>NC_044976.1:2906390-3268009 GCF_008728515.1 Papio anubis | reverse complement strand
TTGTTGTGCTTCGTTCAATTCCATCCACCTTCTTGTTCTTCATCCACCTTCCTTCCATATAATTCCATTTGGTCCCTTCCATTCCACCATTCATTTCATCATTCCAGTCCATTCATGTTTCACTGAGCTCCAGACACTGACAAATTGGAAAGAGAGAGATGGAAGAGTTGTCTAATTTTAAAATATTTAAATGTGAGCATCCACATGGGGCTCATGGCAGTGGCTCTGCAGCGCAGGGCTACACACCCTCCTTATGCAATCATGCTGTAGAGCTCTCATGAGCTGGGGCGTGGCTCCCACACCCACCACCTGGGTAAATTACTGCCTTTCCACACTCCAGACCTAAGGGTGATGCTGACTTACCTTTTCCATAAGCATGCAAACCTGCCAGAAACAAAGCTGTGACCCTCCCCCAGACCCCCACCTTAGTAAAAGGCAGCATCTTCCATGAGTCCTTCTTGCCAGAAACCTAGTAACCACCCTCAACTCACCCTCTCTCTGATGCCCCACTCCCTCAGAGTCCTGCCAGGCAACCTCCATCCTATACTTTGAGGCTGCCCACTTCCCTCTACCCTAGCCTTTGGTTCTTGCAGCTGCACAGCCCTTCCTCTTACCCCAGGACTCCTCTGCCCTCCTCCCTGGAATCACGCAGGGGAGCCACTCTACCCCTCCCTCCAGTCTGCTGTGCTACCTGCCTCAGCCCATTGTCTTCCTCCAGAGCCTGGGGGTGGGAGTGAATGCAGGCAGCAGGGTGCTGAGCCCCATGTAGCCTCTAGTGACACCCACCCCAGGTGTGGCAAGGCCTCCCTGCCCCAGGCTTCCAGAGGAGCCCCCTGCACACACTCCCTGACCCTCCTCTGGGGACTGAACCCCAGCAAGACAGTGGCTGCTGCTCCTCCCCCATTTCCCTGCCTTTCAGGGAAGTGTGACCAGGAGGTGACACACAGCTGGTATCTGCAGGAGAAATCTCTGAAACCCCTCACACCTGTTGGCTGTTTTTAACCCTAGAGCATGTGAGAAGGTTCTATACTACAGCAAAACAAATATAGTGTGGAAATGAAGGAAGACTCTACACCCAATGAGAAAAACAGAGGCCGATTATTTGGAGCTTGCTGTAGCAAGGGGGTCAGCCACTATCACCTGCCTCAACAGGGCCTCAAAAACAGGCAGGGAAGTGGGAAGTTTGGTGGAGAGGGGGAGGCTCCAGGTGAGCCCTGACAGAGGCTGTTGGCCTGGGGAGTTGGAGGCGGCTGAAACAAGGGTGCTGTGGGATTGGGGAGGGGGCCTATTTAGAGTTGGAATATGAGTTGGAAGTGGGAACAAAAATTAGGGAAGCCATCTGTTGCTAATCAGGTCCTGGCCATTTGGGGCTGGCGGTGGCAGGGGTTACTCATTGGCTTTCTGGGCTGTTCCTGCAGATGGTGATCTGACTTCTGCAAGTCAGACTCATGGCAGCAGGCTGGCCCCTGGGCTTGGACTACGGGGATGGGGTGGTTTCCTGAGCTGGGTCTATAGCTAAGGAGTGGTTTCCTGGGCTGGGTCTATAGGGAAGGGGTGGTTTCCTGGGCTGGGTGTGTAGGGAAGGGGTGGTTTCCTGGGCTGGGTCTGTAGGAAGGGGTGGTTTCCTGGGCTGGGTGTGTAGGGAAGGGGTGGTTTCCTGGGCTGGGTGTGTAGGGAAGGGGTGGTTTCCTGGGCTGGGTCTGTAGGGAAGGGGTGGTTTCCTGGGCTGGGTCTATGGAAGGGTGGTTTCCTGGGCTGGGTCTATAGGGGAAGGGTGGTTTCCTGGGGCTGGGTCTATATGGAAGGGTACTTTCCCTGGGGTTGGGTCTATAGGAAAAGAGGTGGGCTGGCTGTGTGTCTGCTGGGGAAGGGCAGTTTTTCTGGGTTGGGTCTGTAGAGAAGGGGGTGGTTCCCTGGAACTGGGTCTATATAAGAGGATGGTTTCCTGGGCTGTGTCTATAGAGAGTGGTGGTTTCCTGGGCTGAGTCTATAGGAAAAGGGGTGGTTTCCTGGGCTGGGTCTATGGAAGGGTGGTTTTCCTAGGCTGGGTCTGTAGGGGGAAGGGTTAGTTTCCTGGGTTGGGTCTGTAGAGAAGGGGTGGTTTCCTGGGCTGGGTCTATAGGGAAGGGGTGGTTTCCTGGGCTGGGTGTGTAGGGAAGGGGTGGTTTCCTGGGCTGGGTCTGTAGGGAAGGGGTGGTTTCCTGGGCTGGGTCTATAGGGAAGGGGTGGTTTCCTGGGCTGGGTCTATATGGAAGGGGTACTTTCCTGGGTTGGGTCTATAGGAAAAGGGTGGTTTCTTGGGCTGTGTCTGTAGGGAAGGGGTAGTTTCCTGGGTTGGGTCTGTAGAGAAGGGGTGGTTTCCTAGACAGGTCTATATGGAAGGTTTCCTGGGCTGTGTCTATAGGGGAGGGGTGGTTTCCTGGGCTAGGTCTATAGGAAAGGGTGGTTTCCTGGGCTGGAGTCTATATGGAAGAATTGGTTTCCTGGGCTGGGTTTTATAGGGAGGGTGGTCTCTAGGCTGGGTCTGTAGGGGAAGGGTGGTCTCCTGGGCTGGGTGTGTGTAGGAAGGGTGGTCTCCTGGGCTGGGTCTGTAGGGAAGGGGTGGTCTCCTGGGCTGGGTGTGTAGGGAAGGGGTGGTTTCCTGGGCTGGGTTTATAGGGAAGGGGTGGTTTCCTGGGCTGGGTGTGTAGGGAAGGGGATGGTTTCCTAGGCTGGGTGTGTAGGGAAGGGGTGGTTTCCTGGGCTGGGTCTGTAGGGAAGGGGTGGTTTCCTGGACCTGTCTCTAGAGAAGGGACCATTTCCTGGGCTGGTGCTGCAGGTCGTGGGTCAGAGCTCTCTTTGTCCATTTGTAAGTTTAAACATTTTCCGTAGACAGAATTTGGCAGCACTTGTGCCTGCTCCCATCCCCTTCGCAGCTCCCCAGGCAGCCACGGTCCTTCCTGGGGCGTCCCTGGGGACTTGTCGTCTGTGCTGCCTCTGGTGCTTGATGTGTGTGCTGTAGCTGTTACGCGTGTGCACTATGCAGCGTGTGCACTATGCAGCGTGTGCACTATGCAGAGTGTGCATCACACAGGAGTGTACATCACACTGGCTCTCAGGCTGCTCCTGGGATAGGGGTTCAGCACCCACATGCCAAAAGCCCCTCGGGGCAGGGTGCTGAGAGTGGGAGCTGCAGGGCTCAGCTGGGAAGGCATGGGAGACCTTTGTTTGGAAGACTCAGGAGGAGAGGAGAGGGCCTGGAAGCAGGACGCTGTCCCAGGAGCTGTGCCCCACTGAAGGGTCCTGATTAGCAACCGAGAAGCACTCGCGTTTTCCTCTTAATAGAGAATAATGATCAAGACCAAATTTCTATTTTGTTTTTAAATTTATACTGAAAAGAGTATTAGAAATGAAACATTAATGGAATGTGAAAAATGAACTCTGCATTCAACTCCCATTAACTCAATTGCTGGAGCTGGTGGATGGGAAGGGAGGGGATAACTATGCCCAGAAACAGCATTTCCACCACACGCACGGCCGCCCGCCGCCCAGCCAAATGGATCAATATTTTATGTGCTTTAATTTTCTCATCCACGGGCTTGATGTTCTGACTCATCTTTTGTTTTATTTTCCTACTTCATAAATATTAAAAGTGCGCATCCGTTTTCCCAAGAAGAGCAAGGTTCCCGGTTTCTGTTTGGGGGCCCGTTCCTCGTCCCCAAGAGGACAAAGACGCTGTGACTCCTGAGAGCTCCCTTCCTTCCCCGGCAGTTCCCACCCTCCTGTTCTAGTCAGGGCTCTCCAGAGAAGCACAACATGCTTGAGGACATGTAGACATCTATAAAGAGATTTATTTTGAGGAACTGGCTCCCACCATTACGGAGGACCCAGGAGCTGCAAGGTGAGCGGGGCAGGCCAGCAGGGAACCCAGGAGAGCTCCAAGCTCTTGGTTGAGTTCCTGTCCCAAGGCCAGTGGGCTTGAGAACCAGGAAGCGCTAATGTTTCAGTCTGAGTCTGAAGAGAGGAAAAAAGCTGACAATCCAGTTTGAAGGCCATTTGAGGCAGAAAAGGATTCCCTGTTGCTCCAGGGAAGGGGAACCATTTAGGTCTATTTGGGCCTCAGCTGATCAGATGACACCCATCCCAGGGGAGGGGCATCTGCTGGTTTAAGAGCTAATCTTATCCAGAAACGCTCTCACAGATGCGCCCAGGGTAACAGGGTTGACCAGATGCCTGGTCACCCCGGGATCCCATCAGAATGACTCCAGACTTACTTCCTGTCCTGCCTGCCTTTGCTCTCCTCTTCCTACCGCATCTCTCATTCCCAAGTTTGCTGTATTTGGAGCACAGCTCTCCTTAATTCATTTAATTTTTTTCTGACTGGACCCTTCAGCCCCTTGCAGCATGTCCACATTCCCCTTTTTTGTTTCCTTTCTTTCCCCCTTGTTATCGTTTTCTCCTGTTTCTCGGCTCCTTTTTCCCTCCCTGGTCCCAGGCTCTGCAGAATATACCAGGGGCCCCGGGGAGCGGTCCCTCATTCCTTGGAATTTATTATTTGCCCCACATCTTCCCCTTAGCCTGCCTGCTTTCCACAATGCAAAAGCCATCTTCGAAGTGACAAAGGTCCCTGTCTGCAAGTGACAGTCTCAGCTTCCTGCTCACACACAGTTAGGCCACTGGGCACAGGCAGTCCCCACTCTGTTCTCCTGCAGGGTGGGAGTTTAGCAGAGACCCCAGTACAGCCAGGATGGGGCCTCATGGAGGCTTGGGGCTGCATTTCACCAGAATTCCTCTTATCTGTGGCAGTCTTAACCCCCGCCAGGGTTTTTGTGTGGCAGAAGATTTGCATGGCCCTACACGATCTTTTACTGTTATGCATTTAAAAAATCATAATTGAGAAAGCAATGCAGTAGCACTATTAAAGGAATTTAAAAGACATCACAAGCACCTGCTAATCCTGCCACCCTAACACAGCCACTATTTTTACTGGAGTAATAAGGTCTTCATTTAAAATCTCCCCATTAGTGAAATGCCTATGCTCTGAAGGAAAATGAAATGTACATGCAGCCGAGCAGAACGTACTCAGGCCCCACATGACCCCTGCCCCCCACCAAGCAGCACTTCCCTACAGCCCTGGAAAATGGGGATTGTGTTTGGGGAGGAAGCTGGGAGGCCTCCAGGGCCTTCCAAACTGAAGGGTGATTGAACTGTGGTCCACGCTGTCCCTTAGCCGAGGCTAAAAGTAGGATTCAGTCTTTCGCAGAAGGGTTTTCCATGAGGTTGGAGATGACAGGGTGGCCATGTTGTTCCTTGAGGGACCAGAGCCCTGATTCACCTGCTGACTGCTGAGGGCTGTGGGACACATGACTCTCCTTACCCCATGGGAAGGAAGTCTCCCTTCAGAGCCGCAATCAACACCTCAGACCTCTCACCTGGATTCTGGCAAAAAAAAAAAAAATCCCAGCTGGTATTTCTTTCCCCTTTCTCTGAGCTCTCCCCTATAGGAGAGAATTATAAGCTCACCCAGCACCCCCAGCCTCCCATCCATAGCGGAGGGTGTGACCAGCAGCATTCACAGCAACGTGTGCTCCAGGCATGGACCCGGGTTCTAGGTCTGTAGGACAAGGCAGGAAGGACGTGTGCTCCAGGCATAGACCTGGGCTTTAGGCACAGGTAACACAGGAATGACATGTGCTCCAGGCATGGACCCGGGTTCTAGGCACAGGTGAGGCAGGCAGGACATGTGCGGGAGGCCTAGGGACATGGAGGTGAGACCATTTACACCCCTCATGGCCCTTCACAGTCACTGGGACAGAGGCTGTATCAGACACTGCCGTTCTTCATGTCTGAACAACTTATCTCCCTGAAAACAGACCAATGGCTCCTCCCACCTACAGCAGTCCGGCTTCCTCCCCATCCTATCTATGCCCCCTCTGCTTCCGCAGTGGTCCCCACTCCGCTCTGACCACACCAGGCCAGGTGCCCTCCACATGCCCGGGGCTGCTCCTCTCACCGGTGCTCCTGGGCCTGCCAGATTCCCTCCCTGGAAATCCCTGTCTTGTCTCCAGTTCCAGCTCAGGCATCTTCCCCTCCAGAGGCTGGGTAGGAGTGAGCAGGTGCCACTGTCACCTTGGTGACTCCATCATATCCAGGTAAGCCTCTGTCTTGGCATCTGTCTCATTGCACAGCAGTCATGTCTTCTGGACCAGCCCCACTCTGAGTGTGGCCCTGGCGCCGAGCAGCATCTCCAAGACACAACAGGTGCTCATTAAATGTCTGTTGTACTGACTGGAACCAGAAGGGTCTAGTTTCCCCTCGGGAAACTGCTGGGTGTGTTTGTAAGGGAGGGGGCAGGACCATGGGGTAGGGAGCAGTGTGGCAGTCACACGCACGGGCTTCGGAGTCCTCAGACTGGGCTCCACCCTGAGAGGCCCAGTGTGCACCTGCTTTCGAGGCAATGCTAACCTCTGGTACCTCTGAGTGCTAAGGAAGACCTGAGATGGGGCAGGTGAACCGCTGGACACAATGCCAGGCATGCAACTAATTTTGACAAATGTGAGCCTTCGGTGGTCATTGTAGCTACAGCAGTGCCTCCAGCTGGGCTGGCCTGTTGTGGCCAATCCCAGCCTCCTACCTCCAATCCACAACCCTCACAATCACATTCCAGATTTGCTGGAGAAGACTCAGCAATCACCGTCTCCCTGGTCCCAGGGAAGGCATGAGGAGCTGTCTCCGAGACACCGCACCTGTCCTTCAAAGGCAAAGTCAGCTGAGCTGGAAGAAACACAGAAGCTACACACCCCCCAGAATAAAGCCACAGCCTCGAGGTGGGAGCACCAAGACAGAGTCTCGTGGCAAGGGCGGTGGCGGTGGGGGGAGAAGGGTGGCCAACGTGCTCAACGACAGCGATCAGACCCAGAGGGAAGGTGTTTTGATGCAGTCTCATGACAAGGGCGGTGGCGGTGGGGGGAGAAGGGTGGCCATTGCACCCAAAGCCGGAGATCAGACCAGGAGGGAAAGTGTTTTAGTCCATTCGTGAACTGCTATAAATAAATACCTAAGACTGGGTAATTTATGAAGAAAAGGGGTTTAATTCGCTCACAGTTCTGCAGGCTGCACAGGAAGCATGGCTGGGGAAGCCTCGGGAAACATTCAATCATGGCAGAAGGCAAAGGGGAAGCAGCTCATTCCCACTCTCCCATGGCAGAGTGGGAACAAGAGAGAGAAGAGGGAGGTTCCACATGTTTTTAAACAACCGAATCTCCTGAGAACTCTATAATGAGAGCAGCACTAGGGGAATGGTGCTAAAGCACTAGAACCCATCCCCGGATCCAATCACCTCGCACCAGGCCCCATCTCCAGCACTGGGGATTACCTTTCAACAGGAGATCTGGGTGAGAACACAGACCCAAACCATATCAAGAGGCAAGACGGGAGCCCTGCAGCCTGACAGTGTCCAGCTCTGCTGTGTCCACCCAGCTGCAGCAGTCACTTCTAATGCTCTGCCCAGATCCCCATGCCATTTCCATGTGCACATCCTGGCATCTGTGGGCTTTGCTTCCACAGCCCCATACCTGAGACCCTCTTCAGAGGACCAATGTTTGGGCGAGGTCTTGACCTCTTCCCCCTGTTGGTGGGGGAAGGATAACCCCATCCTAGGGTTATGGGGCTGGCTGGACACACACCTGACACTGGGCAGATGAAATGACAGCAGCTTCTCAGTATTGTGTACTCACAGCCCGGGGTGGGGTCCCTGCCCACACAGGCCCACACGGAGACTGCACTGGGTACAGAGTGAACAGAGACTGGCCCTGGCTGTGGGAGGTGGGCTTTGCTGTATCAGGAGACTGGTCCCCTGGTTCCCACGGGAGGATGTGACTTCCTTATTTCAAGAGTCCTGAGATCTGGCAGGAAACTGAAGCTCACTCTTCCGGGATAAACAGGCAAAGATAAAGGGTGTGGTTTGGCTGAGGGCGGGGTCTTATCTGGGAGAGTAGCGTTGAGGAAGGGAGCTTGCTGTTAGGCCATCTGAGGCCTTCTCGTTTCAGATATCAAGGTAGCACATAATATTGGGCTTATGGCTGGGGGCGGTGGCTCACGCCTGTAATCCCAGCACTTTGGGAGGCGGAGGTGGGTGGATCACCTAAGGCCAGGAGTTGAAGACCAGCCTGGCCGACATAGTGAAACCCCGTCCCTACTAAAAATACAAAAAATTAGCCAGGTGTGGTGGCAGGTGCCCATAATTCCAGCTACTTGGGAGGCTGAGTCAGGAGAATCACCTGAACCCAGGAGGCGGTGGTTGTGGTGAGCTGAGATTATACCACTGCACTCCAGCATGGGCCACAGAACGAGACTCTGTCTCGAAAAATATATTTATGTACACACACATATACATATACGTACACGTATACATATACATATACATATACATATATTAGGCTTACACCAACGGCTGCTGGGACTGCTTTTCCTACAGACCAGCAAGCCAGAATGTCCAGAAGTTTACTTTCTTCCCTCTCAACCTCCACTTCATCCCCAGAATTTCCTAGGTCAAGGGCTGGCCAGTTCAGTACTAGAACAGCACAGCTCTCTCACTTCTAATAGGGATAAACTCAGAGGGACAACCTACACCCAGGAGCTCCCTGCAGAGGCAGGCTGAGGCTGGATTTCCCCTAAAATTGTCCCTTTACTCCTCTTTTTTTTTTTTTTTTTCGTGTTCTTCTCACATCAGCTCTCTTACTGGTTTTTCCTGGAAGACCCAAGTCCTTATCTCAGGGCCTGCTTCTGGGGACTGACCCAGGACATGTTACCCTTCACAAGGATTTGCCATCTGCTGAGCGTTTCACACACTTCCACTCATTTGATTCTTGCAATAGACCTGGGAACTCAGCAAACGAGAACCATTAAACCCATTTTATGGGTGAGAAGACTGAGACCCAGGCAGACGCTGAGATTTGCCCAAGGTCTCACAATGAATGAGGAGAGAGAGCTGAGCATGGGGGTTCATGCTTGTAATCCCAACCCTTTGGGAGGCCAAGGCAGGAGGATTGCTGGGGCTCAGGAGTTCAAGACCAGCCTGGGAAACATGGTGAGAACTCATCTCTGCCAAATTTTTTTTAAAAATAGCTGGACATGGTGGCATGTGCCTATAGTCCCAGCTACTTTGGAGGCTACAGCAAGAGGATTTCTTGAGGCCAGGAGATGGAGGCTATATTGAGCTGTGATTGCTCCAGAGATGTGATTCCAACTCAGATCTGAGCTGTGCCTCCAAAATTAAAGAAATGCCAAGTATACCATAAAGCTTTACATGAAGTTCTCAACCTCAGAGAAGGACCCAGCATCTCCCTGGCCTCCTCCTTGTGCTCATTCGAGTTCCAGCTGACACGTCTCCTCTGAATCCTGCTCCCAATCGGAAGCTGTCCCGCAGTCAAGCTCCTCCACTCTGTCCTGTTTTCTTATGAATGTTTGCTCTGCCCACCTCCTCCCAGACGACTGTGAGCCCCGTAAAGACAGGCTCGTCACTGTGATTCAGTCTAAGTCACCACGTGAGTGTTCAGTAAAGGTCTGTTGAATAAGTTAGATGATTAATTCTGCAAAACCAGCTTATAAGGGCTTGAGGGAACTGTTGGTGTAACCTCACCACACTGTGGCCACAGCCTCACTACTGTGCTACCTTCTCTGGGGTCCGTCCACTCACACGGAGCAATGATGGAGCTCAGCACCCCACCGTCTAACCACGAGGCCGCACATCCTCACATCACTCCCACCACTTTCCTGAGGCCAGACACCAGCACATTGCAGTGCCAAGTTTTGAGTCTGAGGCTGAGAGAGGAGACACAGCACCTTCACTAATGACCTGGAAGATGGACAGGGTGGGGACCAAGAATGATTGATGTTTGGAGGTGGAGAGCCTGACAGGGGTACCAGGAAAGGACTTTCACCTTGTGAATAATAAATATAATTGGGCTTCAATGTATTTATCACCCTTCTCCCAAGAAGGGCAACGTTGGAGAGAAAATGGTCCATGTTACACAGAATAATGAAGAAAAGGTTGTAGGAGGTGCTGGTATCATAAATGTTCATCTTCAATGAAGCACATCAGCGTGGTGTCATCTCCTCAGTTAGCCGTGGGTTGAGTGGGGACGGGCGCCCCTCACTGGTCCCCAGGCATCCTCTGGGTGATTCTCGTGATTGACCTCAGCCGTTCTAGGTCATTGCCGCTGCAGACCCACCTTGCTGTGCCCTGCACTGCACTTCTTCTGTTCATTTCCCCCATCGAGCTGGAAATATCCTGAGTAAACACCTTTAAAAATAAGAAACTCTGGACTTTCTCTAATTAGATAATTTGAAATCGGGCCAAATTAGGATGTAACTATTTTTACATGACTCCTCTTTATTCTGTGCTCGAAAAATTATTAACAGAACTAATACCTGGGACGGTGAAGGGCGGTATGCATTCCCCCATTAAATCCATAACAATTCTACTTTGCTAAAAATAGACGGGAAAATGAAGAGACTTACAAATCTCCTTCTCCTTTCTCAGGTGCCTGATACTCAACATCAAGATAAATGCAGAGCTGTGGCTGTGGCTCACAGAATCTGTTCACTTTAGGCCACTCCAGGCCAGTCGCTCCATCCCTTTCCTGACTCCTTCTTGGGGCTGATTTCTGATGTCTTTTTGGCTCAGTCCCTCAAGTTATTCATTTTCCTAGGCCATTTCCCATTCCTTTTATTTAGTGAAGTGTGTTTTAAAAGTTGGTGGATATTTGCATATCCCCGCCACAGTTCTGTGTGGAGAACCCACCCCACGCAGGACACAGGGCAAATCTTGGGGTCACAAAGATGAAAATCCTGGGTGCTTCCCTGAAGAAACCGATAGTGTGACAGGCAAGATCAAGTCATTGTGAAATACTACAGTGGGCCCTAAAGCAGTGGGGACCCTCAACAGGAGGGCAGAGAACTGCTTCTTGCAGGACACCTCTACTCTAATGAGGTTCTGGGGGGCACTAATGAGTGCAATGGGATTTCAGACCTGGGTGCAGAGCACTGAGCAGGCAGAGGCTGTGAGCGAAGGGGTCACTGGGTGGCAGGAGGTGGAGACAGAGGGTCTTCAGGGACCAGGTTCCGGAGGGCCCTGTGGGCTGCACCAAGGTGCCTGGGGTGTGTCCAGAAAGTAGCAAGAAGGGCTGGATACATGGGAAAGGAAGGAGTCCCACACTTCTGTACACGGCTGCTTTCCCGCTCCTTGCCAGCTTCAAAGTCGAATTCTTGATTTGCCCTTACCCCTGGCTCTAGCCCAGGGGGCCACTTTGAGGCTTAGCTTCAGGCACAGGGCAGGGTGCTAAGCAGAACCAGTTCCTGGGGAGGGCTCAGATGTGAAAGGAGATAGGGAATGAAGTCACCCCTGGAGGACCCAGTCTGACAGCTCACGCCCTTGCTCTGGGTCCCCACTCCATGCTGATTTTGAACCACCTGCATCACAAGTACTCCTACTCGCTCACACCTTGAGTTACCTTCAGTATTCCTCAACCATGTCCAGTGGTGACTGCCCCACAGACTCTGACTCCGTGGTGCCCCCACCTCAGTCACCTCATTACCGAGCTTCAGTTCTTCCACAAGCTCCCTGCTCCCCAGCACGTGGTTCCTGATTCCCTGAGGGCTATGGACATGCTTACCAACTGCCAGGCTGCCTTCCCCTGGCTAAAAGGTCCTTGGAGCTGCAATTTGGACTGTTTTGCTCATCAGTTTATCCCCTGCCTTCAGAGCAGCGCCAGTGACATTGTTGATGTTCAGTGGAGATTTGTTGAATGAGTGAATGAATGAATGAATGAATGAACTTCAAAGATGGCCAGGAAGCTATGGGTGTGCAGAGGATAAGCACAGGGCATCGTCTTAAATGCTAAAACTTTAAGCATCAGAAGGGTCTGCTGTCTGCCCCAGGTTCCCTGCGGTGCTCTAAGAACCAGGAAGAGGGGCTTTAATCACTTCTGGTTGGTGGGGAAGTGGCTGGGTGGATCTTGACGGGTACCTTACCAGGTCCTGTGATTTTTTTCATCTTGCTTCCCCATGTTCACCAAAAGAGACTATGCCTTCCGCCTTCCCTTTTGGCTTCTCTGAAAGCTCCTTCATCTGGGGGGAGATGATTGTGAGGGAAGGAAGGTGGGTGGCTGGAAACGTAGGTGAATCCATGGGGTGGGGTGGGGGGTCGTTCCACGGGTTATTTTTCTAAACAGTGACGCTGCGTCCTTTATCTCTTTCACTGACCACCATCAGATGCAAACCTAGTTACTGCCCCCTGGAAAAGCAGGAAGAAGTTCTGTTGCTGGCACAAGATTCAGGTGAAAGGTGTAGTCCCAGGAGGGGGGCCTCTGAGGGAGGGGATTTCACTTGGCCCAAAGCCTTGTGAGGATGGAAGGGTCCACTGCCTCCCCTGCCCTGCTCTGACCTCCAGGGATGCTGACACAGAGAGAGAAGGGGAGACAAACAGAAAGAGAGACAGAGAGAGAGAGAGAGAGAGAAAAGGCAGTCAGAAGGTTGTATGACTTCAAAGAAAAAATTTGAAATTCCAGAATAATAATTCAAAATACACCACATGCCTCCTGTGTTTCAGAAACAGTTGGCCTAGGGGAGATAAGATGTTCAAATGTGGCCCTCTCCAGGAGGTCCCAGGAGGTAATGAGAGTAAAGTTACAATAGTGAGGACTCCCCCTGCACCAGGCTCACCCCCAACCAACCCCACACTCTAACTAGCCTCACGCTAAACAGCCCCACCCCCAACCAACTCCACCTCAGCTTGATAGGGTTTGGTTGTGTCCTCATCCAAATTTCATCTTGAACTGTAGTTCCCATAATCCCCAGCTGTCATGGGAGGGACCTGTTGGGAGGCAGTTGAATCATGGGGGTGGCTACCCTCATGCTGTTCTCATGATAGTGAGTGACTTCTCATGAGATCTGATGGTTTATAAGGGGCTTTCCCCCGACTTTGCTCGGCACTTCTCCTTCCTGCCGCCATGTGAAGAAGGACATGTTTGATTCCCCTTCCACCATGATTGTAAGTTTCCTGAGGCTTCCCCAGCCATGCATAACTGTGAGTCAATTAAACCTCTTTCCTTTATAAATTACCCACTGTTGGTATGTTCTTATTAGCAGCATGAGAATGGATGAATACATGGCCCTAGGCCCAAATAACCTCACCCCCCAAAATAGCTCCACCTCAAACAGCTCTACCCCCTCAACCAACCAGTCAGCATCACCCTGCACCAGCCCCACCTTCTCAGGGACCTCTGGACTCAGACAAAGGTTCTGAGTCAGAAACAAGATTTCCTTCTGTGTACTCCACACAGATAATTTACATTTGAGTTTTTGGTTTTTTTCATGTTGAGGTTTTAAGGGGCCAATAAACCCCCTTTTCCTGACCAACATTTGAAAGAAGATCAATTGAGAGAGACAGAAATCAGGTAGGTAGCCCTGATAAAAGCTGGGAGACCCACCAAGTCAGCTGTGTGGCCTCAGTGGGGCTCCTGAATTGTACAGACACCTCAACAAGCTGCCAGCTCCGAAGGCGACTGCAACCCCCACCCCAAACCAGCTTCCACAGCACAGTAGCACAGTGGGAAGGAAGACCAAGGCACACTCTCCAGGCCAGCCCCCATGGGATGTGAGAGGAAGGGAAGAGCTACACATGCATACACACACCTCCCTTCCAATCAAGGGTCACTCCTGGGCAGGTTGGAAGCTGAGCTCCTCTTCCCAGTTCTTTCCCTTTCAGAGCGGGGCAGTGAAGTTAATTCCCTCACCTCTGTGAAATAACGCAGGAGGAAGTGCTCCATGCTCACACATGCATGCACACACACATAGGCATGCATACATACATGCACACACACAGGCACCGGGGAAGCCTCTGATTCTGTGGACCTGTGGGAAACCTCTGAGTACTGACTGGGTAGGTCTCATTACATGGCTCCAGTTGCAAACCAGCTTTTCTCTAGGAGCACAGATGACAACTGGAAGTTGAGACCTACTTATTTTCACATCTCTCTTTTTCTGGAGATTATGAGCTCCTTGTGGGGAGGGCCCCCCCAGCCCCCCACCTGCTATAGATCTCTAGAGTGAGCAACTAAGCCTGGTTTGCCCGACATTTCCCAGGTGTGGCACTCAAAGTTTCACGTCCCAGGAAACTGCCTTAATTCTGGGCCCACCTGGATATTTGGTCATCTTGAAATAGTCAATACATATTTGTTGACTGAATGAACTCAGGGCTGCATCCCCCACTCACTCCTGAGACGTTGAAGAACAAGGACTCAGTCGCAGGCGGCAATGGCCACGAGGTGGTCTCAGCCCCGTTACCTGTCTAGGGGACAAAAGTTGCTTCTTTCCACACAGTTGTCAGCAAGATCCTCTTTTGACTTGGTGGAAGTGGAGAGGTGGGGGGTAAGTGTAACAAATATCATTGTTTTATTTGGTGGCTGAGACCTGCAGACCAAAGCTCTGGAGGTTGCAGAAAATTCCCCAGGAAGTGAATGCCCTCCATCCTTTATCCTCAGCAGATGCAGAACAATGCACAAGAAGCCGATGTGGGAAGTGTGTGTGCTGGGGACTGCATGGAGGCAAGTCTGAGCAGTGTTAATTACGACACCAGCCCTAACATGCAGAATTGTTTTTAACTCAGTTTCAGGCAGTTGATTTGCCTGCATGAGATGCTTTCGAAATTTCCACAAGGCTGACAAATGGCATTCCATGAAAAGTCAGGAAAATTGGCATTTGCAGGCATTTGCCAGCATTTGTGGAAACCCATGGCATGCTAGGTAGGGACTGAGGAGGAACAAGTTTCCTCAGGGGTCCTAAGAAAATCCTGGCCACCGTTTGCACCCTGACAGAGTTCACTGATTCCGCACAAAAGAAGAGCCTTGAGGATCTTTGCCATGTTTGCCTACAGCTGTGAAATCAGAGACGGCCAGGGTGAATGAGTGCCAGCCGGTGCAGCATGCGTCCTGGTGATCAGGGGCGGGGGATGCAGGGGAGCAGAAGGGACGTTCTGGATGGTGTGGGTTCAAGTTGGGCTTTAATGAAAAAAAATGCAGGCAAAGTTTCCAGCTAGGAGAACCAACTGGAGCAAAAGCCCAGAGAATGAAATACAGGATCAGGTTAAAGTATGCTGAGGTACACAGGTAGGGGAGGATGAAAGATGGAACAGAAGGTGAGCTGGAGGAAGGGTCCCATCCAGAGCCCACCCTCGCCATTCCATCCCCAAGCTCCAGGCCTGCCTGGGGGAGGTCAGGGAAGCCCTTGACTGGCAGAGTGGTCTAGGTGGCAGCCACCAGGCTCCCCACCCTGAGTGTCAGACCCTCCTCGTGCTATACTTTGGGGACCAATAAGGGACACCACGTTTAGAATAACTCAAGAAATAAAACCCCAATTGTGACAGCTGGCACCAAGCAGAGTGAGCCGACAGGGCAGTGAAGCCGAGATGGGGGCTGTGAGGTTTCCTAATCCTCTCCCAGATTCAACCCACAAGAGGCCAGGCAGGCCTCCCCCAGGAGCAGGGCCTGCCCAGCAAATTCTCCCTGTGGCTGTGATATCATGAAAATATGTATATTTGGGCTGGACGTAGTGGCTCACACCTGTAATCCCAGCACTTGGGGAGGCTGAAGCGGGCAGATCAGGAGGTCAAGAGATGCAGACCATCCTGGTCAACGTGATGAAACCCCATCTCTACTAAAAATACAAAAATTAGCTGGGCATGGTGGCACATGCCTGCAGTCCCAGCTACTCAGGAGGCTGAGGCAGAAGAATCACTTGAAACTGGGAGACAGAGGCTGCATGCAGTGAGCCGAGATGGCGCCACTGCATTCCAACCTGGTGATAGAGTGAGACCCCGTCTCAAAAAATGTGTGTATATATAATATATAAATATAATATATATACACATTATACATATATATTTATACATACATATGTATATGTATATGTATGTTTGGTCTCTGCCCCCTGTCCCTGTTTCATGCACAGACCTCCTAAAACCCTTGGAATTTCTTGAGCAGTAGGGGTGCTGGGAGAATCTTTTGTTCTATTATTTGGTCTTTGACCCTGTTTCCTGACACAGAGCTGCTAAATCCCTCAGAATTTCCTGGGTAACAGGAGCGTCTTCTGTTGTAATGAGGTGACTCTTTGTGGGTTCCTGGATTGGTTCTGGTCACTTGAGAGACCCAGCCAGGATTAGCAGCATGGAGAGGAGAGACAGGCTGGAGATGGAGTTCATAATGAATCATGCTTATGTGATGAAAATCCCTAAACTGCAGAGTTTGGGAAACTTCCAGGCTGGTGAACAAGAACACGTCCACACGCTGGGAGGGAGTGTACCCCAACTCTGCAGGGAAAGAAGCTCCTGCATGGGGAGCCTCTGGACCTCACCCTGTGCCCCTGTTCATCTATCTTATCCTTTATTAAAGAGTAAACTGGTAAACCTAAGGAAGTGTTTCCTTGAGTTCTGTGAGCCCTAATAGTAAATTCTCACACCCGGAGGGGGTCTTTTATGCAGGTGGATCAGAAGTACGTACCGGTCACAACCTGGGACTCGTGCTTGGTGTCTGCAGTGGGGAACAGTCTTATTGGACGGTGTCCTTTACTCTGAGTCTATACTAATTCCAGTTGATGTCAGAATTGAATGATATGGTGGAAAACCCAGTTCCTCTCCCACTTACCCTACAGACGAGAAGCAGTGAGCAATGGTGATAAGGCACCTCCCCCTCTAGCTCCTACCCAGGCCACCGGTGGATTCAGGAAGTTTTTAGAAGAAAAAATTTCTTCTAAATTTAGGCCTTTTGTTCATCAAAGGACAGCACCAAAACCAGCCATTGAATGAAAGCCGATATTTCTAACATATATGTCAGACAGAAATCCTACACCCTGGATATATACGTAAAAGTCTATCACAAATCAATAATAAAGAGACAACTTCCCTCTAAATCTGCAAGAGACTTAACAAGAATAAGTGGTCAAGAAATGATTGAAAAAAAGAATAAAGTCAGAAGATTTAGTCTACCTTATTTCAAGTGCACAAAATAACTGAATGCATAATAACCACAGGAAAAGTTGCTCAACATCCCTGACCATTAGAGAAATGCATATTAAAACCACAGTAAAGAACCACTACACACCCACCACAATGGCAAAAATTACAAATCCCAAAAACCACAGAGCTGGCAAGGGTGTGGGTAGGCTGGAATACTTACCATTGCTGGTGCGTGTGTGGGGATGGTTACACCACTTTGGAAAGCTTTTTGACAGTTTCTTTTCTTTTCTTTTTTTTTTTGAGATGGAGTCTCATTCTGTCACCCAGGCTGGAATGCAGTGGCACAATCTCGGCTCACTGCAACCTCCACCTCCCAGATTCACACCATTCTCCTGCCTCAGCCTCCCGAGTAGCTGGGACTACAGGCACCTGCCACCACACCCAGCAAATTTTTATATTTTTAGTAGAGATGTGGTTTCACTATGTTAGCCAGGATGGTCTCGATCTCGTGACCTTGTGATCCGCCTGCCTTGGCCTCCCAGAGTGCTGGGATTACAGGCATGAGCCACTGTGCCCGGCCAACAGTTTCTTATATGGCTGAACATACATTTACCCTAATATTCAGCAATTCTTATACGTCTATACCAACGATAAATAGGCCTATGAGATACTTGTACAAGAATGTAGGTTCATAGCAACTTTATTTAGAGTAGCAAAAAACTAGGAACAACCCCAATGCCCATCAACAAGAGAACTGATCAACAAACTGTAGTATATCCATTCAATGAAAATCTACTCAGAAAGAAGGGGAAGAAAGACGGAGAAAAAGAAATTGCTGATGCATGCAGCTACTTAGATGAGTCTTGAAAACATGAGTAGAATGAAGGAAGTCAGACAAGACAGAGTGCAGACGATATGGTTCCATTTATATGAAGTTTAAGAGCAAGCAGGACGCACTTAAGGTGATAAAATTCGGATCAGTGGCTGCCTGCAGAGGGAGTGGGGACGGAATATGGCTGCCAAGGGCAGGGTCTTTCTGGCATGATAAAAATGTTCACTCAATCTGGGTAAGGTTCCATTGTCAAAATTCAACTAATTTTTCACTTGAAACTGTGCATTTTACAGTATTGAGACTATACCCCCATAAAGTACTGTTTAAAATAACTTACAAACAGGCTGGGTGTGGCCTGTAATCCCAGCATTTCAGGAGGCCGAGGTGGGTGGATCACTTGAGGACAGGAGTTTGAGACCAGCCTGGCCAACATAGTGAAACCCCATCTCTACTAAAAATGGAAAAAGTGAGTCAGGTGTGGTGGTGGGCACCTGCAATCGCAGCTACTTAGGAGGCTGAGGTAGGAGAATCGCTTGAGCCAAGGAGGCGGAGGTGGCAGTGAGCTGAGATCACACCACTGCACTCCAGCCTGGGCGACAGAGAGACTCAGCCTCAAAATAAATAAGTAAATAAAAAATAACTAAGAAACAAACTGAAGAATGGTTTGCATATTACAACAGAACATAGGAAGGAATATTCTAGCACAGAAGCTATCTGCCCCTTCTTGAGCATCTCAACTTTTCCAGGCACGATGCAACACGCCTGTGTGCATTACCGCAGGTAGTGTATCATAAGCCCTTGAAGCAAGGGGCTTTCCGGGACCCAGAGAGACTCGGTGACTCCCCTGAGGGCCCCCGAGCTGTGCACAGTGGCAGAACCAAAACACAAGGCAAACATGCTGATACCAAGCTGTCAGCCTCCACATGCCTTCCAGGTGCTGGGCTGCTTTCTGTTTCTTTGTGTGAATCCCATGGCAGTCAGCAAGATCACTATGATTGCCCATTTTAAAGGTGAGGCAGCAGACTCAGACACGAAGTGGAGTGAGGATGTAAGCCCAAGCCCAGCCCGCTCTCCCACTAATACCACCCCTGCTCCCTGCCCCGCTCCCAGCCACCATTGCTGTCACCTCCCAAAGGTGCCACCTGTGCCCTCCCAAGACCTTGAGATGCAAACAGGAAAAGCCTCAGCAGCTCCAGAGGCAGAAGCACAGGTCAGGGATTCTCAGCACGGAAAAGGCCATGTCCCAGGCAGCCAAGGGGCAGAAGCACAGCCCCTGCGCAGCACCCGGTGCTTGGAGGAGATGCGCTGGCCCGTAGAACAAAGGGTCAGGTGAATATAGGGCGTTACGGCTTCCCCGGAGCTGTGTGCACTTCACTCCCCCTCCGGACTGGGAGGTCTAGCACACCGTGCCCATGCCTGGGGTGCAGGCCATCCCCAGCAAGTGTCCCTAGACTGAATGGCTACAGTAGAGTTCCTCTGTTGCCCTGTTGATGGCATTTAACAATGAGCAGGGTGCTGGACTGTCCCACTCGCTCTCAGGCGGACCACCAGTTCTGAGCCCCCCAGAACAGGCAGCTTCCCACCCTGTGGGAAGGGTTCGTTGAACTGGAGGAGGGTTTGCAGAGGGACTGCTGGGACACTGAAGGCCCCTGGGGAGGAAGGAGTTTCAGAAGGGAGCCAGTGGCTGGCCCAGGTGCAGCAGGGGTGCGGTTGAGAGAAGACAGACCACACGTTTGTTGTTCTTGGGACGGGTCACCCTGTCCAGTCAGACAGTGGACTGGCTCCATGCCTCACCCTGAGCCCCAGCCAGCAAGCATCCTGGATGCAGCCAGGCACCTCCAATATCTCCTTCCTCTGGGTGGGTCCCAGCGGGAGGGAGGACCCTGGCTCCTTGAATCCCTCCCACCCCAAATCCATTGAGGGGACATGGCCCCACTCCCAGACACCCAAAGAGACACTCTTGCTGTCCCTCATGCAGTCTGCTCTGTCACGTGGCTCCCCTGAGGACCCTCAGTGACAGGCAGACAGTGTCATCACCAGTCCTTGAGAAACCTCTGGGTCTCAGTTCGGTTGAGAAAGGACGGCAGCCCTGCCCAGGTGCTGACCAGGAAATTGTAAGCAGGAAAGGAGTAAGATTAGAGACAGCAGCAGTGTCTAATGGAATTTTCTGGGTGGATAAGTGTTCACAATGTTAAATGAGTGTTCAAATACTCACAACTGAGTATTTGAAATGTGACTGCTGTGTCTGAGGAATTCAATTTTTTATGTAACTACATTCATGTGAATTTAAATTAACATTGCCACAGGTGGCCAGGGGCCATGTCCGAGGGCACAACCTGGGAGTAGCACCAGTTCTGCTGGGAGTGTCCCCCAGGAGTCTCTCTGGGTCCAGGAAAACTCCACTCCATCTCCACCCAGGCTGTGACTGCGCCCTGCCCTTTGCCCTGCCCGCCAGGCCTGGTTTTGAAGGTCTGCAGGAACAAGAAGGCATCTCTGGTCACCTAGGGTGGTCTTGGAAGGCCGAGCTAGGAACCTCTCAGAGGAGAGGGACAGACAGGGGTCCTATGGGAAGGGAGAGGGCAGGGCTGGTGACACCATAATGCTCGAAAGAAGCCACTGCTCCCACCCAGCTCCCACTCCGTGCACCCCATCCTGGACATCCAGAGCCACTGTGATGTCCCTGATTCCTTTTCCAAAAAGTGAGGAATAAACTGCCCAGCACATTCTCCCCAGTCCCTCCCAGCTGAGCCCACCTTCTGGTGTGACCATCACTGGAGGGTGGATGACCTCGTGGCGGGGCTGCATCCACCCTCCACAGTCTCAGCCGTACAGCCCCAACATAGGCTACTGCAGAAAAGCGTTCTTTCCATCCCCACATCCCAGAATACCTGCCAGCTGTAACAGGCCCTGTCTTTAGGGGGCTTTTTTTCAACCCAGTTTTTCAATGGCCTTTCATTGGCTTCCGTGTTCTCTGGTATCCACTCCCTTCCCTTCAAGCAGACCCTGATTCGGAAAAGGAAACCATATTTGTTGTGAGTCGCTCCTGCTGCTGTTTCCCCAGCACCCGGGACCCTGTCATCCGGGCAGACAGGGCTGTTTGTCAAGCTCAGGAGAGTCACCAAAAGACTTGTTGTTCCTGTGGGGAAGCTCAGCCAGTGCCTCCTCCAAGCAAACCTGAAGGGCTAAAAAACAATGCTCACCATCTAAGCCCGCTGCCTCCGTTGAAAGGGAGAGAGGGATGCAGAAGAAATGCGACTTTGATCCGTCATTCACACCCCGAAGACGTCACTTCAGTTTGCAGCGGGAGAGACGCATCTCTCTTTACAGATGACTGAGACGTTGAGACGGCCACTGTCTAGAGAGGAGTTCAGCATGGACGTGCTTAGTCACACTGGCGGTGGGAGAAAGAAATAGGGCAGCTGCCAGCCTGGGGACCAGGAGATGACAGCTTCAGTGACATCAGAGAGGGCTCTGAGCTCGACGGATACCCCTCTCTCTGCTTTGAAATATCCAAATTATGGCCGTCCCTGCAGGAAAAACACCAGCCTGCATCTCTGCAGCCACCTCCTTGACACCTGAATTTTGATGGGTCACTTTTACGTGTGGGTCCAAGCACCGAGCTGGCGTTTGGCTTCCATTAAGGGCAAGTTGTACGTGTTTTTCTCTTTTACCCAAATAAGTGTTCCTCGCCCGTGTCACCTCCTCAATCCCCCAGGCATGTGCTGGCATCACTGAAGGGCTTTCATCTTGGCCACAAGGACAGGATGGCAGCCCCGATGACACCTGCAGAAGTATCCAGGGAAGCCTCTCCTCTGCTCCAGCACTGGGCAAGACTTGAGTCTCCACATTCTGCAGAAAAGTCCATTTTGGTCACTGAGGGAGCTGGAAGGGGAAGATGAAAGAGGCGTTGGTTCTGGCAGGGTGCCCAGCACATGCAGAGACTATAGGGAAATGGCCTCTCCTTAGGAATGAGAAGGACACCCAGGGCTCTGCATTTGTGGCCCCCTGGCATAGCTCACTGGGGCCAAGAGGAAAAAAACACCGGATTCAAGTCAGAGGACAGTGCTGCTTCTAAAAAGAGGGCAGAGACTTCAGACAGGCAGACATGGAAGGGGCTTGGAATCTCCCATGTTGATGGAGGGGACTGAGAAGCCTCTCTGGGCTGTGCACACCTGAACCAGATGCTTCTCACTAGTGTCCCTATTCTGAGGCCAGCCAGTTCTGCAAAGAACCCACATCAGCGCAGTCCACACCAGGCAGTTCTGAGCTGTCAGAAACAAAGAGCTTTTGTTTCTGTGCTGAGCATTTTCTATGTGCTTAATTCTCTGCACCAATCTCCAAATAGCCAAATTCTGACAATAATAGTGACAGTAGGAACTGCTGTGTGTTCTTGAGCTCACGTCACATGCCAGGAATTGTACTGAAGCTCTTGCTTCTCTCACTTATCTGACCCTCCTACCCTTTGAGGTGGCACAGCTGTCGATTGCACTTCACAGGCAGCTCAGAAGAGCTGACAAAATATGCCTGGCACTCCTGCCAGCCCTCTCAGGTCCCTGCTAACTATGCATGCAAAGAGCCACCTATTTTCTACTGTCCAGCCAAATGCCCCACCACCGGGCAGACTGCCATTCCCAAGGCCCTATTGCTCTTCCACGCCTGTTCTGTGGTGAGGATGTCACCTCCACTGCTGGTCAGCGTGGCACCCAAACAAGGCTTGCAGGCTTGGGAGTCACACAGCCTAAGCGTGAGTCCCAACTTCATCACCTCCCCTCTGCAGGCCTACCTGGACCTCAGCTCCTCCACTCCCATCCTCTGGATGCTGCCTGCTCTCCGGTGCACCTTGAGGGTCAGGTGAGAGACCAGGCACTTTGTCGAGAACCGCGTCTGCTGCACATGCACTGATATTGTTTGACTGTGTCCCCACCCAAATCTCATCTTGAATTGTAGCTCCCATAATTCCCATGTCTTGTTGGAGGGACCTGATGGGAGATAATTGAATCATAGGGGTGGTTTCCCCCATACTCTTCTCATGGCAGTGAGTAAGTCTCACAAGATCTCATGGTTTTATAAGGGCGATCTTGGTTCTTATTCTTTCTTATCTGCTGCCATGTAAGCTGTGCCTTTCACCTTCCACCATGATTGTGAGGTCTCCCCAGCCATGCGGAACTGTGAGTCCATTAAACCTCTTTTTCTTTATAAATTACCAGTCTCGGGTTTGTCTTTATCAGCAGAATGAAAACAGACTAATACATGTTGCTCCAGCATCCATTCTGTCTGTCAGGGCAAGAAGGCCCAAGCCCATGTCTTGGTACCTTCTCCCTAGCATCCCCACTCTGATGCCTGGAAACCCCCTTGCAGGTTTCCACACCTCTGTGTGCCTGGGTGGTCTTGAGGTGGGAGGCAGGACTCAACTTCATAGGCAGGGCTCAAGCACCAGACCAGATTGAGAACTAGCTAAAACAAAAACGAGATGGAAACCACTTTCTAGAAGCCATGCCCAGCAGTGCGCCATGTCAGTTTACCATTGCCATGGCAACACCTGAATGTTACCACCCTTTTCCAAGGCAGGGATCCAATGACCAGGAAGTTACTACCATTTTTCTACAAATTTATGCATAATCTGTCCCTAAATTTGCACGTAGTTAACAGTGGGTATAAATATGACTGCAGCACTGTTATTGCGCTGTTATTGCTCCCAGCACACTGCCTATGGGGCAGCTCAGCCCTTCAGGAGCAGTCATGGAGCTGGAACATGGTAGCCTCAATAAAGCCGTTTTCTTCCACCACCGGCCACTCTTGAATTCTTTCCTGAATGAAGCCAAGAACCCTCCCAGGCTAAGCCCCAGTTTGGGCATCAGTCTGAGCACCCCTCGCCTGACCAAGGCTCGGAGTAAAATTTAGGAGAGATTTGGTGCTTTGGTCAGATGTTTAGATGCTGTAGTCTTGTCAGCTTAGAGGGCAGCAGAGCCTGAAGGCCACATTGTGGCACAGACCGGTGGCTGGCATGGGAGCTGGTAGCCATGGACCCACCTTTCTGACCATTGCCAGATGGGGCTGCCTTGGCTGTCCTTGCTGCAGAGGGACTTAGAGACTGGGGCCTGGACGTCCAGCTTGGACCCTCAGCTCTCCTACGATCCTGTAAGTTATTTGGACCCTGATCCAGCCCCAGGGGACAATTCTCTGCAGTTTCTCCCTCCCCCAGAGCATCCTGGCCACTCTCCCAGGCAGGGACTCCTCCTGGCCAGCTCTTGCCTCTGACCTGGCCTCTTGACCACCACAGTAGGTCCTCCCTCAATTCCCTCACCTTCCATTTCTGTCTTTTCAGCTAAGCCAGGTGGAAGCCCAGGGCCACAGCTTCCCTGCCCAGGAACCTTGCTGGAGGATACATCTCAGGCCCCTTTCTTCCTCCCCTTTGTTCTTTGCCACATCACTGGGGGCCTTCAACCCCCACAACAGATATGGAGGCCACAGATCAGGTGGCCAGAGCCCTCCCCTACAACAGCCTCCATGCCTGCAGGAGCCAGGAAGGAGAGGAAGCCATGGGGTGGGGAAGACTCATCTTGGATTCTTTCTGAGACCCCCAGACACTGCCCACTCTACTGTGCTAGATGTTTTTCCTCCATGTCTGGTTCTGAGTCACAGTTCACCCAGGTGGGGAGCCAGCTTGTCGGGGGCTCGCCTTCCATCTTAGTTACAGAAGCAAATTCCGCATCCAGAGCACGTCTCCTGCAGCTGGGGTGGGTAATGTACAATTATTCTAGTCTTCAGCTGAGATGTCTTTGCATGTTTTCCCCTTGGACTCTGGCCATGCATGCGCACGCACACACACACACACACACACACGTGTGTACATCCCCACACAAGTGTGGGATTTAGGAGATGGATGAACAGACTGTAACAGCAGGCAGAGGGTCCACCACTTGGGTGCAATCCCAGTAGACCAGGAACTCTCACTGGATGGGCCACAGGACCCCAACAAAGCTCTGCAACCTTTGCAGGCCAGTGACTGTGCACAGGGGTCCACAAAGCCCTGCGATCTTTAGGCAACTGTGCATCTGTGCAGTTTGCAGAGAGTTGAGTCCTTTGATCAGACTATCAGGGAGCTCTCCAGCAGTTTCCACAATGAAGGAAAGGAAAGCTCTCTGCCCTTGGGGGTACTCAGCCCGTGGGGCCCTGGGGAAGAGATGTTCTGAGGATGGGAAGACTGCAAGGTGGGGGCTGGGCCTGAGCCTGGGCCTGCTCCAGTGGAAAATCTCAAAGAGCACAAGCTTTCTCTCTCCTTGCTTGGAACACCCCATCCTGCCTGGAGCTCACTCAGGTCAGTCCCTACTTTGAGGGACCTCAGGTGGATGTGCAGAGTATTCCAGGCTGTGGAGAAGGGAGCAGAGCATGCAGTGGCTCAGTGGACTTTATAAAGCAAAGTGTGCCACATCCCCACATCTCCGGGGCGATCTGAGCACTCCGGGCCTGACCAAGTCCCCATTCACTGGGAACGAGACCAGCACAGCCACAGAGGGGCACCTGCATGCTTCCTGGGTGAGTATTTACGCTGATAGGTTCAGCGTCCAGGCAAGGGGGAAATGTTCAAACATCAAGCTGATAATGAATGCTTTCACTCCATCCAACTGCAGAACATAGAAAATATACGGCTTGAGGATGCAGACTGTTTACTAGTCTTAAATTGTGATGTTAACCTAGTGTATGAAAGGGAGGGAGAGGGAGAGAGAAAGGGCAGGTCAGAACTCATGGGATACAAGCGGCACTACAAAGCCTGTGCATCAAAAACGTATAGTTGAGGCCGCTGCCCTTCGGATTCCATGGGAATCCGGTGAAAAACAGAGCACCAGAAAAGGGTAACGTGGGTGCCAGGGAAAGATACTCCCCCAGTGGGAGAGTCCATAGCCTTCTGCAACTGTGGCCCACCCAGCCCCCGGCAGCCTCCACAGCTGGGGTGTCATATCTGCTAGTCCCACAGTGAGTGGAGGGAGACGCCAGCCCCTGGCCAATAACTGGCTGCAGTAGCAGCCCCCACTGCAGCTCCCACAATGTCCTCTAACTTGCTTCCAGCTCCTCATGAAATCCAGCCTCAAGTTCAGCTCTGGGGATATATAATATAATATAATATAATATAATATAATATAATATAATATAACATAATATAATATAATATAATACAATACAATACAATACAATACAATACAATACAATACAATATAATATAATATATAAGAAATGATTACAACATGGACCTCACTCCGGCTTGGAGCATGTAGTTGGATGAGGAAATGAGGCCATAGAGGAACAGCAGTAGGGAGATGCAGGAGGAGCACAAGGATCTGACCTTAGGCTATCACTGAGGCTCTGTGAGCCTCAGTTTACCCACCTGCAATGGGGCTGGTCACCAGAGAATGCCCCTTACAGTGTGTGGAAGCTCTTAGTGCTGGGCTCAGAGTAAGCACTTGTACTGGTCATGGAGGACTAGGTTGAGCTGCATAACAAACATCCCCCAAATCTCAGTGGCTTTGACATGACAGACTTATTTCTTATTCCACTTTTCCACTGTCAATCTGCAAGGCAGGGGATCCCATTCTGCCAACAATGGAGCAGCCCCTATCTGGGTCATGCCAGCCACATGGCAGTGGCCCAGGGAAGCAAAGGAAAGGGAATCGCACACTGGCCCTTTGAGCTTCCACCTGGTGCTGAGCCAGGTCACTGCCACTTACACACCACCAGCCATGCAAGTCCCACGGCCACACCTAACCCCAGGCCAGCAGGGATACCCCATCACCACATGCAGGAGGAGGTTTGCTGAACACTGGGAGAGAAACACCCATGGGGCACTGCAGGAATGAGGGCAGTCTGTCCAGTGTTACTGCAGGGGTGCTGCAGGGGACATGGAGGGACACAAAGGGGGGCATCTTGAATGCAGGTTTGACCTCATCCCTCCTGCATGGCCATCCTTTCGAAAGATACCTATGAGAGTCTACTCAGTGCCAGAGACTTTGCTAGAGCCAGAAAGATAGCCATGGACAAACCAGATGATGATTTCTGTCCTCATGGGTGGCTCATGTTCCAGTTGAGGATACAAACAATAAACTTACTATGTAAGTGAGGTATAGACGGCCCTGCTGCTCCATAGAACTTTCCAGAACCATGGAAACATTCTCTATACTACACATCTGACTGCTGAGCACTTGAAATTTGACTGGTGCAGGGCGGGCGCGGTGGCTCACGCCTGTAATCCCAGCACTTTGGGAGGCTGAGGTAGGCAGATCACAAGGTCAGGAGTTTACAACCAGCCTGGCCAAGATGGTGGAACCCCATCTCTACTAAAAATACAAAAATTAGCTGGGCGTGGTGGCAGGTGCCTGTAGTCCCAGTTACTCAGGAGGCTGAGGCAGGAGAATTGCTTGAACCTGGGAGATGGGGATTGCAGTGAGCCAAGATCATGCCACTGCACTCCAGCCTGGGTGACAGAGTGAGAAAAAAGAAAAGAAAAGAAAAGAAAAGAAAAGAAAAGGAAAGAAAGAGAGAGAGAGAGAAAGAAAGAAAGAGAGAGAGAGGAAGGAAGGAAGGAAGGAAATGTGTCTGGTGCAATGAAAAGATGGATTTTTCGTGTATTTAATTTAGGTAGACATGAGGGGCAGTGGCCGTCGTACTCATGGCACAGATGGAGATTATGAAGTGATGAGAAGTGCAAGGTAAACTCAAAGCAGAGAAAAGGCCTTGAGGGAAGTTGGGGGCTGCTGCAGTTTCAGGTAGGGTGCCCAGGAGAGGCTTTGCTGAGAAGGGCCATGTGAATTTAGACCTAAAGGCAGTGAAGAGCAGGCTCTGGGGATAGCTGTGGAATGAGCATCCCAGGCTGAAAGAAGGGCTTGTGCAAAGGCCCTGTGGCCATGAGAGCCAGAGCTCATGTGAGGCAGAGGGAAGGCAGGAATAATTGTCTGGTGGGGGGTGTGCTGTGACCTGGAAAGGAGCTGTGGCCCGTGGAATAATGGCCTCCCAGAGATGTCCACATCCTAATCCCTGGAACCTGTGAATATTACCTGGTAAAAGGAATTTAGCGGATGTGATTAAGTGAAGGATCCTAGGTTATCCAGACGGGGTTAATGTAATCACAAGGGTCCTTATCCTTATCAGAAGGAGGCAGGAAGATCTTAATCAGAGCAGTGGAAGTTGGGGGGAAGAGAGAGACTGCATTGCTGGCTCTGAAGACGGAGGAAGGGGCCGCAAGCCACTGAATGCAGGCGGCCTCTGGAAGCTGAAACGGTCAGGAAACTCACCTGCCCTGGAACCTTCAGGAGGAACACAGCCCCACCCACACCTTGATTTTAGGATGTCTGACCTCCAAAACTGTAGGAGGATAAATGTGTGGCCGAAAGCCACTAAGTATGTGGCAATTGTGACGGTAGCATTAGGAAATGCTTTGGAGGCCTGGAGGCCAAAGGACTGTGGATTTTATTCTCAGAAACGGGAGTCATTTCAGACGTCTCATGCAGAGAAGGCTGGGTGTGGGTGCCATCTGTCACAGCACAGTCAGATTGTGCTGGTGTCTGTGTGCAAAGGTCTGCCCCTTTGCCCAGTGACCTGCATTCTGGGAAGTTTCAGGCAGGGGAGTGCACAGGGCTGGGAGTGGAGGGCATGAAGGCAACCAAGCTCAGAACTGAGCAGCCACAGCCTCCCGCCTGCAAATCTCAGGCTCAGCAGGATGCAGGCAGCCTCCAGGAAGCCCCTCCAGATGACCAGTGACCTGGGCCTCTCACTCCATCCCGTAGACCGAAGGCCCTGTCTGCTTATATGCTGCCTCGGGTGTGGTTCTGTAATCAAGACATGGGACCCAGGCCCTCATCAGGGAAACGGTGATTTGCCCTGCAACTCCTGCATCTATCCCCCTGCAACTTTGGTGGTGACGAGGGTGAAGCCGGGACTGCAGCAGGAAACATCCCTATGGGGCCCAGCCCCTCTAGCATCTGCCCTGATGCTCCTACTGCCCAGAAGGGGACACCCTTGATGCCTCCACTCAGGCCCATCCCTGCCAGGCACAGCAAATGTACCTAATGTCTTGGGCAGTGGGTGGGGGCGTGGAAGGCGGGGCTGGTGCGAGGTGAGTGACTAAGGTGAGAATTTTGCCCTCCAGCTCCTTCTCCTTGCCCCTCACCTGTGTCCTTTCAGGGACTCAGTGACCCCTACCTGCACTGACATGGCAGCTGACAGGGCTCCACCCTGGAAGCTTCCCACGTGGGTTCACACCGGTGACAGGAGGTCCCTGTTCAGCCAGCTGTCTCCCCATTCAAGTCCAAAGGCCCAAGTGTGGCATTCAAGGGCCTGCCCGACCAGAACCTAGTGTCTTTCCATTCATTCACTCCCTCACTCATTCATTATCTAAGCATCTTCCTGAGGGCACGGTAGGTGCCCAGCCCAGGGTCAGGACTTAAAGAGACCGGTACTAAGTAGCTCAAGAGAGAGTCCAGGACGCCTGAGATGTCACAAGCTAGTAACAGAAACAGGAACTTTATCACATTTGCAGGTGTGGGGGGAACATGTGCAACAGAGTTCTGTCAAAGGAAGTGAGGAAAGCCCAGGAGATGGGGCTGGGAACAGGGAGGCCCTGGGAGAAGAGGAGAGGGAGCGCGAGGCCCAGAAGAGCACCTGGAGGGAGCCGAGTCCCTCCCAGCCCAGCCACGGTGAGCCCTCCCTCTGTGAAAGGAAGAACAATCTCAGGATCCCAAAATTATGAAGCCAGAGAGAAAAGTCAAGCTGGGAACTGCTTAGGGCAAAGCTGAATTCAAAGTCTTCCCTCTGCTCACTGAGATAAATGCATATCAGATGGCTTCCTTTGGAAAGGCTGATCAGAAACTCGAAAGAATGTAACCGCTTGTCTCTGATCTACCTATGACCTGGAAGCCCCCGCCGTGCTTTGATGTGTCCTGCCATTCCAAACCGAACTAACGTACATCTTACAGGTATTCGTTGATGTCTCATGTCTCCCTGAAACGTATAAAACCGACCTGTGCCAGACCGCCTCGGGCACGCATCGTCAGGACCTCCTAGGGCCATATCATGGGTACAGCCTTAACCTTGGCAAAATAAACTTTCTAAATTGATTGAGACCTGTCTCAGATTTTGGGGGCTCACATATCTATCTGTCTATTGTGGCCTGTGGGGACAGGAGATGGGAATCTCTGTTAGATTTCTCTGCACACAGCCATGGGGGGCAGGAGCTGGGGTTTCTGCTGGATTTCTCTGCAGACAACCTTCATACGGAGAGAGGAGTAGGAAAGCTGCCCCCACCTGCCCAGAGCTCAGCCTCCCCCAGGTCCCTTCCCTTGCAGGTTCAGTGTTCATCCAGCTGGGGCCAAGGCTCTGTCTTAGTGACCAGCAGTGACATCAGCGGTTTGTCGCACCCCAGAGCAGCCACTGCAGCCCCTCCTGAGCCTCTGCCCCTGTCCCCATTATGGGAAGGACTCTGGCCAGGAGGTGGTTCCTGCAGGGACACTAAGAAGAGGGCCTGGCCCAGGCGTCGCTTTGGGGCAGAGGGGAGAGTCAGGTGTGTGGCTTTCCTCCGTGGTGACTCAGCTGTGTATGTGGGATTTCAAGGGACATTCTGTGGTTTCCACTGTAAAGGACACCAGTGAAGATGCTGATTGTCAGTGAAATGTTTCCTCTGGGCCCTGGGCCTGGCCACTCGAGGGGCAAATGAAGAACTGCTCTACGAGGCAAACCTGAACCTGTGGCATCTCAGGATCATGGGCACCGGCGCTGTTCAGGGACAGCTGAGCCCTGAAAGCCCCAGCATAGAAAGGCTGCATTTCTTCCCAAAGCAATGGCACAGTCAGAGAGGAAGGGCCTGACCCCAACAGCATCCCTGTGGATGGCAAGGACGGGCAGCTGGACCCACAGCCCCATTGTCTCTGGGTGACCCTTCACCCAGGTGGTCCCCAGGTTTCCCCTGAAGCTGGGGCTGCAGTGCCTGGCGGGGACTCGGTCTCAGTCAGGGACTGGGTCACAGGGCAGAGCTCAACATGGAACTCAGGACAGGATGCAGGACTGGCAGTCCCCGTGCACACCCTGTGGGTGCCCCGTCCCCGAGGCCAGCAGTCCTGGGGCTGCCCTTTCTCACTGGATTGTGGGGAGGGGGACAGTTGCCACAGCACACAGGGTGAAACTCCAGAATAAATACAATTAATAAATACCCAAACATGCAGATGCCAGGTGATAAATGGGAGGAGATTGGAAATGAATTTAGCAGCCACGGGCTCAGGCCCCACTGTGCCTCAGAGGCCTCAGGTGCCTTTTGTCCCGACGCAGCCCATCCGTCTATGCCACACCCGCAGGAGGCAGAGCCGGCAGGGAAGAAATCTGCACCGTGTCCATGCCTGGCTTCCCATGAATGAGACATCCCCATTCTCTTGCACTTAAAAGCACACGTCTAACAACAGATTATGTGTTGGCTTCCGTGGAGGCCACGCCACCTATTTCTCCAGGCCGGGGTCCCTGCCAGCACTAGCGGGTAAGGGTCTATTTCTTTCACAGTCGGCCACTGCTTCCCTGCGCAGCTGCCGTCTGAATGTAGCACTAGAAGCCATTCAGTGCCTATTGTGGAATGAACCAATCAATGGATCAATCAATCAATTTAGCACTGCTCAGTCCCTGGTGGGACAGGGAAGCGGCCTGAGTGGGAGATGAGAGACTGAATTTCCCATCCAGGGCCTTGGTGAGGGTCACTGGCTGGGGATCTGTGAGGGTCAGGGACCAGACGTGGTACAGACCCCTTGGGGCCATGTCAGCTCCATGATCACAGACAGTGAATTGAAGCTCTCTGAGTCTCAGCGTCTCCAACCGTGCGCAGGTGTAATTCCCACCTCTCAGGACTACGGCACAAAGTAAGTGAGTGAACATTTGAAAAACACCTGGTCTATCATGCATGCGTGGTGAAAGGAAGATGATGTCATGTTTCTTCAATCTTCCACCATGTTTTTAATTTTCTGTGTGTCTGACACTTCGACCTCTGGGATCTTACTGACCCTGGAGGAACTGCCCCTCCCAGGGCTGGCCAATTCCTAGAGGTAGTAAAGGACTGGCCTGAGAGCCCACTTTTCCTACCAACCCACTGAGAGCCCACAACCCACCACCTCCTCTATCAGGGTCTCCCCCCAGGGCCACCCTCCACCTGCCCCAGTCACCCCAGGCCAGGTGCCAGACAGCTAGGGACAGCCTCTCTCCCCAGAGCCAGCAGGAATTATCCACATAAGCCTATCCTGAGCCCGCCCACCCTGCCTCACCCATTCCTTCCCACGGAAGCCACAGGTACAACGGTGTTGCTACCCACTTCCTCCCCACCCACCTCCACGGTGCCGCCCACTTCATCCCCACCCACCTCCATGGTGCTGCCCACTTCCTCCCCACTAGCCTCCTGTCCCACCCTAGTTCTTCCCCACGTGGCCCCACCTGGTACACGGTGCCTCCTGTTTCCAGGGATCTGCGAGCATAACAAACATCCTCCTTTACAGGTCTTTTCCGTGTCTGTGTATCTTACCAAACCTGATTAAAACAAATCCTGGTCCCATTACAACACACCTGTCCCCAACGGTGTTACCTACATGATGCACACACCTTGCAGGGTGGTCGGGGTGGACCACCATGAACCTCGGGCAAAGCCGTATTTCTGGAAGAGGGAAGGAGGAAGAGACAGGATGAGCCTCACTGACTCTACCAGGAGAAGGGTGCGAGTTTCACCCCAGGCAGGGCCCACTTGGACTCCCTGACCTGGCCTCGCCCTGCCCTCCCCCAACTCCATCCATCAGCCTCTCCCCCTCCATCTGATGTGGAGACAGAACCCTCAGCTGCAGCCCAACACCGCAAACAGGGAATGACTTGTTTACGGCTGCTTTGTCAGGCTTCGGCTTGCTTTTTTCTTTTTTTCCAGAAGACACTAATTCCAAAATGAAGCCCCAGGCAAAAGGATTTATCAGGCAGGATGGAGAATAAAGTACTCTTGGTTGATGTGCGTGTTGACTTCTTGCTTTTAACATCCAGCCGGGGGCACTGGGTCTGGAAAGCGTGGCCTGGGACAGAAATGACCCAAATCCTGGGGCCTAGGGGCGTGATCCAAGGGAGGTAAGGTGTGTTCTTCCCTTGTTTATCCGGAGTAGAGTGGGGCTATCTTTGCCAGGGGAGAAAGCATGACAGCATCCAGGACGCTCCATGAAGTCCTGGCCACCCGGTCTGGCCACCGGCATTCTGCAGGCCAAGGAGGAAGTTCCCCCCGATCCCAAGCCCTCCAGGACCGCAAAAGGGAAGAGAACCTGCTTTGAAAGAGACAACTCCAGGCAATTGGGGGAATTCAGGAGACCAGGATTGTTATCTCAGAATGTTTTATCATTATTCTTTTGAAAAGATGATAAGCTGGAACACGCAAGAGTGGAAAAATCAATCCATGTATTTATCACTTCTGGGAGCATTTGTTGTGAAAATAAACTCCCTGGAGATAAGAAGGGAAATGCATTTAACATCGATGGGACATGTGCATTGGCCCAGCAAGTCTGAATTGGACATTAGAAATCTTTAGGAATTATAAGAATCCGATTTGGCATTTTGGAAGAGGCTTAGATATCTAATTGCAGGGTTTATTGTCTTTTTCCCCTGACAACCACTTAGAATGTTGCCCTTAACTCGTGTTCCCTATAAAATCCTCTGTAGGACAAATTCATTGCTTTTATTTGGGGCGATGTTTGCTCAGTAACATAATCATTTCCATGTATATTCTGAAGGGTGAGCTGCAGGCCACCCCCTCCCCAGTCCCACTCCTTGCTGGGGGTAGGCGGGGAACTTGGAGGCCCAGTCCCAGGGAGACACATGAGCAATGACCTTTCTTTCCCCACCATCCCAGGTCCCGCACAGATAATGCCCACCCCCCTCCTTCTCATTCACCACTCCAAGCTCAGCTGCAAATGCCGTGTCAGCAAGTGCTTGGAACTCAGAACACGTTCCCTGTAGGAGCCATGTATGGCAGGGTGATCCTGGTCTGTTTCCCTGATGGCTCAGGGATTTGCTCATGGTGTCTGCAGGGAGCTGTCAGCTCTGCCTCAGAGTGGGCTGTCTCTTTTATCATGTTTCCTGGGTAGAGAAGGTGAGTCCCTCATCCTCAGGGCCCTCTCCCCTCCTCAGCAGGGCCAGTTTGGGGGTCCTAAGCCCACATGCCAGTGAGACCACAACATCTGCACGCTGCATGCCGGGTACATGGGTGCATGCCTGGTGCACACCTGCTGGTTCTCTCCCTGATGTTGTGAATCGTGCAGCCAAGGGCAGTTGTTGTGGGGAGGGGCCTCCTCCCACTGCCCCTTCGCTGGGTGAATTCAAAAGTTAGCACCACAGGCTGGAGGAGGCTGACCCTGCTTCCCAGCGCTTGGAGGCCTCCAGACACCCTGAACAGGGACTTGCTTCAGGAGCCTTCACTCACTCCCTCCAATGCCCTTGCACTACTGTATTGCACAGCTCTCCATATGGGCTCCCCCTTGACTGGCCCCTTTCAAATGACACCACCACAGCGGGCTGTAAAACTGCAGCAGGGACAAGCCCACTCAACTGGTATGGCACATGTAGAGCCCCCCGCGTTTCTTTACATAGTCTCCTCTAGGTGCCTTCATCATAAACACAGGCTCTCGACCCACCCTTACACCTGCCCAAGACCTCACCTGAGGGGACCCTCCACTCACATTTCTACCTGGGCACTCAACATCCCCACAGGAGGTCTCTGGGTTCCTGAAAGCACAAGGCGGGGTGAATGCTCCTTGCCCACCCATACGCTCCCCAAAGCTCTTCCACCCAGCCTGCTGCAGCCCCACCCCTGGCAATGGCAGCTCCACCCACCGATCATCCAGTCTGGAAACTGGGAGTGACTTTTGATGGCATCCTCTTCCTCAGCCTCCACTTCCAATCCTTCCCCTTCAGACCCCATCTCAAGCCTGCTTCTCTGTCTCCATGTCACATCTTCATCCAGGGAACCAACCCTTCTTTTCCAGGTAGCCACAGGACTCTCCTCATTGGCCCCCTCACATCTACACCTGCTGCTTCCAGTCCAGTCTCCACCTAGAATCTTCTTAAAGCACCTCAGATCTGGCCTTTCCTTTGTGTGGCAGCCTCACAAAGCTCCCACTGCAGAAGAGCACACCTGAGCACCCCCATGCCTGAGGGTCTGCCTGTGGATCACCTCCTGACCAAGGCCCTCTGCCCCTCAGTAATGGCAGCATCAACTTTTCCTCACCTCCTCATTCCTCCTTCTCTCACCAACCTCTTGTCCACCTAGGGCCATGCACATGTGGCCCCACAATCTGGAATGTGCGGCCCCCAGCCCCCATTCTTCCCCAAGCAGTTCCTCTTGGTCTTCCTGGTCTCAGCACATCTGTAAGATGGTTGTCACACTCCCTCCTGGCTTTGTTTGATTCCATTCTAATATTCACCATACTTGAAGTAACTCTTTTTATCTGTTTATTTTTAGTCCCTGATGTGGTTTTGCTGTGTCCCCACCTAAATCTCATCTTGAATTGTAGCTCCCATAATCCCCATGTATCATGGGAGGGACCCAGTGGGAGGTAATTGGATCATGGTGGTGAGTTTTTCCTGTGCTGTTTTGTGATACTGAATAAGTCTCATGATATCTGATGTTTTTATAAAGGCCAGTTCCCCTGCACACACTCTTGCCTGCCACCATGTAAGACATGCCTTTGCTCCTCCTTTGCCTTCCACCATGATTGTGAGGCCTCCCTAGCCATGTGGAACTGTGAGTCCATTAAACCTCTTTTTCTTTATAAATTAGGCAGTCTCAGGTATGTCCTTATAACAGCATGAGAATGAACTAATACAGTCCCCCAACTAAAATATAGTCTCAGTGAGGACAAAAACCTTGTCTGTCTTGTTTGTAAGTATTCCCACTGTCCCTAGAACAGGGCCTCTTGGTGAATATTCATGAAATGGATGGATGGATGAAAGGGTGGATGGATGGATGGATGGATGGATGGATGGATGGATGGATGGATGTCTGGATGGATGGATGGATGGATGGATGGATGGATGGATGGATGGGTTGATGAGTGGGTGGTTAGATGAGTAGATGGATGGATGTGTGGATGGATGAATGGTTGGATGGATGGATGGATGGATGGATGGATGGATGGATGGATGGATGGGTTGATGAGTGGATGAGTGGATGGGTAGATAGATGGATGAGGTGTGTGGATGAATAAGTGGATAGATGGGGGGGTGAATGGATGGGTGGATGAATATTGGGTAGATAGATGAATGACGGATGGGTGCGTGGGTGGGTGGGTGGACAGATGGATGGATGTGTGGATGGATGGATGGGGAAAAGGATAAATGGTTGAATTAATAAATGAAAACAATAATGAGAACAGCTAGCCCTGTTACAGTGCTTACTCTCCATTTGGGGCTTTACATGTCTGTTCTTACAAATCCCTTTGAAGTGGGCACACTTATTGACCCATTTTATAGATAAGGAGCCTGAAACTCAGAGAGATGAATCAATTCATGCAGGGTCTGAAAAGATTATTGATGAAGTGCTGAGGCCACGGAGAGAGAGTTCAGCAGATTTTCATTTCTGTTTCCTGTTCTTGTTCCATCCATACCACCCAGCTGCTCTTTTCAAGGGGTGTAACCTTCAGAGGATCTGCTGTGAAATGGGATGGGGTTGGATGAGCCACGTAGGGAGATGGGAGCTGCAATGGAGGGAGGCACTTCTACTCATCTTCATCTTGACTTGGAAGCCTCCCTTGAAATCGACAGATTGCACCAAAGCAGTGGCTTCTGCTCAGAGCGAAGGGTGGAATTCGGCCACACAGAGTATCACACTAGGGGACCATCCCTGCTGATCAGAGGCTGGAAGGCATTAGTTGGGAGTCTGGGAGGAGAACAGAGAACAAGGGGCAGCTGTGAAGATCCCAGGCCCCAAGCTGTTAAGGAACCAAGACACACAGGGTCTGAGCCTGTGTCAAGCCTCCTGGGAGCTGGCAGGGTAGGCATAAAAGCAAAATGACCCACCCAGACTCAGGACCACCAATTAGTCCTGTTTATTTGGGAATTTCCAGGTGACAGCACTAAAGTCTTACATCCCAGGGCTTTCCTGGGACTGTCTGAATTTTAAAACTGAAAGTCCTACATTCCAGAAACTCCCTTAGTGCTGGAGAAGCCAAGATATTTGGTCACCCTGCCGGGTCCCCATCCAGAGAAGGGCAACCAGGTCATAAAAGTACCTGCAAGGATGTGGCACTGTTTCTACAGGAGCCTACTGTGGGAAGAGACCCAGAGCTGCTCCCACTAGCCCCCCGGCTCCCTACCCAGGAAGAGATGTTTGCCAATGTCTCTGCTCCTCTGGGTGATGTCCTGGCTCAAGAACTGGTATCTGTCAGTTATCACCTGATTCCCTGAAGGCTGAGCAAGGCTGGTTTTGCAGTTCTCTTTTGTGTTGTAATTGGTTTTCTTTTTATCAGTTGTGGAAATGTTTCTTCATATTCTTTGAAGGAATTGCTATGGATTGCTTGTGAAATCCTGAAATATTTTCCCTTGACTCATAAGTCCAAGGGGGTGCCCTGACCAGCATGGATGGTGCTACACTTGTAGCAGGGCAGGGCCAGGGACACAGGCCCCCAGTCTGGACACAGGCTCCCAGGGGGATTCTGCTCTCGTCCCTTCCTGGCTACTGTGTGGAAACAGGATTAGAGGCCCCCTGCCTCCATGGGCTCACTCATGTCTGAAGTTATTACACAGCTTCCTCCAAGTGGGAAAATATTAGCTAATTTTTCCTATTATCACTAATTTAGACCTGGGGAAAGAATTAACACTAAGTATGATTTAGGGATTTTTTTTTCATAAGGACTTGGAAATAACAGACTGGATGATGAACTAATGGGAAAGTCAATGAACCATTGGCTCACACAGCCCTTCACAGGGCACTTTCAAGAACCTGAAGTTGAACATCAATTGGGGGAAGCCAGACAATGTCATGCAGTCTCTCTGATCCTGACCTTTTAGAAAAATCAACACATTTCAGGCATGTCAGGGCGAAAATAGCAAGGAGAGTTTGGACATCTACCAAAACATCAACATTTTATCTTCTGCTCTTTTGATTAATTTCCATTTTTTTCATCCTTTTACCACACAGGTCTTGGCAATTAACCGAGTATAACCTCTCATACGTTCCCAGACACTGTTGCCCCCAGATACTACCCCCATGTCTACAGGCAGTGCCCTCAGTTCTCTTACTGTCTTCTGGGGGAAACTGGCTCCCAAAGGCCCCTAGTCCCAAGTGACTTGGAGCAGATTTTCAACCTTCTTATTCACAGAACCCTGGTGCCCTTTATCATGGATGTGGCTGTGTCTCTAATGGTAGCCCCCTAGGGATCGCAGATAAAGAACTATGGTCCAGAGTAGATAGCCAGCCCAACCAAAACCTCACAGTTCGTAAGTGGTAGAGCCAGTGTGCAGCAACTGAGCCTGCATCTGACACCTGTGCTCCCTGCCACTGCCCTGTGTGGCCTCTCTAAAGGGCCTGGAGCATCAGCCATGCTGGATAAGCTGGCACTCAATACTGTGGTAGAAGAAGGCAGGTGTTTAGAGTTAGAAGGTGTCACAGAGAGGCCCTATTTTGTGTTCTGTGAATGAATTAACTCATCAACTATTTATTGGGTAAGCAGAGGAAACAAACAGGAACCTTGAAAATTTCTGGCTTTGAGAAGCTTCTGGAAGACCAGAGGAAGCAAAGATACCCAGTTGATCAAGGTGCAATGGCACCCGTGTAACAGAGGATGTCATGAATTCCTTCGGTAGCTCAGGGGGCAGTAGGAGGGAGGTGTTACTGTGGGGTGCAGCCTCTCTACTGGGCTGAAAGAAGTTCACTGGGGAGGGGAGAAGGAGAGAGATGTTGCCCGTAGAGAACCTGAGATGCAGAAAAGTACAGCATGTTCTGGCAAGGGGGCTTGGGGGAGGACTTGGAGGAAGTCAAGCTGGAAAGGCAATCACTTATTTGCAGCCCCCAACAACTGTGTGAAAAAAGAAAAACCTTCAACCTCATGAGCACTTTTCACAATTGCATATTTAGTTAATCCTAGTTACATGCTTGGCTAGAATGATAATTTTAGCTGACTGATGTTTCCGTCACAGAGAATAATTACTCTACCCTTGATAGGCTTTCGTGAAAAATCCATGTTCTACAAAATGACACTGCATGAGATAATTTGCACAGTTCCTGGGAGGATGATCTCTGGCATGCAATTCGCAGACCTGCCATTTCTGCCTCAGGTCACGTCCTTCGTCATGCCTGTAAAATATCAAACTCAAATAATCCAGTCATACCAAGTCTCCATTTTCTTGGAAGAGTATAGCATGGATAAGTCTGTTGCACTAAATAGTCTAGATAAATACTAATAGGGACGATAACAGCTATCACTTCTTGAGCATGCACCAGAACCCAGGACTATACTAAAGTATGCTCTTTTTCTATATATTTAAACACATTCATTCTGCATAGATGAAGTAGACAAATTAGGATTCTTATTTTACAGTTATCAAAGTGCAAGTTACTGAACCTCTCTAAATTCCAATTTCACACAGCTCAGAAGTAGCAAGAATGAGATTTGAACCAACACAGGACCGGCTGCCGAGCTAGGACGGGCACACATCACTGGCAGAGTACACACTTGTACAACCAGTCTGGAAAAATGTTTTTCAGAACCTACTCAAGAAAACACCTTCTTAACCTAGGCCCCAGAGATTCCACTCTTAGGTAAACACGTAAGAAAAGTGAGCACATGTATCCACCAAATGATATGCACAAGGATGTTCATAGCACCTTTACTGCAATAATAAAGATCTAGAAATACTCAAATGTCCAACAGCAGTAGAATGGATAAATAAATTGTAATATAGTCATACAAAGAAGTTCTGTATAGTAATGAAAAATAACGAAGTACTGCTATATGCGAAAGCATGAATGAATCCCAGGCACATAACAATGAGCAAATGAAACCAGACAAAAGAGTAAAAAACACATGATTAATTTAAATGACGTTTAAAAATAGGAAAAACTATTCTGTGATGGTAGAAGTCTCATTAGGGTTACTTAGGGGATAATGAAGATAACAGGCATGAGAGAGGCTTCCGGGGTGCAGGCAACACCCCAAACCTTGACTTTTGTAGTGGTCACATGGGCATATGCACTTTGTAAAAATTCATCAAGCCATACATTTATGATTTATGCAATTCACTGTATGTATGTTGCACTCCAATCTAATAAAAAAAATTTACAAAAAAAAAAAAAAAGCAAAATAAAAGCTAAAACATACCTATACTGGAAATTAACACTTCTTAAATACAAAAGGCCATTGTGCTTTCACAAGGCCATCACTGAATACATTGGTCTAAACTCATCCTTCACTCTGCAAAGGTTCACTGCAGGTTACACTATGTCAGCCGCCATGCTAGAAGCGTGGTGGTGTTGATGTCTGCCTTCACTGGGATTAATAGCCTGCAAGACGTGCTATGGGAGGTATAAATGATCATTGAATTTCTACTGATTCCAGAATATAGCTGCTGTGAATTTACCTATTTATTGTTTAAATAGCAGGTAATTTTTTTTAAAAGGTCCCACACAGACACTGCCACCCTGCCCCACTGGCACACACATGCACAGACACCCTGCCCCCACTAGTGCTCTACCCCCACCTATGCATGTGTACCCTACTATGTACCACCACTGTTGGCATGCACACATGAGCACGGACCTTGCTGCCACTGCCCCACTGAAGTGCTCTGGCCAGTGACCTCCAGCAGAGTGTTGTTACCAGCAGACTACGAATGAGTCAGCCCCTCCAGTGCAGCAGGTGCTTAACCTTAAGGGACTAGATAACAAAAGCATGGGCCTGATAATAGCCTCCCAGAGTTTCAGCATGTAGCCAGGAGTGCTAAACTGAGCCTTGCTGCCGCAGAATCTTTCAGAAATGAAGCCATTTGACTGAACCCAATTTTTACCACAGTCAAACCCTCAAGGGCATAAAAGAATATAAAATCCAAAGACCCTATCTAAAGGACAACAACTTTAAAGGTTAAAGAAACATCAGACCACACACAAATGAGAAAGAAGCAATGCAAGAATTCTGGCAACTCAGAAAGCCAGAGTGTTTTTTTAAAACCTCCAAACGATTACACTAGTTTTCCAGCAATGGTTCTTAACCAGGCTGAAATGCCTGAAATTATAGACATAGAATTCAAAATCTGCATAGGAGTGGAGATCATTGAGATTCAGGAGAAAGTTGAAACCCAATCCAAGGAATCTAAGGAATGCAATAAAATGATGCAAGAGCTGAAAGATGAAATATCCATTTTAAGAAAGAATCAAACTGAATTGATAGAGCTGAAAAACTCACTATAAGAATTTCATAATACAATTGGAAATATTAACAGCAGAATAGATCAAGCTGAGGAAAGAATCTCAGAGCTCAAGGGCTGGTTCCTTGAATCAACTCAGTTAGACAAAAATAAAGAATAAAGAATAAATAAAACTTTCAAGAAACATGGGATTATGTAAATAGATCAAACCTATGACTGATTGGCATCCCTGAAAGAGAGGGAGAAAGAGCAAGCAACTTGGAAAACATATTTGAGGATATTGCCCATGAAAATTTCCCCAATCTCCCTAGAAAGGTCAACATTCAAATCCAAAAAAATGCAGAGAACCCCTGTGAGATACTATACAAAACAACCATTCCCAAGACACATAATCGTCAGATTCTCCAAGGTCAATGTGAAAGAAAAACATATTAAAGGTAGCTAGAGAGAAGGGGAAGGTCACCTACAAATGGAAATCCTCAGGCTAACAGCAGACTTTTCAGCATAAACCCTACCCTACATGCCAGAAGAGACTAGGGACCTATATTCAGCACTCTTAGAAATTTCAATCAAGAATTTTATATCCAGCCAAACTAAGCTTCATAAGAATAGGAGAAATAAGATCCTTTTCAGACAACAAATATTAAGGGAATTCATAACTACCAGACCTGTCTTACAAAAGGTCTTTAAGGGAGTACTAAATATGAAAATGAAAGACCTTTACTGGCTACCTCAAAAACACATGAAGTATATAAAGTATTGACACTATAAAGCAACTATACAATCAAGCCTGTATAACAACCAGCTAACAACATGATGACAGGACCAAATCTGCACATACCAATATTAACCTTTAATGTGAACAGGCTAAATGCCCCACTTAAAAGGCATAGAGTGGCAAGTTGGATAAAGAAGCAAGACCAAACTGTATGCTGTCTTCAAGAGACTCATCTCACACGTGATGACACTCACAGATTCAAAGTAAAGGGATGGAGAAAAATCTACCAAGCCAATGGAAATCAAAAACAGAGCAGGAGTTGCTATTCTAATTTCAGACAAAACAGACTTTAAACCAACAATGGTCAAAAATGACAAAGAAGGGCATTACATATGATAAAAGGTTCAGTTCAACAAGAAGACTTAACTATACTAAATATATATGCACCCAACACTGGAGCACCCAGATTGATAAAACAAGTTCATAGGCACCTATGAAGAGACTTAGATAACCACACAATAATAGAGGAAGACTTCAACACTCCACCGACAGTCCCAGACAGATCACTGAGACAGAAAACTAATAAAGATATTCAGGGCCTGAACTCAACACTTGACCAAGTGGACCTAACAGACAACTACAGAACACTCCATCCACCAACAGAATATACATTCCACAACATCAGCCATAAAACAATTCTAAACAAATTCTTTAAAACTGAAATCACACCAAACACACTCTTAACAACCACAGTGCAATACAAATAGAAATCAATACTAAGAAGACCTCTCAAAACCATACAATTACATGTAAATTAAACAACCTGCTCCTGAATGACTTTTGAATAAATGAGGAAATTAAGGCAGATATCAAGAAATTCTTTGAAACTAATGAAAACAAAGATACAACAAACCAGAATCTCTGGGACACACCTAAGGCAGCGTTAAGAGGAAAACTTACAGAACTAAACACCCACATCAAAATGTTGGAAAGATTTCAAATTAACAACTTAGCATTGCACCTAAAGCAACTAGAAAAACAAGAGTAAAGCAACTCCAAAGCTAGCAGAAGAAAATCAATAACTAAAATCAGAGATGAACTGAATGAAATTGAAATACAGAAAAAAAATAAAAGATCAACAAAACCAAAAGTGTGTTTTTTGAAAGAAGATTGACAGAATGCTAGCTAGACTAATAAAGAAAAAGGAGAGAGAAGATACAAATAAACACAATCAGAAATGAAAAGGTGACATTACCATCGACTCCACAGAAATACAAGAAAAAACTTTCAGAGATTATTGTAAACTCCTCCGTGTACACAAACTAGAAAATCCAGAAGAAATAGATACATTCCTAGAAATATACAATCTCCCAAGATTGAACCAGGAAGAAAGTGATTCTTTGAACAAACCAATAATGAGTTCTGAAATTGAATCAGTAACAAAAAGTCTATCAACCAGGAAAAGCCCTGGACCAGATGGATTTACAGTCAAATTCTACCAGATGTATAAAGAAGGGCTAGTACCAATACTACTGAAATTATTCCCAAAAACTGAGGTGTAAGGACTCCTCCCTAACTCATTCTATGAGATCAGCATCATTATGATACTAAAACCTAGTGGTGACACAACAAAAAAAGGAAACTTCAGGCCAGTATCTCTGATGAACATAGTCACAAAAATCCTCGAGAAAATACTAACAAACCAAATCCAACAGCATATGAAAAAGCTAATTTGCCATAATAAAGTAGGCTTTATTCCTAGGATGCAAGGTTGGTTCAACATATACAAATCAATAAATGTGATTCATTGAATAAACAGAATAAAAACAAAAACCACATGATTATCCCAATGTATGCAGAAAAAACTATTCGTAAAATTCAACATCCCTTCATGTTAAAAAAAAACCCTCAATAAACTAGGCCTTGAAGGAACATATCTCAAAATCACAAGAGCCATCTATGACAAACCCATAGCCAACATTATACTGAACAGGCAAAAGCTGGAAGCATTCCCCTTGAGACAAGGATGCTCACCCTCACCACTCCTACACAACATAGTACTGGAAGTCCTAGCCAGAACGATCAGGCAAAAGAAAGAAATAAAAAGCAGCTAAATAAGAAGAGAGTAAGTAAGTTGAAGATGATATTACTTTATACCTAGAAAACTCCAAGTCTCTACCCAAAAGCTCTTAAATCTGATAAACAACTTCAGCAAAGTTTCAGGATACAAAATCAAAGTACAAAAATCAGTAGCATTTCTATACAACAACAACATCCAAGCTGAGAGTCAAATCAAGAGCATAATCCCATTCACAATAGCCACAAAAATACAGGAATACAGCCACAAGGAATACAGCTAATTCCTTGGGAGGGAGGTGAAAGATCTCTACAACGAGAATTACAAAACACTGCTAAAAGTAATCAGAGATGACACAAACAGATGGAACATTCCATGCTCAAGGCTAGAAAGAATCAATATTGCTAAAATGCACATACTGCCCAAAGCAGTTCACAGATTCAATGTTATTCCTATCTAACTAGCACCAACATTTTTCATAGAATTAGAAATAACTATTCTAAAATTTAGATGGAACCATGAAAGAGTCAGAATAGCCAAGGCAATCCTAAGGAAAAATAACAAAGCTGGAGACTTCACGCTACCCAACTTTAAACTATGCTACAATGCTACAGTAACCAAAACAGCATGCTCTGGTACAAAAACGGACACATAAACCAATATAACAGGTTACAGAACCTAGAAATAAAGCCACACACCTACAACCATCTGATCTTTGACAAAGTCTATAAAAACAAGCAATGAGGAAAGGACTCCTTATTCAATAAATGTTGCTGCAGTAACTGACTAGCCATGTGCAGAAGATTGAAACTGGTCCCTTCCTCTCACCACAAAAATCAACTCAAGTGGATTAAAGATTTAAATGTAAACCTCAAAACTATAAAAACCCTAGAAGAAAACCTAGGAATTGTCATTCTGGACATAGGTCCTGGGAAAGATTTCATGATGAAGATACCAAAAGTAATTACGATAAAAACAAATACTGACAAATGGAACTAATTAAACTAAAGAGCTTCTACATAAAAAAGAAACTAGCAACATAGGAAACAGACAACTTACAGAATTGGACAAAATACTTGCAAACTATGCATCTGACAAAGGTCTAATATCCAGAACCTATGAGTAACTTCAATCAACAAGCCAAAAACAAATAATCCCATTAAAAATGGACAAAGGACATGAACAGACAGTTCTCAAAAGAAGACATATGCAGCCAACAAGCATATGAAAAAATGTTTAATGATTAGAGAAATACAAATCAAAACCACAATGAGATGTTATCTCACACCAGTCAAAACAGTTATTAATAAAAAGTCTAAAAATAACAGATGTTGGTGATGTTGCAGAGAAAAGGGAACACTTATATACTGCTAGTGGAAATGCACATTAGTTCAGCCACCGTGGAAAATAGTTTGGAGATTTCTCCAAGAACTTAAAACAGAGCCACCATTCAACCCAGCAATCCCACTACTGGGTATACACCCAAAGGAAAATAAATCGTTCTACCATAAAGACACATGCATGCCTATGTTCATTGCAATACTATTCTCAATAGCAAAAGCATAGAATTAACCTAAATGCCCATCAACAATGGATTGGATAAAGAATGTGTGTTACATATACACTATGGAACGCTACACAGCCATAAAAACAGAATAATGAGATCACGTCCTTTTCAGAAACATGGATGGAGCTGGAGGCCATAATGCTAAACAAATTAATCCAGGAACAGAAAACCAATATCACATATTCTCACTTATAAGTGGGGGCTAAACATTGAATACACATGGACACGAAGAAAGCAGCAGGGTCTACTTGAGAGTGGGGGCTGGGAGGAGGGTGAGGATGAAAAAACTGCCTATTGGGTACTATCCTCATTACCTAGGTGATGAAATAATCTCTACATCAAACCCCAAGACACACAACTTACCCATGTAACAAACCTGCATGTGTACCTCCTGAACCTAAAATAAAAGTTGGAAAAAAATAAATTTAATTTAAAAACAAAATGTAGTTGTCTCCTGTTATTTGGGTTTTAATAACCAAGAATTTATTCTATAGAGAGAGAATCCCCTTCAAAATACAAAATATACTTCAATATTTAGAAAAGGAATCATCTCCACATCATCGCCTGCAACTCCAGCACGATGCTCATCACTGTCATTATCATCATCACCATCACAGTAAATCACATAGTAAACCACGGTGCTGTGTTTTACCCATTTCTCAGAGGTTCCCTGTGGGATTAAACTACATGTATCACCCTTGTCAAGTTGGCTTGACAACATCCCCTTTATAACACTATCCTTCCCCTGTATCAGTTCTCTATTCCCCTCCTAAATAATCAACTTGCACTTGAATAGTTATCTCGTGCCTGAGTTTGAGGAAGAAAAGGGAAGGGTGAAAGGATGAAGGGCAAATAACCTTCTTCCAGCGAGGCCTTTAATTTTTGTTTGGGCAGGGCTGCTTTTTCCAATAACTTTCATTTGGATCTCCTTGGTCAGACTTGGGTTACCTGGCCATCATTATTCTCAAGGGAGTCTGGGAGAGCTGTCATTTTAGTTGGGCACATGTCATCATAAACAAACCATGGTTTTGTGAGTGAGAAAGGGGGAAAAAACAGATGCTGGGTGGGCCAAGGAGCAGTGTGTGTCCCTTTGTGGTGTATGAGAAGTAGCAAATGTCAATCTACTGTCAGGATCATCATATCCCCTCTCTGAACAGATCTGATTATCTGATCTGCTTTGCTCATTACTGTGTGGGTGTGTAATATTCTAGAAAATTCTAGAACATTCTAGAAATGTCCCCTACAAGCTGTTTGGACATCTCACAGATTACTGCATCATATGAAGGAGTTGAAATATTAGACTATTTCACCTAATGCAGGCTGCTCCTTTCTCCAAACTCCTATTTCAGATCTAAACTAACCAACAAATATTTATGCACACTTTGTGCATCCGATGTTACACTTGGAGCTGTAGCAGCTCCTAAGAAGGGTAAGACAGAAATCCCAGGCATCAAAGGATCTGCAGTCTACTTGGGATTTTGCTGATGGAAGTTCATAGAATCCATGCCAGGAGTGAGCATCAGTGAATCATCGGCACACAAGAATCAAGAAAGCAAGATTGCTTTGGGGTCATTCGTAAGGCTGATACAAAAATCACCTCCCAAAATGCTGTTAATTCTCTATGATGTTTGCATCTTTCTCTTTCAAGCACACAAAATTTAGGCAGGGGAGGAGAGAAAAAGAATATAAAAGCAAGAAAGAGAAAAGTATGTTCCCTATCAAATGTGTGTAACTGGTGAATATAGTTCCTGAAGTATAGTTACCAATAGATCATGAGTCCAGCAGCTCTGTGGAGCAACCTGTCAAAAGCATTAGATCAGTCATAAGACTATTTGACTGTGTTTGTGATTCACAGAGCTTTCTGGTAGACCTCGGGCATGGTTCTGTGGATTCCGGAAGTCTTTCTTCTTTGAATATTCCTTCTCATGAAAATGCATCTCTGGTGAGCTCTCCATTTTCCTTCTGAAGTTGACTCACTCCTTTTCCAATGCCCTCCCTCCCAAGGACCTCATTGAGCCCGCACAGGGCTCAGGGAGGCATTTTGGGAGTGGGACGGTAACAGCCTGATTTCTTAAGTTATGAATGGTCCTAATTTCCTGCAGGTGAAAGGCAAGAAAATGTTGGATCCTCTAGGCCGGGCGCGGTGGCTCAAGCCTGTAATCCCAGCACTTTGGGAGGCCGAGACGGGCGGATCACGAGGTCAGGAGATCGACACCATCCTGGCGAACACGGTGAAACCCCGTCTCTACTAAAAAAATACAAAAAAACTAGCCGGGCGAGGTGGCGGGCGTCTGTAGTCCCAGCTACTCGGGAGGCGGAGGCAGGAGAATGGCGTAAACCCGGGAGGCGGAGCTTGCAGTGAGCTGAGATCCGGCCACTGCACTCCAGCCTGGGCGACAGAACCAGACTCCATCTCAAAAAAAAAAAAAAAGAAAATGTTGGATCCTTGTCTAGGAAAGAGATTTGGAAACTGAGAATGAGAGGGCTATGATCAGCCTCGGGGGACTGGGACCCATCTCAGCATCTATCCTAAGGGTCCAGGAAGTAGAGGGGAGCCAGCCAGATAGATGCCGTCATAGGACAGGACTATGAGGTCAAGTGGGAGAACAAGTGACCTGGCCCAGCCCACACCAATGGGCTCTGCAGTTCTGCTCCATGATGCACCTGCCCAAGGCCCAGTGTTTATGACGGCAGTAAGGGAGATAAGGCCAAGCTCCAAAGGGATGGCTGCAGCAGAGGAGAGGGGAGACCCTTCTCCACCCAGCCCATGTCAACGGGCACCTCTACTCCCATCCCATACCCAGCACTCCCAGGAAGTAAACCCAAGTGAATCAGTGACCTGGTCCATCAGCCCACATCAGTGCACAGCTGAGGCTCTGCTCTCCTTCCAGATGACCTCCCTGCCATTGCTCAATGCAGTGGACCCTCAGATCCTCAGACCCTCAGCCTGGATGTCTGTGAGCTCTCAGGGCGTTGAGCTGTATGTGCAGTTCATAGGTCTCTAAAGACTCTCAACTCACAAGATCCCCGTGCCTATTCAACGGCATCTCCATGATAAGCCAGGAACTCAGAGACAGTGCTGCTAGGCAACAAGCTCTGTGCAGTACATAGGTACCAGGGCAGGTCCTGCCCTCAAGAGACTCAGGTGCCATGTGAGCAAAGACAAGTTGCCAGCGTGCCATAGAATGCAGTTCATCATGATAACTACATACAAAAACTAAGCTGTGGGCCTACCCCTGGACTTGGATTTAAATCTCACCTTGGCTGTTAAGCTGGGTGAGCTTGCAGAAGTCTTCCAACCCAGTGACCTGCCATTTTCCCATTGTTAACATGGGTATTATAGACAGGCTCCAAGGAATGCTTGGAGAACTGCATGAGATAATGTATGTGACGGGCCCAGGGATGCTGGGCAAACACGTTGTCCTGATTACAATGTCATAATCAACAGCAAAATACACGTTGAGTGGTGCTGCCTCTAGACCTGGATGTAAGTTGCTGTTAACCTTGACGCCTATGATGTGCTCTCATTCCAGCTATTGTGTGTTTCCACCAGCCAGAGACTTTGCTGAACTCTACTCCTGTAGCCAAAGAAATAAAGTCATGAAAATAATCAGGGTGGGAATTAACATTCACTCAGGGCTTGTTTATGCAAATGAGCAAATTCAATCTATTGTTTTTATAATACACATTTCACATGATAGAGCCACCACGACCTTTCCCACAGGACTTTTCTGCCTCATTATTTTCTCACCAGGGAATGCAAGATATTACCATGCAAGGGCTCCGGAATCAGACATTCTAGGTTTGGATTCTGGCTTAACCAATGTCTAGCTGGTCGACCTCAGACAAACCACTTTATCTTTGCAAGACTCAGCTTCCTGGTTGGTAGAAAGAAGAATGAAGAACAGCAGCATAGGAACCTATAAGCAGCTCATAGGGTTTTGGTGGATATTGCCGATTGTGGCAGCAATGTGGCACTCTAGGGTGACTCCTTGATTCCCACTCCCCCAATATCCATGCCTTTGTGTGATCCAAAATACTCAAAGTATTTTGCTGTTGGTCATGACACTCTAATCAGAGTAATGTGTTCACCAAGCAGCCCTGGGCCTGTCACACACATCATATGTATGAGTGAGACCTATGATCTGCTTCTAACCAATAGAATATGACAAAAGTGAAGGCACGTTGCAGAGGTAGTAAATGTCCCTAGTCAGTTGACTCTGAGCTAATCAAAAGGCCCTGGGTTGGCCTGGCCAAATCAGATGAGCCCTTCAAAAGAGGCACAGGAACCCTCCCTGAAGTCAAAGTGTCCAAGCAACACATCCTTTCTTTCCTGCTAACCATGAAGAAGAAAGTCACCATGCATTCTACAATAGCAAGGAAATGAATTTTGACAATCACCTGAAAGAACTTAGAAGCAGATCCTTCCCCAGTTGAACCTCTGATAAGAACCCAGCTGAGCTGACACCTTAATGCAGCCTTGGGAAATCCCGAGCAGAGGACCCAGCTAAGCCACGCCTGGACTCCTGACCCACAATTGTAAGATAATAAATGAGTGTTGTTTAAGCCTCTAAATTTATGGTAATCTGTTTTGAAGAAATAGAAAACAAATACAGTAACTCATGTAAAATCCTGAACATGGTGCCTGGTACAGAGTAAGAGTTGAATAACTGAGCTATTATTATTCACTGTCCCTTAATTAGGTGAGTAAAATCAGTCAGAAACAACGGTTGTATCCCATATTCATTTAGCTTAGCCTGAGAACAAGCATGGTTTGGGGTTATTAGCTGGTGTTCCTCTCTCCCTGCCAGAGTGAGCTCTGCTGTACCGAGGGATGAAATTCCAGCTCAAGGAGCCTCCAAAGTCAAAGCCCTACAGGGTGGTCACTCTCCCATATCCAGTAACTTGAATGGTTCTCCCCCTGACCATGCCTGGACTTTCATGAAATTACATCCTCAGGCTGTGTTGCCTCCTTCTTAAGCCATCTATTTTGAGAAGGAATAATGAGTGTTTTGAGCTATCTGATATTGGCTACTGGATGCAGTGTGCCAGGGTTTAACATCAGCCCATCTCTGAAACAGATGTCCAGGTTGTTTGTCAACATCACAACCTATTTATAATCACACTCAAGTCTGCAGGCACCCAAGTCTGAACCTCAGCTGCTAAAATATTCAGAACAACAGAGCACCTAATAAAGCAACCTGGACCTAATGAGCCCCCAGCCCCTCCCCCTAGTCCCCAAAAAGCTCTGCTGCATATCAACAAAAGACATGTTTACCCAATTTTAAATTGTTTTCTCATTAAAATGTCTTTAATGCCTATTAAAATGTATGCTACAGATGCATGTTTCTCACAGTAATTGAAGGAATCAATGTGATGTTCTCATTCTAAGAGATGTCAGCATATCTTTAGAAATTATTTTTCATTCCTTTAGGATTTTACAGCTGCTTTTCTCATTATTTGCCACATAAAACTTTGTTTCAGTGAAATTGCCTAGAGGAGAATTAGTTCAGGTGGAGTCCCTCCCAAGTTCCACAGTGAAGCCCAGTCTCAGAAGCAAGTGTAAAGGAGCTCAATATGCTTGTCTGGCTCCATCAACACAGGGTGTGCAGTTTAAGTCAGATTGAAGGAGGAGCTCTGGGCCACCTAAGGCATGACTTTATGTGTTATGACTTCATGGCTGCTAAACATGCCCTGAAATCTTTTCCCACCTATGGTCAAAGTGGTGAAAATATCCCCACAAATCTTCCCCTGAGACTTAAAAACTTTTCTGTATCTGCATACTTTGGAAGAATAACATCTGTATTTCCACCACCATCATAAATTATTTATTATGAGTCATTATATCAGTTTGGCTTCAGTCGCCTAGCAGAGTGTGAGAAAATGAATCTGAGTACAGACAAGTATTCACAGTTGGACTTGTGAAGAAAAGGCTTGGATTTGCCTGAGGGTAAATCAGCTTGGTAGGATTCTTCTACCAGTTCCACAGCTCCAGAGCAGATGGAAAGACCTTGGACCAGCTTCCCTTAGAGAAGCCAAAGCTGCAGCATGAGGCACGTGCATAGCTCCCAGGATGGCAAAGGCTATGGAATTCTGAATTCCCTGAGGGACTGAAACAATTCTCTAATTAACTCAACATTTACCAAGCACTTTTTCTGTACCCAGCCCTAAGCCAAGACCTGTGAGGAATAAACGGATAAGTGTAGCAGAGGCCCCAGTCTCATTCATTCCTTTAATCATTCATTCATTCATCATCTGCTTACTGACTGCCTCTGAGGTACTAATAGCCTCAAAGAGTTATCTGAAGTTCAGCAGCCCTTCTTGAGAGCCCCACTTCTCTGAGAGTCTGGTTCTGACTTCTCACCCACCAGTTACTTTTTCTTCTTCCTTGCTTCAGGGCCCTGACTTGCCTCAGGAGCTCAGCCTTCCCAATCTGAGTAGGCCAGATCAGGATCATGCCCACTGCTGGGTTCTGGACCTGCCTTCCTCCAGACTCTCCACCAAGGCACAGATGCCAGACCCTGTCCCTGCAGTTGTAAAAGTTGAGTACTTCAGTTGCTTTGAAGACATCAACAGTGGCAACAAAGGGTGAAATAAAACACACACACACACAGACACACACACACACACACTCATGCAAGCACACATTGCTGGGAGAGCTATAACTTTGCAAAACGTATTTTCTACCACTTGATCTTAAGAAACATGGGTTGATCTTATTTAAAACAAACAAATAAGAAAAAAGTGCTTATCAAAGACCTTTGCTGATCAAATTTTCTACCTCTGTGCTGTTAAAAGAAAAACTTTAGCCAAATTAAATTTAGAAGAGCTTAACTGAGCAAAGAACTATGCACAAATCAGGCAGCCTCCCAAGCTGGAGTAGGACAGAGACTTCAGTACAGCCACATGGCGAAAGAAGATTTGTGGACAGAAAAAGGAAAGTGATGTACAGAAAACAGAAGTGAGCTACAGAAACAGCCGGATTAGTTGCAAGTTGGCACTTGCCTTATTGAACACGAGTTGAACAGCTGGCCACCTCTGATGGGCCGAAACTCGGTGATTGGCACAAGAGTAGGCTACAGTCTGTTTACAAGTCCATTTAGGTTATAGTTCACCATGAACAGATAAATCTTTAGATCAAACTTAAAATATGTGAGGAGACAGCTTCAGGCTAAACCTGATTTAACACTGTGAGACTGCAGATCCTGGACCTCTTTGGACAAAGAGGGGTTAACTCAGCCTTGAAATTAAGCAAATCCCAACCCTGCTCCTGAGTCCAGGGAGAAAAAAGTCTTTTTTCACGCTGGGGAGCCTTAGGTGCTTCTTGACAGTTGTCAGATACTTTAGAGTGTGGGCCACACTGGGTTAGCCTCAGTTGGGAGTCTCTGCGTTAAGCCTAAATCCTGACTTCCCTCCTCCCCACACACCCCACCTCCACCCACACAAAGGTTCAATCCTGCTTTGCAAATGAGGACAAAGCCCTGAGCTACAAAAGATTTAAAGATGTTCACCAAACCAAAACATTTGTTCCTGTGCTCTGCCGGGTTAGCTTTCCCCGCTCGGGGGAGGGACAAGGAAAAGCTGTTAGGAGCCTGACACAGAACAAGACTTTCATATAGATTTCCAATAATCTCGGGTTTCATTTGTGCCCGCAGGAACAAGGTGGCAATTGGAAAATCACATTGGATGATGACCTTGTGAAGCTGCCCGACGGGACAAGTGGCCTGCATGACTTTTCCTTCCTCCCCACCCCACACCCACCTCCTTCTGCAATTTCGCTGGGCCTTTGCTCAGAGGGCAGTGCCCTTGTCACCTCCAGATACACCGGGACTCCAACAACAGGGCAGCAGACTTCAGTTTAGATCTACTCCCTAAAACACTCAAATCCTTACAATGAATCTGTTGTAAGGGCATTAAAAGAAGCTAGCTATTTAGGATGGGACATACTGGATATCCTCTTGCACAATGGATAATGCCCCTCACACCCAGAATCCTGGTCCATCCTTTTTATAAATGCAAGTTTCCTATTCGCTGCATCCTGAAGGGGATTTGTCAGAGAGGTAATCCCCCCGGCCAGTCCAGCTGGGGGAGCCGGGAGCTGTTAATAAGGGGCCTGGGACTGTCGATTCTAAAGTGACCAAGTGGCAGCTGTCACATGTTTGACAACGAGCAGAGGGCTTCTGATTCGGGATCACAGGGACGCATCTGCTCTGCAGAATGCGGGACGGGAGCTTTCTCTGCTGTCCCCAGATCTCATCAATCTCTCCAGTAAGTTAGCTTTTATTCACAGAAGTATCAATGTCGACTTCAATGAATACTACTGATCAACAGCATCCACACTGTCTTTGGCATCTCGGGCTGCCATAGCCATGTAGTGCAGACTGGGACTTAAACCACAGACACTTACTTCGTGCAGCTCTAGAGGCTGGGAGTCCAAGGCCACCAGGGTGCCAGCAGGGTGAGGGCCTTGTCCTGGCTTGACTGCCTTCTCTGAGTGTCCTCGCATAGCAGGGAAGAGAGAAAGCTCTGTGGCATCTCTTCTTATAAGGGCACAAATACCATCAAGAGGGCACCATCCTCATGACCTAATTACCTCCAAAAGGACTCACCTTCAAATGCCATCACACTGGCGGTCAAGGCTTCAACATATGGACTTCGGAAAGACACAACCATTTAGTCCATAACACACGCCTGCCATACGTGACACCTCTGCTGAAGGCTAAGTGTGCCCTATCTCCCTGGATGCTCACACCCTTCTATAAGCGGGGTGTAACGATCTCCATCTTAAAGATAAGAAATGGCGGTGGAGTGGGGGTAAGGAATGAGCCCCAGGTCACACAGCTGATACGTGCCAAACTGGGATTCAAACACAAGTCAGTCTGGTTCAAGAACCAGGGCTCTAAACACACACAGCTGAAGCCCCCAGAAGCCGGAGTTCCTCCGAGCGTCAGAACTTGGAGAATATTTAGACAAATTATTTTCAAATACACTTTAGCCAATAAAACGTTTACAATGAAATCCTACTTGAAATGTCCATATATAAAATAGCTACAGAAGAAAAAACCCAAGCTGCTGTTTCTGAAGCAGAGATTCAGGCACTGATGGACACTTCCTCCACCCTACCTTTCAGCCCTCCCCTTCCTTGCCCCATTTCAATCCTGGCAGAATAGGAGACATAGATCCCCAGCCCCAAGGAGTCCAAAAAGTAAATAAGTAAACAGATGAATAAGTAAGTGGACAGAATTAAGTATTTATTGAGATTATACGGTAGAATACATTCCCAGTGGACTAATGCTTCCATGGACAATAACTATAAATGGCCCGGGTGTGGTGGCTCACGCCTGTAATCCCAGCACCTTGGGAGGCCGAGGTGGGTGGATCACCTGAGGTCAGGAGTTTGAGAAAAGCCTGGCCAACATGGTGAAATCCCGTCTCTACTAAAAATACAAAAATTATCTGGGCATGGTGGTGCACACCTGTAATCCTAGCTACTCAGGAGGCTGAGACAGGAGAATCGCTTGAACCCAGGAGGTGGAGGTTGCAGTAAGCTGAGATCATGCCAATGCACTCCAGCCTAGGTGACAAAGCAAGACTCTGTCAAAAAAAGGAAGGCAGGAAGGCAGGAAGGAAGGAAGGAAGGAAGGAAGCAAGGAAGGAACTCCAGCCCAGAATAAAACAAACAAAACTTCCCAAAGGCTTTAGAGAGTGAACAAAGGCAAGAAAAAGAGATCAGTGCATGACAAGTCTCCCATCTTCGTGGCTTTGATCTGTAGAAAGACCTTGATTCCAGCAGGGCCTGGTGCCACTGGAGCCCAGATGGAGAACCCGACGTCTCTCTGACTAGGAGGAGACATAGCCCAGGAGGCCACCGATGTTGGGGAGTGAGAAGGGAGCTCATGAAGAACAAGACCAGAGAAGGGGAGCCCCAGAGTCTGCCTTTAATCTCAACCCAAAGTATCCAACTGACCTTTGAACTGCTCTCTTTACCTAAAAACAATTCAGTTAAAGAAAAAGGAAAAGGAACAGAACCAAGATCTAGCTGCCACTACCTGTAGGTGAGAGAATTTGTGGTTTGCATCGATCCAAGTTAATTGTCTGCTAAAACAAAACAATACTCCTCAGGGAAATATAACAAACACCAGAATCTCCACACGCAGCATTCACAACATCCAGGTGCTCCCCCAAATTACTCAACACACAAGAAAACCAAGAAAGGGGGATAATTCTCAAGTAAAAAGACAATCAACAGAGATCTGACCCAGGATGACTCAAAGGCAGGAATTAACAGAGGTAGGCTGTAAAGTAGCTAGCACCACCGTGCTCCATGAGGCAGAAGGAAATGCTGACAGCAAGTGGAAAGAAAGGAACTCTCAGCAGAAAAGTAGAAAATGTACAAATAGAGAAAATGGAACAGGTGGAACTAAGAATTAGAGTATCTGAAATAAAAACATAACTGATGGGTTTCATAGCAGCAGGGAAATTATTAATGAATAAGTAAATGAACTTGAAACTAGATCAGTAGAAATCATCCAATCTAAAGAATAAGAAGAAAAATATTGAAGAAAAATGGACAGAGCCTTAGGGACTTGCTCTAAAATATAGGTAATTGGACACTAGAGGGAGAATGAGCAGAAAAGAAAAAAAAAATGTGAAGAAATAATAGCCAACAACTTCCTAAACTTGGTGACGCATATAAATTGACATTTTCGAGTTTAGCAAATCATAAACAATATAAATGCAAAGAAAACCTAGGCACATAATAATCAAACTGCTAACAACAAAGATGAAGCAAAAATCTTAAAGGCAATCAGAAATTAAAAAATAAGTCACAGACATAGAAAAGATAATTTCAATTACTGCAGACTTCTACCAGAAACTATGGAGGCAATTCAACAGTAGAACATCTTTAAAATGCTAAAAGGAAAAGTGGCAACACAAAATTCTATGTGTCCATAGGCTGGGGCCCATTCCTGTTGGAATGATCCAGGCAGGAAAGGAGCAGGTGCTGGAAGAGGCAGAGAGCTGAGAGAAAGGGCACCATCAGAGATGCTTCAGACCTCCATTCAGCAAATATCTGCTGGGTGAGATAGGCATGGAGCAGTGGAGGAGACAATTGCTGAGTGGCTTCTAGGTCCAGTCTCCAGGCAGGGAGCAAAGCTAATCATGGAGGAAAAAAATGGAATTGTCAGGTTAACCTTTAGGCTGCAGCCTCCTGGGCTTTAAGATGAGGTTACCAGATAAAATGCTAAATCCAGTCACCCTGCCCTGAGTCCAAAGTGGATTGCCTGCCCTTTTCTCATCCAAGAAGCCCCTCCGTTCCTACCACCTAGGTTACGTGAGAGGAGAGGACCACCTGCTGCTGGCCGAGCCTAGCAATCACTGCTGCTCTTTGCAGTCACTCAGGACTGTGGACTTGCTGGGGCGATTGATTGTCCATGAGTCAACAATCACAGCTATTAACCCAGCAATGTCTTCGCACTCACCACTATCCACAATAAACACACTAGTGCCCTGGGATGAGCAAGGTAAAGGAATGAGGGAGGGAGAGGGAGAAGAAGAGAAGGAAGGAGGAATGGAGGAGGGAAGAAAAGTAGGAGGAAGAAGGAAGGAAGAAGAAAGGAGGGAGCAATGGATTGAAAGCTTTGGCAAGTCGCACTTGGAAGAGGTTTACAGACACTGCAATTGAGAAGGTGGCAGGCAAGACCACAGAGCCTGACCCAGAAAGAGGCTCCATCCTCCTTCAGGCTGTGCCCTGCAGCTCTGCAGGCTCCAGCCCCTGCACTGAGACCTGCCTGTCCTCCAGCCCTTCCCACCGGATGCTGCGCCTCTCCAGCAGGGCCTTCTCCTGCTCATCCCACCCACATCGAACTGGACCAGGGGCAGTCGGGAGGGAGTGATCTGCGAGTGGGGAGGTAGTCACCTCTATATCATTTGCATTTTTTAAAACAAAACATGGATTTATGTGATTTTAAAATGCTTTATGACATTTAAATTAACTTGTGCAGGGGGAAGCTAGCTGGAACTATGCAAAGAAACCAGAACAACAATGATTCCCATGATCCTGGCTCATGACGTCAGCCCCATGCCAGCCCAGAGGCAATCGGGGAGGGTGCTAGATGTGGAAATGCCCATGTGGGACCCTGGCTAGAGCCCTAAATGTAGGAGCCCAGAGTGAGGGAGCCGGCCAGAGAAGGGAGATGCAGTTTTGCTGGAAGGGGAAGAGCTGGCTCAGGTGCGGCTGAACATTTGGGGAAGGTTGTGGCTTTCCCACCTGGAAATGAAGCCCCCAGGCCGGGCGCGGTGGCTCAAGCCTGTAATCCCAGCACTTTGGGAGGCCGAGACAGGCGGATCACGAGGTCAGGAGATCGAGACCATCCTGGCTAACACGGTGAAACCCCGTCTCAACTTAAAAAAATACAAAAAACTAGCCGGGCGAGGTGGCGGGCGCCTGTAGTCCCAGCTACTCGGGAGGCTGAGGCAGGAGAACGGCGTGAACCCGGGAGGCGGAGCTTGCAGTGAGCTGAGATCCGGCCACTGCACTCCAGCCTGGGCGACAGAGCGAGACTCCGTCTCAAAAAAAATAAAAATAAATAGAAATGAAGCCCCTGCAGGACTAGGGGATGAGGACAAGGGGGGCTGTTTGTTTTCTCTGAGGGTATTTGTCTTGACCGCCCGCTGAGCAGGAGAGCACACCCACGTGGGCAGCGGCCTCCATGCCCCTTCTCTTCCCCGCAGTCCTTGACTGTCCTCCTCCATCCTCAGCAGAGGGGTTTGAGGGCGTTGATGCCACCCCAGGCTCCAAGGCCCCACCATGGGCAGTGTTAGCCCCTCATATATCCCATCTCCGTAGCTACACTGATTGATTTGTAAACAGTTATGCGATCTGCCAGGCCAGTGAAATCAAGGTTCATCTCGGAAGATTCCTGGGAAGAAGTCTCTTGTAGCTTTCTGCAGGAGCTACTGGAAGAAACTGTCTTATTTTGTTCTTACAGATTCAAGACAGGAAAGATGCAGGCCGAGAGCTGCCGGCAGCCAAGCTGTGTGCACAGGGAGGGCTGCCTGAAAACAGTGCCAACACCAAGAAATAGAGATGGAAAACCAAGGCACCGCGTGCTGGCGAGCCCCGATCAAACCACACCTGGTGCCAGGGCTCTCCCGGGGCTGTGCTGCTCTGTGAGGCAAGGAACTGCCTTTTTGCTTAAGCCAGATGACATTGGGAGCTGGGTTTTCTATAACTTCCCTGAAAAACAGCCCTAAGTGATACCTGTCTCTGAATGAGGCTGGACACTTGTTTTGTGCCTGGAAATGCTCAGCTCACCTAGCACACGAGTAGCAGTGTTTTCCTGTTGCATTATACATATCAGCTTCTCAAAATCACCCCTTCCTGAGACACTGAAAAGCTGGGCTGGGGTCCCCTTAAAGACCCCAGTGCTAGTTCCATGGACTTCTCTCCGAGGACTAAGAGGTTTCCATTTACTATGTTACGTTTCCATAGAAAATGAAACTCTCGATAGATTTCCATGCACTCTTCCCCAGCTGCCCACTAAAAGAAAACATTTATGGTTCCGTTAATTTGGGTTGTGTCTCAATAATGGAAATAACTGGCTCATGCATAGGCCCTGGAGACTCTGGCTACCTTAACAGCCTGACACACAAGCTGCTTGATTGAAAATAATGAATCAACCGCCAAATGGCTGAACCCACAGCCAATTTGTACACGATCAATATGGAGGCATAACAGACAGAGCCGCGGCTCTTTTCATCCTAAAACGAACACTTAATTGAAGAAAACGTCTAACAGAGCTCAGGTCCAGCCATGACTGAGTAAATCCCCCCGAAATCCCCCCGAACCCCAGGACCAAGGAAGCAGGACAGACGTGAGGCTCCTCCCCCGAAACCCCTTTGTTTATGCATGACCAAGCCCAGACCTGGGGCCGCCGCCCCGCTCTTTGTTTATTTATTTATTAGTTTTGCCTGTGCAGCCTTTCTTTTAAGTCTTTCCCCCACTTTTTTTGAAAAACCAGAGGGAAGGGAATTAAAAAGAGAAAGCCAAATCTTAGCTATGTCAGGTGGCACTTTGTAAATCAAGCTTCAAAGACAGAGGTAAAAAGCTGCTGTCAGCTGGGTGTCCCGGGTAGAAAAATGCAGTGGAGATTCACTTAGCAAGCGATCAACTGGATAATAAAGCCGCCAGTGGGGCCGCACCGGTCCCTCTTGCCCTTCTCAGTGTGGCATTTGGAAAATTATTGCTTCAAAGCTTCTGTGATGGAATGTTGCTACATTAATTCAGTTTTAAAATCTTGTTCTTGAGGAAAGAGAAGCACAAAAAATAAACACAGACTTGAGAAAAGAGAGCTGCAATCTCCGGGATGGGTTGAAGAGGAAGAGACCTCATCAGGAGAGTGTGGGGTGGCATGCTGGCTGCACAGCTGGTTCTGTGTCCCCGTGGGTTCTGTCCAGGTCTTGTTTGCTTCCTATCCTCTAGAAACATCCTCATCTCTCCGGGAGCTCCCGCACCCCAGCAGCCGGGCCCTGGCGGCCTCTCCTCCCCCTGACCACTGGGAGCTCTCTGTCCACTGGGCACTGGCCATGTCCCCTGGCCTTGCCACCATGAAGGTGGAGAGCCCTTTACGGACTGCAGCAGGGATTTAGATGTCCATTTCTTCTATCCCCAGCCGTGTGCACCGGCACCAAACGTGACTTGATGAATTGAGACATTCACTCCCAATTAGCCGCTTGACTCTCTACAGCATTTATGAGCGTCCGGCAGGCCCTCCCACCTGCAGAAGGTCCCTGGGACAAATCTGGTCTCCTGAGGCATTTGATGAGCTGGAACTTCAGCTCCTAGAGGCTGACTTGCACTCCCTTTCACCGAAACTGCCACTGCCAGCGCCAGTGGGAGAGATCACACAAGAGTCAGGCCTGAGACAGGTCTCTTGGGATGAAGGGGTAGTGGGCAAATACGTCGAAGCCATGTCACTGGGGGCCCAATATCAAGCAAGCTCTGGCTTGCACAGGCCTCCCCATGATATTTGCAAATGTTGTCCTCGTTTTCAGTTAGGAGCGGAAGGTGGCTGCGCTGCCCGGAAAGAAAGCTGTGGAGTGGAACGGGGAAAGCCAGCAGCAGAGCTCCCTGAGACAGGAGACGAGATATTCTACACCTGCAAATTCTTTATCACAGACCTCCCTTCGACCCTCGCCTCCCCTGGCTTGCTGAGTCAAAAGCAATGTTGGAGGAGACTTTCTTTCCTGTTTATAGCTGAAGGGTGGAGCAGTAAGGTGGTGTCCCTAACTCCTGCAAGGAACAGTTCACCTTAATGAAGTTCACCTTAATGAAGTTCACCTTAATGAAGTTCACTTAACACAGTTCACCTTAATGAAGACATCTTCTGTGATGGGCACTTCATTCCGTGTGGTCACTGTAGTCACCCTGTCTGGGATGGGGTTGCTCGCTCACGCTGCCTGCAGGTTTGTCCTCTGCCTTCCCTGTGTCCTGTAGGCTGACCCCTGAGACCACATCACCCAGGCTCCTACACCTCTGGCCAGCAAGAAGCACCAGGAGGCCATGGTAGGTGGGAGAAAGAGAAGTCAGTTCTTGGGCCGGGCGCGGTGGCTCAAGCCTGTAATCCCAGCACTTTGGGAGGCCGAGACGGGCGGATCACGAGGTCAGGAGATCGAGACCATCCTGGCTAACACGGTGAAACCCCGTCTCTACTAAAAAATACAAAAAATTAGCTGGGTGAGGTGGCGGGCGCCTGTAGTCCCAGCTACTTGGGAGGCTGAGGCAGGAGAATGGCGTGAACCCGGGAGGCGGAGCTTGCAGTGAGCTGAGATCCGGCCACTGCACTCCAGCCTGGGCGACACAGTAAGACTCCATCTCCCATCCCAAAAAAAAAAAAAAAAAAAAAAAAAGAGAAGTCAGTTCTTTCTGACCCTCTCTGTCTCTGCCCGGGCGTGACTTCTCTGCAGCTGCTCTCTCCCTTCTCCAGGGCACCTTCTGTCCAGGATGCTTGGAGTGCTTTTTCCTCCCCGCGCCCCATCAGCCCCTGGTGTGCTACCCACTGCCCTTCCTGCATGGTCTCTGGGTTCCCTGACCTCTTGGCTCCTGTAACTTGTCCACAGCTCAGCAAAGGCCCCTGCATCTGAGCCTTGCAATGGAGCCTGCTGCCTACGGGACCCTGGTTTCCCAGAGAGCTGTCATTCCTCCTCATCATGGATGAGAAGACAGGCTCAGAGACAGAGAACCAGAATATTAACCCAGCAAACTCCAAGCACTGCCTTGCATGCCTCTCAGGGAGGCTGGCCAGACTCAGCAACAACCTGCTCACATAATAAATGCCCAGTTAATGGTTTACCAGGAACCAGCTCTTCTGATCTTTGCTTCATGGTCTTTCTGAAAACCACAAGAGAAGTGAGAGAAGCAGCTTCCGTTAAGAAGAACAAAGACAGCGAGTGAAGACAGGCAAACATCAAAGTCATGGGCTATGGCTGCCCTGCTGCTCCCGCTGGATCCCCTGGGGTCCCAGCCTAGTGAGCAAAGTGGGTTCCCTGGGGTGGTACAGGCTTTCTCTCCTGGCATCCACTGCGTGGCTCCCACTCCTTTTAACAAGGAACCTCAGAGGCAGAAGAGGGAGAGGCCCAGAATTGGTACCAAAAAAAAAAAAAAATACCAAACACAAATTCACAGGCACCCTTCAGAGAGATGTCCTGGGAAGGGGCTGTGTGGATCCATGCAAATCTTCTCATGAACATTTAAGCCCTCAGCAGCTGAGCCTGTGGCTAATGGCAAAGGAAAGGATCATTTAATTGTCCCCAAGCTGGGGACAGTGGCCTGGACGGCTTCACCACTGATTGCCTGGCAGCCTGCTCTGCCCCCAGCTGCCCAGGGTAAATGTTTCTGACATCTTATTTCTAAGCGTGTCCCCTTGGCTGGTTAATTATGCCAAAAGGTTCCAGTTTTAAGCCTTCCCAGTTGAACAGTTTGTATTGGACGAAATCCTTATTCCGTATACAAATAATTCATATTAAAATACAACCACCCTCAATTCAGGAGTCAGCTGTAAATAGGGGCTGGGTTCATGCCAGAAGTTGTCATTTTTGCCTTGGATGGCAAGGTAATCATTTGATGAGAGTAAACTATTTTAATTTCTATTAAACCATGATTGCTGTGTTTGCTTTTTCCAACAGATGATGATTTGTGTAATTAGTGGTGTATACTATGTAATTTTATAATGAAAGAAGACACGATGATGAGACAGAGATCTGTGGTTTCAGGGTGCAATTGGTTTGCCCCCTCAGTATATTAGGAGGTTTTGCACAAATCTGTTGTCTTAGTATGTTTTGTGCTGCCACGAAAGGATACTTGAGACTGAGTGATTTATAAAAATCAGAAACTTCTTTCCCCACAGTTCTGAAATTTGGGAAGTCCAAGATCAAGGTGCCAGCACCTGGTAAGGGCCTTCTTGCTGCATCGTCCCATGGCAGGAGGGCAAAGAGAGGAACACAGAGAGAGAAGAGGGGACTGAACTCATATGTTTTTATCGGGAGCCCTCTCCCAAGACAATAGCATTCATCCATTCGCTCCACCCTCATGGCCTAATCACCTCTTAAAGGCCCCACCTCCTAATACTGTTACAGTGGTAATTAAATTTCAACATGAGTCTGGCATCTGTCCTCACAGTTTTCATCCTATGTAGATAAGAGCGAGCTGCAACATTCTTGCCTTTGGGAACCTGGTTGGTCTGCACCAGACAGTGGATTCAACTAGAGGCCATTTTCCTTCATGGGGTCCACTGGGCAGAGTCTGGGACACGCTTGATTGCTGTGATTGGGAGTGGACCCTGGCGTCTAGTGGGTAGAGGCCAAGGATGCTTGCTGCTCCACCATCCATGATGCACAGGACAGCCCCCTGGGACAAAGGAGCATCTTGTTCCCCATGTCAATAGTGCTGAGGTGGAGAACTCCTGATCCAGAACAAGAGTATAAAAGGCACATTTCTAGGTCCCCAAACAGCAGTCTGTTTGTCAAAGAATATGGGCACAGGTCCACGCCCTGCAGTGAACTCAGTCCCACATGACCTCAGAGTAACCCATCCCCATGCAGAGCTTGGGGGAGCGGGGAGAAGATTCTCCAAACATTCCCATTTCCTTCTTCCTACACCAACTTCTTTTAAAGAATGGCAGCTCCAAGTGGGATTGTAAATCAGTACCACCACTTTGGGAAGCATTGTGATTGACACCTGCTGAAGCTGAAGATAAAGCTAAATAGCTTGAAATGCTTCCCCCACAGTCCCTGAGAAGTCCCTGGTGAATACACAATCATGGCACTACAGACATGGCTAAGCTCTCAGGAATGTAAGGGGTGTCTCCAGAGCTCAAAAAAAAAAAAAAAGAAGGGAGTTGAGGGTTTAATTCTACATGCAGGCAATTCTGTGGCTAGTGTCTACTCCACAGAAAGGACTGCCTCTAAATATTCACATGCCTCAGGGATCAGATTTCCATTCTTTGCTTTTCTTTCCTGGTCCATTTCTTAGATTCTCTCATGGCTTTTAACACAAATTTTGTACGTTCAACTGCCAAATTCACATCGCCAGCCCATCCTTGTCTCCTGAACTCATAAAGCCAGCTTTCCACCGGACTTTCACTCGGTGATCTAATAGGCATCTCAAACTTAATGTAACAAAAATAAATTTGATTTTCCAATATTATGGACTGAATTATGTCCCCCCCAAATTTATATGTTGAAGCTTTAAACCTAGTGTGACTATATTTGTAGATGGAGCTTTTAAGGTAGCTTAAAAACTTAAAAAACCTTAGGTGGTTCAGGTTAATGAAGTCAGAAGAACAAGGCCTTATTGAGACAGGACTGGAGTCCTTATAAGAAGAGGGAGAGGCACCAGAGCTCTCCACTTACATAGAACAAATGCCATGTGAGGACACAGCAAGAAGGCAGCCACCCACAGGTCCTCAGGAAGAGGACCTCATCAGGAACCAAATCTGCCAACACCTTCATCTTAGATCTTAGATGTCTGTTCTCTAAACTGTGGGAAATAAATTTCAGTTGCTGAAGCCCCCCAGTCTGTGCCAGCGATTATGGCGGCATGAGCAGACTAGTTCATTCCAACCTACTTTTCGTTTTCTTCCCCATCTCATCAAACTGCACCCCCACACTCTGGTCCTGCATTCCTCTCACTGTCTCTCCTTTTCTCTGAAAGGCATTATCTACCTTGCTTTCTTTCTGTCTGTCTGTCCATCTATCTATTATTAATACATTCATCATCTATCTACCTATGCATCAATTTATCTATCTATGCACCTCTCTATGTATCTGTGTATCTATCCATTCATCCATTACCTGTCTATCCATTTATGCATTATCTATCTGTCTTCTATCTATGTATCTACCTGTCCATTCCGTTCACCTATCTACCCTTCCACTCTTTGATTCATCATCTATCTATCTATCCAATTACCCACTTATCTATGTATCTATGCATCCATTTATGTATCTATCCACCTATCCATCCATCAATTCATCCATCATCTATCAATCCATTTATGCATTTATCTATGTCTATGTATCTATCCAACCATCCATGTATCTATCCATTCATCTATCCATCCATCGATTTCTTTATCTATCTATCTCTCCATTCATCCATCTATTCATCTATCTATGCATCTATCATACACCTTCCCAGTTTGACAACTTGTGTTGGATGAAATTCTTATTCTGTATACAAATAATTGTATACATCACACACACACACAGATACACGCACACACACACATTATCTCTCAGCAAATCCTGTTGACTCTGTCTTAAAAATAAATCCCTAATTCAATCACTTCTCATCACTTCCACTGATCTCCTCCTGGTCTGAGACGTCACCATATGCCTCCTGGCTTCCACAGGAGCCTCCTAACTGGTTTCCTCACTGCTTTCCACATCTGCTAACAGTTCATTCTCAGTACAACAGCCAGAATAACCCTCCCAAGACAAAAGCCAGTGTTGCCCCATCTCAGCTCCTGGACTTCTAATGGCTTCCTGTCTCACTGTGAGTCATACCAGCATCTGCACAGAGACCCCCCAGGACCACCCCATCTGCACAGAGACCCCCAGACCCACCCCATCTGCTCCCACCACGTCTCTGGCTGGTCCCTTCCCTTCCTTTCTCTCTCTCCAGCCCTGCTGCCTAGGCACACTCCTGCCCAGGGCCCTTGCACTTCTGTTTTCTCTCCTGACATGCCCCCCAGGGTACCTGCAGGGTTCCCTCCCTTTCTCCCTCGGGTATCCCTCACAACCCTTTTCAAAATAGTACCCCTGCCTCCCTTTGTACCCTGATTTCACTTTATTTCTCTGTATAGCCATTATCCCCCTACAACATAAAGGATGAAGAAGTCTTGGAGTGAAGGGAATTCATGCATACATCATCTGTGAAAATGGAAACTGATATTGTCTGGATAGAGCTTTGCCAGTGCTTTCAAGTTAGACATGGACAGCTTATTTAACCCAATAACTCTAGCTGTGTTTCTACCATAGAGAAACCCTGAAAATGTGCATGTGGACATGCATGAAATGCTTATTGCATCATTGTTTTTAATACTGAAAAACTGGAAAAAATCTCAAAGTGCATCAAAAGGGAAATAGTAAATGAATTAAGATATAGGAATACTACACAACACTTAAGAAAAAGGAAGTGGGTCTTATGCACTTGTACGAAAATAATCCTGAGACATCGTGTGATGTGTGAAAAGCAAGGTGCAGAATAGTGTGGGGAGTGTTTTTAAAAATCACCCAATCTTCCACCTCCTGGAATGTGAGAGACTATATAACTTCAAATCCTCCTACTGCAAATCCCTAGAAATGCTTGGTTAGATCTGCAAGTGTGCTTTTATATACACAGCTGAACTCTCCAGAGAGTAAGGGAAAACCCCTAGGGCTTAAAAAAGACTGAGAAACTGACAACCAGAATGGTAAGCACCTAAACTGAGACCATGACTCCCAGGGTGTGTGTCTATGTGTCTGTGTGTTGGGGGGTGGGAGGCTGTATGTTCATGTGTCTGCGTATGTCTGTGTGTGCCTATGTCTGTGCGTGTGTGTGTCTGTGTATGTGTACACGTGCTTATGTATGCATTTGTGACTGTGTGCACGTGTGTGTGTGCATTTGTGACTGTGTGCACGTGTGTGTGTACATGTGTTTGCATGTCTGTGCATATGTCTTTCTGTATGCATATATACGCATGTGTGCACATGCAAGCTGGGGTAGAGCACATCTTGACCTCTGTAACCAACACAGAGACAGGAGTGAAGTCATGAACTCCACATAAGACAGAGACTTGGAAGTGAGAGCCCTCTTTGAGGAGTTCAGCTTTTGTAGGCTAACCAAAAACCTCCTCTCCAGCAAAGGTGACAAGACATTGCCTCTTCCAGCCTCTGCATGTATACCTGGCTGGTGTCCATCACACTTGGGGACCTCCTCTTTCAACTTTGGAGTCCCACCTTGCTCTGTCTGTATACATGGGAGCCTCTTTTTTCTGCCTTCTCTTCTTTCTTGCCTATTAAATTCTCTGCTCCTTAAAACAAAATTTAAAAAAAAAATCAAGGAAGGAAAAGACAGTGGGAAGAGAGCCCTGAGAGCAAACACACCACACAGGGATGAAAAGCACAGGGGCAAGCAGGTGGGCCTGCCTCTTTCTGGGATTTAAGCTCCGTCTTCCAGGTTAGCCACCCACAGGAATGAAGGCGATGTTTTTGACCTCAATCCTGATATTGGTTTTATTTCAGAAATTCCTCAGAGCCTGAGGGGGAAAGAACAATGCTATATTTGGAGTCCCTGCAGAGGCCCCCATAATGAGCATTTCAGGGGCAATGAAACCAGGTTGAACAAAAGCACTGGACAACAGGAACGCAAGGTAAGAGGGAGTAGGTAGAGGCAGAGTGTGTGATCCTGGTATTACAGGTGGAGAGCAAGGTTCCGATTCACTCCAGACAATGTAAGTCAAGTGTGAAGGCGAAAATGTTACAGTTAAGTACGATTAAGTTCGTTCTTTGCTCAAATTGAAACCAGCCCCCTTGTCCCATAGAACTAATGCTTATGGTTTCTTTTGAATAAACATAGAAATTTACCCTCCCTATCTTAAAACTAGAGAAACTTACATTTGTCTTATCTGAGTTCTATTCTCAGGAAACCAACCATCAGACCTCCTAGATAGTATCAGGTAAGTGTAACTCACCAGATCACTACATTCGGATTGTGAAGTGACAGACTCCCTCACCCATCATGGTTGCCTAAGGGACTACAGGCTTCCTGTTGACCAACTCTTCTTTCTTATCCCTTCTTCATTCCTGTTTCCCTGCATGTAGTTATAATTCTTCCCTGGCAATACTCATTGTCTCAGTGACTGGCTTTCTGTGCAGCCAGCAGCAGAATGTAGACTGAATCACTGTTGTTTTGGTAACAGAATGTCACCCTCTCAATGACCTTCATCACCTATTTATCATCATTATCAACCACCCCATATGACTTCCTCCATACCTTGCTCTACACTGTTCAAAACTCTTTGAATTAGCTTATTCTATGAGCTAAGTTACTTATTTATTATGTCTAAAGCTTATATTCCCTGCTAGAATGTAAGCACCTTTGGGCTGGAATCCCATATCCTTAGAACAGGGACCCAAACTACAAGTATTTGTTGAGGAAATAAATTGCATTAGTCCATTCTCACATTGCTATAAATAAATACCTGAGATTGGGCAAATTATAAAGGAAAGACGTTTCACTGGCTCACGATTCTGCAGGCTGTACAGTAATCATGATGCTGGCATCTGCTCAGATTCTGGGGAGGCCTCAGGAACTGCAATCATGGTGGAAGATAAAGGAGGAGCCAGCATGTCACATGATTGGAGCAGGAAGAAAAGAGGGAGAGGGGAGTGCCACACACTTTTAAATAACCAGGTCTCAAGAGAACTCACTATCGTGATGACAGCACCAGGAAGGATGCTGTTAAGCCATGAGAAACTACTCCCATGATCCAATCACCTCCCACCAGGCCCCACCCCCAGCACTGGAGATTATAATTCAACATGAGATTTGGGTAGGGACACAGACCCAAACCATATCATAACTGAAGAGAAATAGAATGTAAACATGCAAAGCAATGGGAGAAAGAGGATTCAATACATTTAATTATATCAAAGCTGTAAAACATCAAGGGCAAAGATCTCAAAAGCAGTCAAAGAGAAAAGACAGCTTATGTGAAAAAAAACAATAGACTTCTCAACAGCCGCAGCAAAGACAAAAGGCAGTGGAAAGCACCAGGCTACAGAGTGAAAATAACTGTCAGTTGTGAAGAATTCAATGACGTGAAGATGCTTTCTAACAAACAAAAACTGAGAAGACCCTCAGTAAGAGAATATCTAAAGAATATAATCCAGGATTAGGAAAATGAGCTCAGAAGGAATGTCTGAGATATAAGTAGCTCCTTTGTTTGATTATTTACAAAAAAGTTCCTATATCACTAGTTCAATAATTCAATTAATTGTATTAGCCAGCTCCCAACTTTCCAAGCCTGGTTTCATTTTGCCTTTTTAAAAAAACCCTTGTTCCTGACCTTCCCACCCTATTTTTTCTATACCATAATATTTAAAACTTATTTTATTTGCTTAACAAATATTCATTGTAAGAGCTCTACAGATATGAACTGTCATAATATTGGTGATTAGGATAAGAATATATGGAATAATGGTGCAATGCATATTATAGTCATAGCATCATCTAATCCTACATCATTTATAGGAGAAAACAGAGGTTTAACAAATTAAATCACTTTTCCAAGTCTACACAGCTACTACATAACAGGTCAGAAAGTAAAGTCAGTCTCATGTGACAGCAATTGCTGGAATTTAACCAGGAAGATCTATTACCAACTGATCCACTTAAAGTTGCAAGAAATGCCCCTGACACCCTTACCTGGTAGCACATTCCCCAAACATTTAATCTATAATAGGAATAACAGGCATCATCCCGGTGATGATGGGTCAGGCATTTTTCTCTGATGAGAACAGACTTGGGGAAAGTCATTGTGAGCCTTATCAGAACACAATCTTAAAAACGCTGATCTGAGCTCTCAGCTGACAAGCACGCCATTACACAAATGTATGCTGGAGTTACCAAAAAGAAATCAGTTTGTTTACACATTTTCCCACAAAACCTACTCAACTCCAGCCCACACAGTGGGCCCCCAACTGCAGTGAGAGTCACGCACCAAGGCACCTGTGGGCTGGTGTATCAGTCCACTCTCAGGCTGCTATGAAGAAATACCTGAGATTGGGTAAGTATAAAGAGAAGAGGTTTAATTGACTCACAGTTCTGCATGGCTGGGAAGACCTCAGGAAACAATCATGGTGGAAGGTGAAGGGGAAGAAAGGGACCTTCTTCAAATGGCAGCAGGAAGGAGAATTGCCTAGCAAAGGGGGGGAAAACCCTTATAAAACCATCAGATCTTGTGAGAACTCACTCACTATCGTGAGAATAGCATGGAGGAAACAGCCCCCAGGATTCAATTACCTCCCACTAGGTCTCTCCCACAATACATGGGATTATGGAAACTACATTTAGGATGAGATTTAGGTGGGGACACAGCCAAACCATATTATTCCACCCCTGGGCCTCCCCAGATCTTACGTCCTCATGTGTCAAAACACAATCAAGCCTTTCTAACAGTTCCTCAAAGTCTTAGCTCATTCCAGCATTAACCCAAAAGTCCAAGTCCAAAGTATTACCTGAGACAAGGCAAGTCTCTTCTGCTTATAAGCCTGTAAAATCAAAAGCAAGTTAGTTACTTCCTAGATACAATGGCGGTACAGACATTGGGTAAAAACACCCATTCCAAATGTAAGAAACTGGCCAAAAAAAAAAAGGGTTACAGGTCCCATGCAAGTTCAAAATCCAATACAGCAGTCATTAAACTTCAAGTTCCAAAATGATCTGCTTTGACTCTATGTCTCACATCCAGGTCATGCTTATGCAAGAGGTGGTCTCCCATAGCCTTGGGGAGCTCTGCCCCTGTGGTTTTGCAGGGTACAGTCTCTCTCCTGGCTGCATTCACAAGCTGTCATTGAGTTTCTGTGGCTCTTCCAGGTGCATGGTGCAAGCTGTAGGTGGATCTACCATTCTGGGGTCTGGAAGATGGTTGTCCTTTTCTCACAGCTCCACTAGGCAGTGCCCCAGTGGGGACTTTCTGTGGGGGCTCCAACCCCATGTTTCCCTAGCATGCTGCCCTAGCAGATGGTCTCCATGAGGGCTCCACCCCCACTGCAAACTTCTGCCTGGACATCCAGGTGTTTCGTACATTCTCTGAAATCTAGATGGAGGTTCCCAAACCTCAATTCTTGACTTCTGTGCACCCACAGGTTCAACACCACATGGAAGCCACCAAGGCTTGGGGATTGCACCCTATGAAGCAATGACCTGAGCTGTGCCTTTTTCCCTTTTAGTCACCACTGGAGCTGAAGCAACCTGGACACAAGGCACCAAGTCCTGAGGTTGCACAGAGCAGAAAGGCTCTGGGCCCAGCCCAGGAAACCATTTTTCCCTGCTAGGCCTCCAGGCCTGTGATGGGAGGGGCTGCCATGAAGGTCTCTGACATGCCCTGGAGACATTTTCCCCATTGTCTTGGTGACTAACATTTAGTTCCTCATTACTTGTGCAAATTTCTGCAATGGGTTTGAAGTTCTTCCCTGAAAACTGGGTTTTTCTTTTCTATCGCATCATCAGGCTGCAAATTTACCAAAATTTTGTACTCTGTTTCCTCTTGAACACTTTGCCACTCAGAAATTTATTCCACCAAGTAACCTAAATAATCTCTTTCAAGTTCAAAGTTTCACAGAACTCTAGAGCAGGGGCAAAAATGCCACTAGTCTCTTTACTAAAGCATAGCAAGAATCACCTTTATTTCAGCTCCCAACAAGTTCCTCATCTCCATCTGAGACCACCTCAGTCTGTACTTCATTGTTCACAGCACTGTCAACATTTTGGTCAAAACCATTCAACAAGTCTCTAGGGAGTTCCAAACTTTCCAACATCTTCCTGTCTTCTTCTGAGCCCTCTAAACTGTTTCAACCTCTGCCTGTTACCCAGTTTCCAAATTGCTTCTACATTTTCAAGTATCTTTATAGCAGCACCTTACTCTCTGTGGTTACCCCCTGTTCTCATGACAGTGAGTGAGTTCTCATGAGAACTGATGGTTTTATAATGGGCTTTTCCCCCTTTACTTGGCACTTATATCTCCTGCCACCATGTGAAGAAGGACATGTTTGCTTTCCATTCCACTATGATTCTAAGTTTTCTGAGGCCTCCCCAGCCTTGAAGAACTGTAAGTCAATTAAACCTCTTTTCTTTATAAATTACCCAGTCTTAGGCAGCTCTTTGTAGCAGCATGAGAACAGACTAATACAGTGGGCTTGCCCAGAGTCTCAAGTTCTTCTGCACCTGCTCTGCAATTCTCAGTATACCAAATTCATTCCTGGAACCCCTGTCTATCCATCCAACTTCTGAATCTAAGAACCCTCTGAATGATGTGACAAATATGTGCACCTGCCTTGGTTCCCCATTTGTGACTCTTCCTGCCCCAGGCTAGTTCAAGGAAACCCCTTCCAACTTCACCCCCAGCCCCAGGCTGCTCATGTTGCCTATCCTCTCAGCCAGAACTCTGCTGAGCATGTCTCAGTCCTAACTATGAAATCCTGTCTCCATAATGCCCCAAGAGCTTGTAAAAAATTCTCCTAAAAAAAGACAGACACAGTGGTATGCACCTATAGTCCCAGCTACTCGAGAGGCTGAGGCAGGAGGATCACTTGAGTCCAGTAGTACAAGGATATAATATGCTGTGATCACGCCTATGAATAGCCACAGCACTCCAGCCTGGACAGCATAGTGAGAACTCATTTAAAAAAAAAAAAATCTGAAAAGAATGGAAGTTTTAACCATTTAGGCTGTCCATAGGGTCATTCATTCCAATAGTTCCTCCACAATCATTTGCTCAGACCTACAATGAAAGCAAGCCCTGGTTCTTGCCCCCAAGGAACCTGACATCTCAGTATAAAACTCATACATACATTTACTCTAAACAGCAATTCACAGGTGAAATAGCAGCATGAAAGTATTGAGGAGGCCCCTGTAATCACTTTCCTTCTCACCATCAAAGTCCCTTCATAGTGACAGGTCACTGGGAGGAGGAATAGCCAGGGAAGACATTCTGGGGTACACAGGACCTGAAATGAGCTCTGGTGTGGAGTCATTTTGGAAGTGCAGGTGGAGAATATTAAACAGCAGATGGCAGGTGCCGAGGGAGGCTGCCAAAGAGGACAGCCTGGCGCTCTCCTGAGAGTGTCCCTCTTGCAGCCTGAGACTACCTCAGTTCAGAGTTGTCCAAAATGTGGCCCACAGTACAATGCCCTAAGAGATGGCAAAGACGGTTCTACAGTAAAATGAATTTTGGAGAATCTTCGTTGCTGCATCTCCCCTTTAGAAATCCCTGTTGAATGCACATTGCATTTAAAGTCTCTGAGCAAGCTTGCAGTAATGAGACTGGTTTAACTTTGTTACACCCTTAAACTTACTTTATTTATTCAACAAATATTTTGAGTACTGACTGTTTACCCAACACAGTTGTAAGATCTGGGAAACAGCAAGAAATAAAATAACCCTTGCCCATAGTTGCTTTAAGAAAAAATAGAGGAAATGAAGAGTAACGGCTCTTCAATTTCAGCCCGGGTTCATGGACCTCTCTCTGAGGAGTGAAGTGACAGAGGGGCCATGTGGCATCAGGAAAAATGTGTTCCAGGCAGAGGGACCCTAAAGAGCAAGGACTCTGGGAGGTTGGGAAGCAGCAGTGAGCTTTGCACATTGAGGGCAGGAGCTTGGAAGAGTGGCAAGAAATCAGATCAAGAGACAGGCAAAGGCCAGAGCACAGGGACCTTGGACTTTACTGGGTATTTTTCTTTTATCAATTCACAAACTCCCTGAGCAGTCACTCAATAGGGGCTTCCTCTGTGCCTGACACTGTTGAAGCCCCTGGGGATCCTGGAATGAAGGAAACAAAGCCTCCCACTGAAGATGGTGCATTCTTGCTCTGACGCCCTGGGGACTCTTCTGTTGGAACTTGTCCTAAACTCCTCTTGGCATATTTTCTACCATAGGTACCTCCTGTATCATAAGGCCTGCTCAGACGTATGGCCCTTGTAGCAAGTGCTGGCACCACCATGGGGATCTTTGGCAGAGACCTTTCCTACCCCAAACCCCTCTCCTACCCCAGACCCCTCTCAAAGCTGGCAGCCTCCTGCACCACTCGCCAAAAGGGAACACTAAAATCTCCCAAGTGAGTAATGTGCTGCCCCTGTACCTAAGAGGCTGGCCAGGCCTTGTCTTCCTTCTTACTGGTGGGAAGTGTGAGATGCAAATACTTGCCCTTTGTTTTAGAGAGACTATCTTGGCACGGCTCAGACCATTACAGACTGAGGCACTGCTGATGTGGCAGGCCCTCAGAGCTTGGCAGGGCTTTCCTTCTACCTTCTAGAGTACATACATCTTACCAAAAACAAAACACACTTGCCACTGATAGCTCATTCAGTTCGAGCTGGCATGATGCCGGTGATATCTGGGGCTGATGTGGTGTTTTGCAGAATATAAAGATGGTCCAGTTCCCTTTGGGCTATATTATGTCAGGGCAGAAGATACAACAGGCCTGAGATGAGACCAAAATGTGTACCATGGTCCACCCATGGGAATGCAAACTGCTTCTCCTCTTTCCTCCTGATAAGGGACGAAAAGATCACACTCAGCAGATGGATGACACACCCCATCCACCTGGGGCTGTGCTACTCTTCTCTAGTAAAGGTACCAACCCCTGCACGGCAGCTGCAATCAGGTCCATTACTAGGTCAAGTTTGCGGTTGTCCACCAATACCCTCCAGGATCCATCTGGTTTTTGTGCATGAAATCAGTGAATTAAATGGGAATATAATAGGAACCATCCCTGTATCCTTTAGTTTTTTGAGGGTAGCTGCCATTCCCACTGGGATTTGATATCTGATTTTAATTCAGTGTCTTGACCAGAGCAGGTCAACATTCTGGAGGCTTCCACTTGGCCTTCCTCACTATAATAGCTCTTACCCCAAAGACCGTGGAGCAAAAGGAGGCTTTCACCAACCCAAGTACTCCCACTCCAATTACAAACTTGGGAATCAGAAACAGCATCACTGAAGAGGTCAATGACCAAGTGTGAGGCTATTATTGGGAAGTGTTCTTTGGAGCAACTCGTGTCAACGAGAGAGGGAAACAGAACTGAGCTATGCAGTTGCAACATTAACCAACCTCCATCCCTTTCTGATTGAAATGTCCTATTTTTAGCTACTTTAACAACATGGTTGGGTGACAGTCAAGACTTGCTGGCCTGGGAATAATTCCATCACTTAGGTGACTTTGCATATCTCTGCTGTAACAGCCTGAGATGTAATAATTGCATAGATGGCCTCACAGAGAACAGCCTCATTTCTACTCTTTCCAAGTTTTAGGGGTCACCTTACTGGAGCCTCGTAATCATCCTTCTATGCTGACATCAGTAGGAAGGAGAAGGAAGGGCACAGAGGAGCAAGTCCCATCAATAAATGCAGTGTGGCTGGCCTGAACAGCCGGGACCAACCTCTTTGCCCATGACTGTCAGATCAAATCCCAGGCCTCCTTCAGGCTTCTCCTTGCAGTCCATCTGTTTGTTCTCTGGTGCGCTCCAGCTGCAGTGACTGCCTTGGCCAAATCCAAATCAAGGCTATTAGCTGGATAATTGCTCTAATGAGAGCACAGAATGAATCACCAGGGCCATTCTCACCCTGGAAAAATTAAATGGATAAACTGCCTGTCTATTGCTCTTTGGGACTCTGGCAGCATTCTCTGTGTTCTCCATGGGTCTTCTTGGGAAGATTTGTTCCTCTGACAAAGAAGAACTAACAGAAAAATACAATGCTTATAGGTTACTATAAGGTTTTTATATTAGATTTTATTATAAAATTTTATTTCATTTTTTTTTTTTTTTGAGACAGAATTTCACTCTTATTGCCCAGGCTGGAGTGCAATGGTGTGATCTCGCCTCATAGCAACCTCCGCCTCCCAGGTTCAAGCTATTCTCCTGCCTCATCCTCCCGAGTAGCTAGGATTACAGGCCTGTGCCACCACGACCAGCTAATTTTGTATTTTTTAGTAGAGACAGGGTTTCTCCACGTTGGTCAGGCTGGTCTCGAACTCCCAACCTCAGGTGATCTGCCTGCCTCAGCCTCCCAAAGTGCTGGGATTACAGGCATGAGCCACTGTTCCCGGTCTATTATAAAATTTTATTTTGGAGAAATAGACCATGACATACAGCTATGAATACAGGTTTTAGTGTCCAACTGTCCAAAATAGAATCTTAGAATCGCCACTCAGTCAATGAAGATCTGATCAAGTCACTATCCTTTCCATAAAACAATGGTATCTGTCTCATTAGGATGTTTTGAGGATTAAATGAGATAATACATGAAAATTATTTTGAATACTTTCTAGCACATAAGCATACCTAATTAATATTACATATTACCTAAAATGGCTATGAATTTATTCCTTTGTTAATTGATGTAATAATTCATTTACAAGGCAAGCATTGAGCACCTTCTGTAGATCAACAACAGTGCTAAGATCTTGGAAATAATCAGCTATAGTTTGCCCTTAGGGTGCTTCAATCTATTGTGAGTGAGGGTCTAGACAGGCAAGTCAGTGATACCCTTCAGGATAAAATGTGCAGTGACAGAGGGGTGCACTTGTGTATTAGTCAGGGTTCTCTAAAGGGACAGAACTAATAGGATAAATGAATATGTGAAGAGGAGTTTATTAGGAGAATTGACTCACGCAGTCACAAGGTGAAACCCCACAATAGGCCGTCTGCAAACCGAGGAGCAAGGAAGCCAGTCCGAGTCCCAAAACCTCAAAAATAGGGAAGCTGACAGTGCAGCCTTGTCTGTGACTGAAGGCTTGAGAGCCCCTGGCAAACCACTGATATAAATCCAAGAGTCCAAAAGCTGAAGAACATGGAGTCCGGTGTTTGAGGTCAGGAAGAATCCAGCATGAGAGAAAGATGGAGGCCAGAAGACTTAGCCAATCTAGCCTTTCCGTGTTCTCCTGCCTGCTTTTATTCTGGCCACACTGGCAGCTAATTAGATGGTGCCCACCCAGATTGAGGGTGGGTCTGCCTTTCCCAGTCCACTAATTCAAACGTTAATCTCCTTTGGCAACACCCTCACAGACACACTCAGGAACGGTACTTTGCACTTTTCAATCCAATCAAGCTGATACTCAATATTAACCATTACAACTTGGTTCCAGGAGGGCACAAGAAAGGGAACGTATGCTAGGCAAGGGGCCTCATCTTTATGTCCAGTAGTAAACACTGAGTCTTGAAGGATTTCTAGAAGGGATATCACATGGTCAGATCTGTGTTTTAGAGATCGCAGGTAGGTTAAAAATAAAAAGATGGATGATGGTGTATCCAGGATAAGAATTGCCCTTCCATTGAAAAAAAACTAGAAACTACACAAAATATATGAAACTATTGTTTTTCAGATATTGGCAGCACATGACTGTGAGGATAGAAACAAGCAAGTTGATGCTAACAATGTCCTGGTTTTCTGACTGGAGGTTCTTCCCATGCTGTTGAGTAAGGAGGGGAACCAGAAGAACAACACAGCAGTGCCATTGCCTTGAACAAAGAGAGCTCAGAGGCTGGGGAGGCTGAGACAGCTAGACCACATGGGCCATGTGCCAGAGATGCTCTATCTGGAAAGAGTTGCTAAAACCTGCATGGAATCCCCTTGAGTCTTCAGCTGGAAACTGAGCCTCACATGAACTTCACAAGGTTGGACAAGAAAAACTGGGCAACCTTAAACCCACACAAAACTGGGAAACTGGCCAGGCACCGTGGCTCATGCCTGTAATCCCAGCACTTTGGGAGGCTGGGGTGGGCGGAACACAAGGTCAGGAGTTCAAGACCAACCTGGCCAGCATGGTGGAACCCCTTCTCTACTAAAAATTAAAATATGTATATATATAGCCAGATGTGGTGTCACGTTCCTGTAGTCCCAGCTACTTGGGAGGCTGAGGCAGGAGAATTGCTTGAACCTGGGAATCAGAAGTTGCAGTGAGCCAAGACTGCGCCACTGCACTCCAGCCTGGGTGACAGAGCAAGAAAAAAAAAAAAAAAAAAAAAAAAAAAAAACCCAAAGCTGGGAAAATTTCGATTCCAACTAGCAAAAGTGAAGAGTCCTCACTGAACACCCAGGTTACTCAGTAGAAAATGCAGAAACGTGTGCCCTTATGGTAAGAACCCTAGAGTTAGGGTGAAACTAGATCCTCTTTCCAAATGTTAAAAAACAAGCCTTAAAAGAATACAGCTTGCCCCCAAGGTTTAAGTCATTAACAGACTGCCAGAACAAAGTCCAACACACTTCTTGGAAAGTGCAACAAAATCCAGCACTCAACTGTATGAAATTTACAAAGTTCAGGAACTGATCCAGAGTTCCTAGTCAGGACAAAAAGCAAAAAATTATGAGTAATAATCACAAAAAAGTCAGTCATGTTGAAACAGATCCAGAAATGAAGATGTTGTCATTGCCAATCATGTACTTTAAAACAGCTGTTATTAATATGTCAAAGGATGTAAAGGAAAATATGAACACAATTAGCAGAGAATGGGAAGATAGAAAATAAAATCTAAGATGGAAAAGTGGAAAATTTACCAGATAGATTTAAAATCAGAATAGACACCGTAAAAAGATAAAGAGGAAAAAAATGGTGAACTCAAAGATAATACCAATAGAAAGTATCAAAACTCAAGTACAAAGTGTAAAAAAAAAAAAAAAAAAAAAAAGGGCAGAACAAAAGGAACAGAGTAGAATCTTGAAAGGAGCAAGAGAAAAATTATATATCACATTCAAGGGATTTTCACAGCTTTTTTTCACATCAAAAACCAAAAAAGCCAGAAGGCAGTGGGATAACATTGAATATATTAGACCGTCAAATAAGAATTCCATATCAGGTAAAACTATCCTTATGGCATTCCAAAATAAACAAAAACTGTGAATTTGCTAATAGCATACCTTTCCTATAAGATATATTAATGAAGTCTTTCAGAGGCTGACATGAGACAGTAACTCGAATCCACATACAAAAGAATAAGAAACACCAATAAAAGTAATGACAAAAGTAAATATAAAGACAATATAAGTATATTTGTGTTTGTACCTCTTTTTCTTCTCCTATCAGAATTAAAAGGCAACTATATAAAAAACTTTCAAAGCTTTGTTAACTGCTTTATAAAGATATCATTTTTATAACAACAATAACACAAAGAAACAGGGAGAAAACAGAGCTACATTAAAGAAAGGATTTTTACACAATGGGAATTAAGTCAGTATTAATCCGAGTTAAGTTATTTTAAGTTAACATGTTAACTGTTATCCCAGTGGTAACCACTAAGAGGATTATATACCACGAACAAGTTGGATTTATTCCAGGAATACAAGGTTGATTTAACATGTGAATGTAATGTATTATTAATGTAATACAACATATTAATAGAGTTAAGGAAAAACACATGTTCACTGTGAAATCCTAATTAGGAAAAAGGAGTCAGGCTGGCAGGACCAAGGAAAAACAAGAAAAGAAAACATATAAACCGTAAGTCTGCCTTTCTTCATGGTCCAGGACACATAGCCCTCCTGCACAAATAGCTCACAATCATCCTGCACTCAGCTATTACCTGCCCCTTGGCTGATAGAAAAATGCAAGTTAACTCACGCATCATTGGTGTTATCAGTACTACATAAAGCCTTCTTCAGCACACAGCACAAGCACCATCCTATAAAATCCCCCAGCAAGCCTTCATCTCTTTGCAGTCAGCTCCTTTCTTGCTGACCTGCCCGTTGCTTCCTTGCAAGGTACTTTCATATTTTCTCTAATGAATCTGCCTTTCTATACACCTATAACTGCCTTGGTAAATTCTTCTTACCACCCATGCAACCAGCCCAAGTAGTTGCTCACCACTGTGATTTCTCAATATACACAGAAAAAGCATTTGACAAAATAAAAAACCCTTTCATGATAAAAAACACCCAAGAAACTAGAAATAGAAGGAAACTACCTCAATCAGATAAAGACAGCCTACAAAAAAATCCACAAATAACATCATACTTAATGATGAAAGACTAAATACTTTCCCTCTAAGTTCAGAAGAAAGCAAGGCTGTCTGCTTTCAACAGTTCCTTTCAACATTGTAAGTGAAAGCCCGAGACATGACACTCATTCAAGGAAAAGAAATAAAGAGCATCTGGATTGGAGAAGAAGAAGTAAAGCTATCTCTACTTGCAGATCTACACCTTTGTTCATAGACAATCATAAGGCATCTAATATATAGAGTTCAGCAATGTTGCCAGATACAAGATCAATACACAAAAATCTCTAGTCAGGCTAACCAAGAGAAAGAGAGAGAAGACACAGCATTGAACCTTAATATTACTCTGCTGTCTCAGCATTCATTTTGTTGTCTTTATATGGGCCCACAGATACCACATTTTGCCCCTAGCTAACCACCTAAACCTGGAGTCCCAACTACTTCCTTTCCTTTTCCCTCTCACTCACTGCTGGCCCTTTTTCAAAAATATACACACCCAGATGCTGAACTAAATGCAAAGTTAGGTTAGGCCCATGTGGCAAAAGCTTCTTTTCATGCATGTTAGCTTCAAATCTTTCAATCTTCTCAGACCCCCTTGCTGTCATGCTCTGACCACCTCCCTGGATGCCAATAAAGGCAGACATGCCAGGTCTATATGCTCTTTCATTCCAGGTGTTCGTTGACCTCCATGTGGCCTCTGAGTGTGACCTATACTTCTAGGACCTATGAATGATAAAATGTTCTTTATTTCCATCTTGTGTGTCTCCTAATCACTAAAAGGATACTCTCCATTTTAAAGGAACCAAACTGAAACAAACACAAATTACTAATGTCATAAATGGGAGAGGAGTCATCAATACTAATATCACAGACTTTAAAAGGATAATAAAGAAATATCATCAATAACTCAATGCCCAGAAATTTGATAACTTAGATGAAATGGATCAATTCCTTGAAAGACACAACCTACTGAAACCCACACAAAGAGAAATAAGTAATGTGAATAGGCCTATGCTTATTAAAGAAATTTAACTGATAATTAATACCTTTCCAAAAAAGAAAGTACTGGGCCCAGATGGCTTCACTAGTAAATCCTAGCCAATATTTAAGGAAGTGATTATACCATTTATCTACAATCTCCTCCAAAAAATAAAAGCAGAGGGAGTACCTTCTAATTCATTCTATGAGGCCAGCACTACCTTTGCCTCAAAACCAGACAATAATATTACAAGGGAAGAAAATACAGACCACTATCATTCATAAACATACAGATGATCCTCAACTTACAATGGGGTTACTTTCTGATTAAACCCATTGCAAGTTAAAAATATCATAAATTTAAAATGCATTTAATACACCTAACCTACCAAACATCACAGCTTAGCCCAGCCTACCATAAACATGCTCAGGACACTTACATTAACCTATAGTTGGGAAAAATTATCTAACACAAACCCTATTTTAAAGTAAAGTGTTGTTCATTGAATACTATACTGAAAGTGAAAAACAGAATTGTTGCATGGGTACTTGTACAATTTCTACTAAACGCATATCACTTTTACACCATCATAAAGTCAAAAAATCATGTCACATTGTAAGAACCAGGTCTACAAGACTGGTTCAATACTCAAAAATCAATTAATGTAATTTATCACATCAACAGCTAAAGAAAAAATCTATGTGCTCATCTCAATAGAGTATAGGTAAAAAAAAAAAAAAAAAATTTTATGAGGGGAGAAAAATGGACAAAATCCAACATTTGTGATTTAACAACAAAAAAACTCTCAGCAAACTAGGAATAAAAGTGAACTTCCCCACCTTGATAAAGAACATCTACAACACGTAACATCATACTTAATTGTGACAAACCTACATGCATTTCTCCTAAGATCAGGAGCAAGGTAAGGATGTCTCCTTTCACCAACCCTATTCAACATTGTACTAGGACTTTTACCTAATACAGTAAGACAAGAAAACAAGACAAAAGGCATACAGATTGGGAAGAAACAAATAAAACTCTCTTTGTTTACAGATGCAATAAATCACTGAAATATGAAATTAATAACAACACTATTTATGGTAGACCCCAACAAAAGAAATACTTAGGTATAAATCTAATAAAATATGTATAGAAGCTGTGTGAGGAAAGCTACAAAATTCTAGTAAAAGAAATCAAAGAACATCTAAAGAAATGGAGAGATATTCCATATTCATAGATAGGAAGACTCAATATAATTAAGGCATCACTTCTTTTAAATTTGTCACAACTTGATCCATAGATTCAGTGCAATTAGAAATGATCCTAAAGCTTATATGGAAAAGCAAAGACTAGAGTAACTAATACAACACTGAAGGATAAGAACGAAGTTGGAGGACTGACACTACTCAACTTCAGCTCTTAGCGTAAAGTGACAGTTATCACAGCATGATATTGGCAACAGAATAGACAAATAGATCAATGGAACAGAATAAAAAACCCAGAAATAGACCTATGCAAATACAGCCAACTGGTCTTTGACAAAGAAGTAAATACAATTCAATGGAACATACATTGTATTTTCAAGAAATGGTGCTGGAAAAATTGAACATTCACACGTCAAGAAAATTAAATCTAGACACATAGAACTTATGCCTTTCACAAAAAATAATTTAAAATGGAATATATGCGTAAACATAAAATTCAAAACTATAAAATTCTAGGAGATAACATAGAAGAAAGTCTAGATGACTTGGTGTTTGAGGTCAGTTTTTAGATACAACAACAAAAGTGCAACATATGCAAGAAAAACTGATAAGTTGGACTTTATTAAAATTAAAACCCTCTGCTCTGCAAAAGACACTATTAGAGAATGAAAAGACAAGCCACAGATGGGAGAATATATTTGCAAAACTTATCTGATAAAGAGCCATTAGCCAAAATACACAAAGAACTCTTAAAACTCAAGAGTTAGGCTGGGCGCGGTGGCTCAAGCCTATAATCCCAGCACTTTGGGAGGCCAAGACGGGCAGATCACGAGGTCAGGAGATCGAGACCATCCTGGCTAACACAGTGAAACCCCATCTCTACTAAAAAAAAAAAAAAATACAAAAAAACTAGCCGGGCGAGGTGGCAGGTGCCTGTAGTCCCAGTTACTCGGGGGGCTAAGGCAGGAGAATGGCCTAAACCTGGGAGGCAGAGCTTGCAGTGAGCCGAGATCTGGCCACTGCACTCCAGCCTGGGAGACACAGCCAGACTCCGTCTCAAAAAAAAAAAAAAAAAAATTCAACAGTTACAAAATGAACAGCCTGATTCAGCAATGCGCCAAATTCTAACAGACACATCACTGAAGAAGATATTCAGATGAAAATTAAACATATGGAAACATATTCAGCATCATACCTTATTAGATAATTGCAAATTAAAACAACAATGAGGTACTACTGGAAGCCTATTAGAACTGCTAAAGTCTAAAATACCTACCATTCCAACTGCTGGTGATGAATTAACTTGATACTGATCCAAAATTCAATGTAAAGCTAAAATTACAAACTTTCATAACATGGAAGAAAATCTTTATCAACTTGGGGTAGGCAAAGATTTCTGATATAAGATGCAAAAACACATAAGCCATAGAAGATAAAAATGATAAATTGGGCTTATTCCAATTCAAATTTCTGCTCCTCGAAAAATATTATGAGAAAAGGAAAATACAAGAAGTAATCTGTGGGGGATGGGGAATCACAATACATGTATCTAACAAAAGATTTGAATCATGAGTGTGTGTGTGAGTGTGTGTGTGATCTCACAACTCAATATGAAACAACTCAATATGAAAAGAAAATCAAATTTTTTAAAAGTGAGTAAAAAATTAGAATACATATGTCTTAGTCTATTCAAGTTGATAAAACAAAATCTTTTAACTGGGTGGTTTATAAACAGCAGAAATTTATTGCTCACAGTTCTGGAGGCTGGGAAGTCCAACATCAAGGTACCCACAGACCTGTTGTCTGGTGAGGGCCCATTCTTCACAGATGACATCTTCTAAATGTGTCCTCACATGGTGGAGGGGAAAAATAAGTTCCTTCTAACTTCTTTTATAAAGCTATTAATCATCATCTAAAGTCCTCACCTCTTAATACTATTGAGGTGAGGCTTCAACATATAAATTTTGGGCTTCAACATACAAATTTTAGCAGGACACAAACATTCAGACCATAGCAAAACACTTCACAAAAAAGATGAGTGTCATTTAACCACAGAAATAGAAGCTCAACTTCATTAGTCATCAGGGAAATGCAAATGAAAACCACAGTGTTAACACCACAGAAGTATTTACTAAATCTTAAAAGACTCTCAATACCAAGCGTTGGCAAGCACACGGAGCAACTCAGACATTCCTTCATGCTAACAAGAGAGTAAAGTGATACAACCACATTTCTGTATTGCTGGGCACGTTTTTTTAACAAATGACTGTATACTTACAGTACAACCCAAATACTTCACTCCTGGATATTTACCCAAGAGAAATAAAAGTCCATGACCACAAAAGGAGTTGATTTGGCATAAATGTTCATAACATCTGTATTCACAATAGCCAAAAGTTGAAAACAACTCAAATATCTATCAACAGGCAAATGGATAAACCAACTGTGTAAGGTTCATACAATGGAGTACTACTCAACAATAAAATGGAAGAAACAGTATACATAACAACATGGATGAATCTCAAAATGCTGTACTGGGTAAAAGCAAAAAAAAAATTACATACCGTTTGAGTCTATGTATATGATGCAACAGAACAGGCAAAACTAATCTTTCCTGATAGAAGCATATTCGTGTTGCCTGGGCCAAGATGTAGTAGATTTGACTTCAAAGAGCATAAGGAGAACTTTCAGAATGATAAAAATATTATGTCTTGCAGTTATTCACATGCATACATTTCTCAAAACTCATCTAAATGTACACTTAAAATGAGTTAATTGTATTATTTGTAGATTATACTTCAATTAAGTTAATATTTTTCTTTAAAACTTCCCACAAAGAATATTCAAAAAGAAACAGTATTACTGATAAATAATTACAACATTTAAAAAAGAAATGATATCAATTGTACACAACTGTCGGAGGAAATTAAAGAAAATTGAGGAAAAACACTCCCCAACTTGTTTTTAAGAATAGCATAAAATTTGTATCCCTCAGTGTGCAAGAAATAAAAAATATTGGTCAATTCTCTCACGATCTTAGATGTAAGAACCCAAATCATAATACTAACAAATTAAATTCAGAAATACATAAATAATAAACCATGGCCAAGTGGAATCTATCCCAAAAATGCAAAACTGTACTAGCATTCAAAAACTACTCAGTGTGATTCTCCGTATTAATAGAATAAAAGAAAAACCATGTGATTATTTCAGTGCATGCAGAAAAAGCACTTAAGAAAATTCAAACTCTTAAAAAATTAGAAATAAAGGAAAACTTTTTTATCTGATAAATATTGCCCACAAGAAAAATGCCATAACAAACATAATGTTTAATGATAAAATATTGAAAACTTTCACCTCAGTATTGGAAATGAGATACTACCCCGTACAATGCCCAATGCCACCATTTATATTCAATGTTCTACTAAAGTCTTAGTCATTGCAATCAGTCAAGAAAATTAAATAAAAGATAAAAGGAATGGAAAGCAGAAAATATGACCATCATTATTCACAGGTGACATAATTGTGTATGTAGCAAATCCAGAAGAAGATACAAACAATTGGAATGAAAAGTGAATTTAACAATTTCCTATATATAAAACCAATATTTAGGCTGCGTATGGTGGCTCACGCCTGTAATCCCAGCACTTTGGGAGGCCGAGGTGGGCAGATCACCCGAGGTCAGGAGTTCGAGACCAGCCTGGCCAACATGGCAAAACCCCATCTGTACTAAAAATACAAAAAGTAGTTGGACGTGGTGGCACACATCTGTAATCCCAGCTACTCAGGAGGCTGAGGCATGAGAATCGCTTGAACCTGGGAGGCAGAGGTTGCAGTGAGTCGAGATTGCACCACCGCATTCCAGTCTGGGTGACAGAGTGAGACTCCATCTCAAAAATATATACATATTATATATAAAATATATTTTTTAATCAAAAGTATGGCTATAAAAGAGCAAGAAAGAAATTAGAAAATAAAATTGTAAATGATATTATTTACCATGGGACCAAAAATATACTAGGAATTAACCTAACAATAAGTGTGTAAATAATTTTATAAAAAGATCTTTAAAAAAATTACCAAGGGAAATTTAAAAGGTGTCTTAGTTCATTTTGTCTTGTATAATAAAATATATGAGGCTGGGTGATTTTATAATGAAAATATGTTTATTTGGTTCATGATTCTGGTGGCTGAAAAGTCCAAGATTGGGCAGCTGCATCTGGTGAGGGTCTCAGGCCGCTTCCACTCATGGTGAAAAGTGGAATAGGAGGGGCATGTGCAAAAGTAGTCTATTAGAGTTCTCTAGAGGGACAAAATATAGATATATTCTATATATGAAAGGGAGTTTATTAAGGAGAATTAACTCACACAATTACAAGGTAAAGTCCCACAATAAGCCATCTGCAAGCTGAGGAACAAGGAAGCCAGTGGTGGATCAGTCTGAGTCCCGAAACCTCAAAAGTAGGGAAGCCAACAGTGCAATCTTCAGTCTGTAGCTGAAGGCCTGAGAGCCCCTAACAAACCACTAGTGTAAATCCAAGAGTCCAGAAGCTGAAGAACTTGGTGTCTGATGTTCCATGACAGGAAGTATTCAGCACAAGAAAAAGATGAAGGCCGGAAGACCCACCAGCTCTGCTCTTCCATCTTCTCCTGCCTGCTTTATTCTAGCCACACTGGTAGCTGATTAGATGGTGCCCACCCACATTGAAGGTGGGTCTGCCTCTCCCAGTCTACTGACACAAATGTTAATCTCCTTTGGCAACATCCTCACAGACACTCCCAGGAAAAATACTTTGCATTTTTCAATCCAATCAAGTTGACACTCAGTATTAACCATCACAGAGAGGAAGCAAGAGAGAGAAACCAAGGATGCCAGAGTCTTTTAAACAACCCCCTGCCCCAGGAACTAATCCATTCCCATGCAAGAGAGAACTTACTTACCATATCGGAGGGCATTAATCTATTGATGAGGGATTTGCCCCATGACCAAAACACTTCCCATTAGCCCCAACCTCCCAACACTGCTACACCAGGGATCAAATTTCAATAGGATATTTGGCAATGACAAGCCATATCCAAAGCACAGCAGAAAGTCTTCATAGGTAGACAGACTGAGTTGATGATTAAGAAGACTAAATATTATCAAGATGATAATTCTCAAATAGTCTGCACATTTGCAATCCTAACCAAAATCCAAGCAACCTTTGTGAAAATTAATAAGTGGGTTCTAAAATTTACATTAAAAAATGAAATGGGAAAGAATAGCCAAGATAATCTTGCCCAAAAACAAAACTGGAGTGTTTGTCTATCAGATATTAAGGTTGCTGTAAAGCCACAGTAACTAAAACAGTGGTGTACAAAGTCAAGGAGAGAGAAATGGATGAATGGAACACACTAGAGAGTCCAGAAAATGACCCCCATACACATGGCCATGTGAGTTATGGGTCAGTGTGGATCTATTTAGGAAAACAAGTATCTTGACACTTGCCTCACCCTACAGAATAATCAATTCCCTACAGATTATAGCTCTAAATACCAAAGGTAAAATAAAAATGTATCTGAAAGAAAACATAAGAGAATCTAATCTTGGGACAGATAAAGATTTCTTAAAACAAAACTGCTAACCAGAAAGAAAAATAAAGATACAGTGGACTTCATTAAGAAGTTCTGTTAATTCTGATTATCAAAAGACTATTAAAAGATTAAAACTCCAGGCCAGGCATGGTGGCTCACGCCTGTATTCCCAGCATTTTGGGGGGCCAAGACAGGCAGACCATTTGAGCTAATGAGTTTGAGACCAGCCTGGGCAACATGGCAAAACCCCATAGCTACTAAAAATACAAAAATTATCCAGGCATGGTGGTGGGTGTACCTGTAGTCTCAGCTACTTGGAAAGCTGAGGTGGGAGGATGGCTTGAGCCTGGGCAGAGGTTGCAGTGAGCCAGATCATGCCATTGCACTCAAGCCTGGGCAGTAGAGCCAGATCTTGTCTCAAAAAAAAAAAAAAAAAAAATCCAAGCCACACAGTAGGGGAAGCTACTTGCTATACACACATCTAACAATGTACTCATTTCCAGAATAGATAAAGAACCCCTAAACATGAGCAAGAAAAAGGCAATTTTATAGAAAATTGACAAAAGCTTTGAAGAGACACTTCAACATGAGGTAGACACACATGGCAAATAAATATAATAAATGTGGTCACATTCATTAGTCAGGGAAATACAAATTAAATCACACTGAGATACAGCTATGTCCCCACCAGAATGACAAAAATAAAATAACATAAAATTAAACAGAATAGCCCAGATGTTGGTGAGTGACATGGTTTGGTTGTGTCCCCACCCAAATCTTATCTTGAATCGTAGTTCCCATAATCCGCACGTGACACAAGAGGCACCCAGTGGGAGGTCATTGAATCATAGGGGCAGTTACCTCCATGCTGTTCTTGTGATGGTGACTGAGTTCTCACAAGATCTGATGGTTTTATAAGGGGCTTCCTCCCACTTGGCTCTGCACTTCTCCTTGCTGCTGCCATGTGAGGAAGAACATGTTTGCTTCCCGTTCCACCATGATTGTAAGTTTCCTGAGGCCTCCTCAGCCATGCTGATCTGTGAATCAATTAAACCTCATTCCTTTATATATTACCCAGTCTCGAGTATCTTTTTATTAGCACTGTGAGAACAGACTAATACAGTGAGGAGCAGGGGCGTCTGAAGCTCTCATGCACTGTGGGTTGGATGTAAATGGGTGGGATGTAAATGGCATTTTAGAAATGGTCTTCAGTATCTGCCACACAGGAGTTGCATTTCCCTTACACCCAGTCCAGTGTGGGTCAGATAGCCTCCTGTATCTTCTCACTGTCCTCTTTGGAATTCATGATCTACAAATTTGACACAGCAAAGAAAGAGAGGGTTGTGAGAGTGTGGAGCAAGTTTTGAAGGGCCAGGATAGAAAATAGCTCACAGGACTCTGCTCAGCTTCTATTGCCCAAACTTGGTCACTGGGCCCAACCTAAATGCCAGAGAGTGAGGACTACAGGCAAGTAGGTAGTCCTCTGGTGGTGCAGAAAAGCACTAGATCTCCACATTTCACATGTCACTAAAGTAAATTCAGGTGACTCAAAGATGTAAATGTTAAGGAAGTGTTAGAACAGAAAATAATCATTGCTTTTATAATCTTAACAGCAACAGAAAAGACTTTAGCAAATACATTAAAGTCCAGAGGCTATCAAATAAAACTTAATATTTGGTTATACAAAAATATAAATTTTCTGTAGAGCACAAAAGTCAAAAAACAAATAAGCTGCAAATACAAAAAAGTAACAAAGGAAAGGACAGGGGAAGTGAGAAGAGGAAGAAGAAATGAGAAAGAGGCAGGAAGGGAGGGAAAATAAGAAGGAAGGAAAAAGATATAACTCACATGACAGATAAGAGCTAATTTCATTTAGGCATAAGCAGCACCAAAAAAATCAGTAACAAAATGACCAACTACCCAGAGAAAAAGACAAAGAATAAGAAATAACAGTGCACGGAAAAGGAAGCACACTTTTTTAAAAATAAGTGTAATGACTTTCAACTTACTTTTAATCAGAGAAATGAAAAAATTAAAACTCCAGGGAAGTATATTTTCCCTTATCAGATAAGCGATGGCCAAAATACGAGCGCACAGCCCTACCCAAAGGTGTGCCGGGCACAGAGTGGACCAGGAAAACCTCTATGAAGGTCAGCTGGCCACAGAAAGGGCACAGCTTATTTTAACCAGAAATGTGCTTCTAGGTGCTAATCCTTTAGAGTGTACTCACCCAAGGATGGAAAATGCTGTGTGTACAAGGCCCTTCATTACAGCACTGTTTGTAAGAGCAAACGGTACAGGAAACAATCCACATGTCTATCCACAGAGGGTTGGTGCATAAGTCAGGATACAGCCACATAAAGGACTACTTGGTCACCAATGAAATGATGATGTGCATCTACATGTTTAGCTTCAGAAAGACCTCTAAGACCATATTAAATGAGAAGAGAAGCACAAGACATGTGGTACACCCCAACTGAGTGGGAGCAAAGGGGGCACAGAATCAAAGTCCACAGAATGCATGCTTGGCTATCCCAACTTCCTTAAAGGCTGATACCCAAGAATGTGGGAAGAGAATTGCAAGGCACCTGGGAGGCTGGGAAACAGTGAGGGGGACTGATCTCTCTCCAGGTACCCTTTGTATGATTCTAAGTTAGATCATATGCATGCATACCTCTTCAAACTAGACTTTTTAAAACAGAAAAAAAATTTTAAGAACCCTACTGTTCTAGTCCATTCAAACTGCTACAACGAAATACCATAAACTGGGTGTCTTTTACACAAGAGAAATTTACTTCTCACAGGTCTTGATCCCAGCACCAGGATCAAGGTGCTGTCAGATTCCGTTTCTACTGAGGACCCGCTTTCTGACTCACAGATGTCATCTTCCCACTGAATATTCACATGGTGGAAGGAGTACGGAGTCTCTTTATAAAGGCACTAGTCCCATTTATCAGAGCTCCACCTTCATGACCTGATCACCTCCCAAAGCCCCCACCTCCTAACACCATTGCACTGGGGGCTAGGATTTCAACATATGGATATGGAGGTTCAGACCAAAGCATTGCACCCTGCACCCCCCTCCAAATTCAAGTCTTTCTCCATGAAAAATACACTTATTCCATCCCAGTAGTCTCAAAAGACTTAACTCATTCCAGTATTAACTCAAAAGTCTAATGTCCAAAGTCTTCTCTAAATATAATCTAAATCAGATATGGATGAGACTACAGGCACCATTCATCCTGAGGCAAATTCCTCTCCAGCTATGAACTGGTGGAATCAAATGTACCACGTGGTTCCAAGATACAGTCGTAGGACAGGTACAGAATGGACATTTCCATTCCAAAAGGGAGGAACAGGAGAGAAGAGAGAGACAGCTCTTGAGCAAGTCCAAAGACTTAAGACTCAAGGGAGATCTTCTTTAGCTCCAAGCTCTGCCCTCCAGGCCAACTGCAGCTGTGGGTCGATCTTCTGGACGCACTGGAGTGGAGGCTCCATCACCAAAGTTTTGCCATGCAGGGGATTGAGCTCCATGCCTCTGAGTGGCCCTGCACCCATGGCTCCACTGGGCATCGTTCTAGTGGTGCCCCCACCCTCTCTACTTCAGCCCCAAGACTGTTCAAGGCATCCTTTAAAATTTAGTGTATTAGTCTGTTCTCATGCTGCTGATAAAGACATACCCAAGACTGGGTAATTTATAAAGAAAAAGAGGTTTAATGGACTCACAGTTCCACGTGGCTGGGAAGGCCTTATAATCATGGTGGAAGGCAAAAGGCACTTCTTACATGGTTGCAGGCAAGAGAGAATAAGAGACAAGCTTAAGGGGAAACCCCTTATAAAACCATCAGATCTCATGAGATTTATTCACTGCCATGAGAACAGTATGGGGGAAACCACCTCCATGATTCAGTTATCTCCCACCAGGTCCCTCCCACAACACGTGGAAATTATGGGAGGTACAATTCAAGATGAGATTTGGGTGGCGACACAGCCAAACCATACCATCTAGGTAGAAGCAGCCATGCCCCCACAGCTTTGCTGGGTGTGGTACACATTGCTAAGCCCACCAGAGTTGTACCTGGAGTGCCCAAGGAGTGTAGCAACAAACTGTGGGGAGTGGAGCCCATGATGTGAGGCAGGGCAGGGCAGTGGGACCCCCCACTTTGATATCACCTTCCCCCACAAGACTGAGCACAATAGATTTAGATCTGTGTGGATTTGAATCCCACTTCTGGTACCAATTTTCTGTCTTAGTTCGTGCTATTATAACAAAATAGCATAAACTAGATGGCTTATAGACAGCAGTAATTTATCTCTCTCAGTTCTGGAGCCTTGCAAATCCAAGGTCAAGGTGCTGGCAGATTCATAGGTTTATAGGTGGCACCTTCTCACTGTATCCTCAGATGGTGAAGAGGTGAGGGGTCTCTCTTAGGCTTCTTTTATAAGGGCACTAATCCCATTCATGAGGGCTCCACCTCCATGACCCAATAACTTCCCCAAAGCCACACCCCCTAACATCAACACCTTGAGGGTGGGAATGTCAACCTACGAATTTTAGGGAGACAGAAACATTCTGATCATAGCACCCACTTATCTGGAAGCCATAGATGTCTCAGAACCTATGCACTTTTTTTTAATTACATTCCTATTTTATCTTTCCTCCAAAGAGCCAAAGGCACTTCTCCAAGTTTCCCACACTTTGAAAATACAGCCAGAGAAATAATTTTAGTCTCTGGGAGACAGGCCCAAAGGGACAGCGTGATGGGGTGAGTCGGTCTGAACTCTGCCCTGTGTCTCTCTGACCTCTCTCATTTTGATTTATTTTTTTCTTTCTTCCTGACAGTGAATGCAGCTAAGTGGGGAAACACTGTCCTTCCTTCCTGCTGCTATTTTCAAACAAACAGAAGTTCGGAAATACATGAAACCAACTCTGTGTTTGAACAACCCCAGGAAATGCAGTCCAGTACCCTGATACCATGATTTGATTCCATGATTTGACTGCGAGGATTTAATTTTATCAGCAACAGACTGAGGTGGCTGGTTTGAAGAAGCCCAAGTATCTTACAGAAGGGTATTATTTTTCACAAAGTTGCTTATCCCAACAAGGATTACATTTTGATGAGAAAGATCATCTGTTTTTATTCCAAGAGACTTTCAATAATATTACAATTCCGTAAGTTCTTGGTAATATTGTAAGAGAGCTGATAATACATTATTTCCATGCTAAGTTTCTATAATAATACACTCAAGTGTTAACACTTTGGAAGCTTCAAGGAAGCTTGCACAATTACAGGGGAAACAATTGCATGATTTCTACAGAAAGCACAGCTGTCAGACACAAGAGAACATTTCAATACATCTCCTCCAACACCTGTGTTTATTTTCAAATGCATATGTGTTTTCACTAGGGAATAAGGGAACAGAGGAAAACACATCAGACAAGTTGAACTGACTTGCGGGGGATTTGAATCAAATTGTCTGACAGTTGCCCACGCCAAACATCGAAAACAAATACCAATTAGAAACCAATTATTTATAGGACCAAAAATTGATAATTAACAGAAGCAAGGCTGCAGCTTGCTAGACAAAAAGACATCTCCACAAGAAACTCCCTATGGATCTGGAAAAGTAAAATGAAATTGGTGATATTCAACTGACCCACATTGGTACAAGGACAAGGGGACACGGAGCAAATCGTGACAGATGTGGGCCCATGTGGCCATTTGATCATAGTCCCAGCAGGGGAGCCGCAATTATTTCCACTTTCCAGGTGAACTCAAAGCTTCTTTCAGGCTATTTCCGGCAGCATTAGGCGAAGGAGCTGGCAATGGTTGGGGTATGGAAGATGGGCACCAATAGTGTTTGCCTGATCTTGCAACTTCTCAGCCTCCTTGTCAGGTGTTACTTTTTAACTTAAATTTATTTGGGGTGGGGAGAATATCTATCCTGAAATCCCTTTGGTCAACTTGGGAAAGGTACCAGAAAACACAAGACCTGGGCATGACTCCCTTCTGCTCCAGAATCCATCGAAGTGAGACAGCCCCCACATCTGCCCAGGGCCATGGGCACCCCAGGGTCCTGCAAAGGGAAACAGAGTAGAAATAGAAGTTGTGTCATTTCAAACAGCTTAGTGCCCACTGAGATTTATGCCTTTCCTTTTTTTCTGTTTTAACTTGGGCTCCTTTGTAAGGTAGAGGAAACAGGAAGTGCTGTTCACAGGGCAGTGAGGGCTTTGAGCCAAATAGACTTGGGTTCAAATCCCAACCCTGCCAAATCTCTAAGTTTCACTGAGCTTTGGCTTCCTCATCTGTTAAAACAAAATGGAGCCAGAGGGGTAATACGTTTACATTCATTCTTGGCTTTTAAAACGTATTATGAAATATGATATGCCTACAAAGGAGTACAGATTTATGTATTTGTCTGTATAGCCTAAAGAACAGTAAAGAAGCAAATGTTGTCCAGCCACCCCTCAACAGAAGAAACATCACCAATAATTGAGTGAACCTTCCCTGTTGGATCCCCTCTGCACCCCTGCCAAGCCCACATCATCCTTAATTCTGAGAGCCTCACTGCCTTCTTTTCTTGATACTTTAACACACCTGAATGACTCTCTAAACAACGTGCAGTGTCGCTGTGCAGGTTTTTTCATCGCATGTCAATGGACTCATTCTGTTCTTCTGTAACTTGCTTTGTTCACTGAACATGGTGAATTTCTAGAACTTTTATTTCAAAATAATTGCAAACTTGGAGAATAGCTGCAAGAACTACACAGGTAGCTCCCACCTGCTCTTTACCCAGATTCACTAGTTTCCAACATTTGGCTATACTCTATCTCATCTCCCATGTGTATGTATTTTTATAAGTTAATTGAGAATAAGTTACACACACCATGCCCCTTTGTGTGCTTTTCCTAAAAGAGAGGATATTCTCTTACATAACCACAGTAGAGTTATTAAATGCAGAGAGTTTGAAATCAGCACATACTTTGATCGTATCTTCACCCCTATTCCAATCCTGCTGGTTTCCCTGGTGGTGTTCTTTATAGCATTTCCCCTGTCAGTGCATGGCCCAGTTCAGGTCACACATGACACTGACTTCTTCTGTCTCACTAGTCTCCATCACCAGAACAGTGCCTTGGTCTCTCCTCGTTTTTCATGACATCAACGTTTTTGAATAAGACAAGCAGTGACTCTCTCGGATGGTCCTCAGCCTGGGTTGGTCTGGTGTTTCTTGGTGCTCAGATTCAAGATTCAAGTTATGCATGCCCAGCCAGGGCACTACCTCCGCGAGGCACCTTCAGAAGTCTGCAGTGCCCACTGGCCTCCTCATTGGTGGTGCCAGCTTGGATCAGCTGTCAAGGTGTTGTCTGGCTTCTCCTCCAAGGAAAAACACTTTGAGACCAAACAAATGTCCTCACCAACCCTACCGCTTCAGTTCAGCATTCATGGGTGATTTCTGCCCAAACCAGTCAGTACAAAATAGTGATTTCCCCCTAACTTCCTCTGTATTTATCAGCCAGCATTTTACAACAAGGAAGAGACATCCCTTCTCCTTCACTGACTCATATATTTATGACTATGTATTTGTCTGTTTATCATCAGTGTAGACTTATAATCCCCTGCTGTTCTTATTTATTTTGATGCTCTCATTGCCCTGGATCTGGCCAGTGAGAACCTCCACCGCGTTTTTCCAACACGCCTCCATGGTATTCTGATACAATTCCGACAGGTTCATCCTGAAAAACAATTTCCATCCAGCCCTACAGGGTTCCCACACCTTCCCCGACTCTATGTCCCTATTTTCCTTCAGTCACAGGGAGATCCTCTCTCCCACCACATCAGTATATTTACTCAATCAGTCAGTCCCACAATACACATAAAATGGTTTCAAAGCCGGGCACTGTGGCTCATGCCTATAATTCCAGCATTTTGGGAGGCCAAGGTGGGTTGGATCACTTGAGCTCAAGAGTTCAAGACCAGCCTGGGCAACACGGAGAAACCCCATCTCTACCCAAAATTTAAAAAATTAGCCAAGCATGGTGGCACACACCTGTGGTCCCAGCTACTCAGGAGGCAGAGGTGGGAGGATAGCTTGAGCCCAGGAGGCAGAGGTTGCAGTGAGCCAAGATCATACCATTGCACTCCAGCCTGGGTGACAGAGTGAGACCCCATCTCAGATAAATAAATAAATAAATTTTAAAATGGTTTCAAAACTGCTATACTCTTACCTCCCCAGAAATCAAACCCCCTGAGACAAGGTCAGGGTGAGAAAAATGGAATTTATTGGGTTAAAAAGGAAAAATAGAAAAGCTTTCAGCAGAGTGAGAGGAAAGCCTGTTAACCTGCTCCCACCCCGCCACACAGGAACTCAAGGGACTGGGTCCCTCCCCTCTGCACGTGGCACGAATTTCCGTGGCTCCACCCCTTCCTCCCAGTGCTCAGGCCCGTGGGAGGTTCTCCAGCGAGCCCTAAAACTTGGCTGTCTCAGTGCGTCGCTGCAGAAGGAGTGGCGCCTGGGTGGAGAAGGAGATGGCGCGTCGGTGCAGAAGGTGGTGGCGTGTCAGAAGGAGGTGGCTCGTCAGTACAGAAGGAGGTGGCGCGTCGGTGCAGAAGGAGGTGGAGTGTTGGTGCAGAAGGAGGTGGCATATTGGCGAGGAAGAGTGAGCTTCCCCTTCTAGAAAATGCCAGTTCAAGCCTTGGTTTCTGATGACTTTTCAGGAGCTCTTCGTGTACTATTTCTTTCTTAGTTTATTTTTCATTACAAATCTCTTCTCTAGACCCAGATTTATCTTGTGCCCTGGTGTTTTTACTTCATGATATCTTCTAATAAGGAAGCATTCCTAATTTTAATCCAGCCAAATTGGTCAATATGCACCCTTATTGCTACCATTAATTTTTATATCATGTTTAAAAAATTCTCCTACCCTGAGGTCATAAAGATATTTTCTCTTATTTTCTTCTAAAAGTTTCATTGGTTTTCCAATAAATTTGGAAGGAATAATTTTTAGTTTAAAAAATGAATAAAGTGATAGAAAATCTAGATAAGCCAATATCAATTAAAGAACTAAATCGATTGTCAGAAGCATCACTTCCTCCCTCAGAAAGCACCAATGAGAAATAGTTTATAGGCAATTTTTAACAAACTGAAGGATGGGTAATGCCAGGCTCCCAAAAAACATAATGAAACTGTTACAGAAATATATGTAAGGGGAAGGAAAACTGCCCAACTTATAGTATAAGAGTAGTACAAACTTGATAAGAAAACTGAAAACCAACTACAGACCAATTTGAAATATAAATATAAAAATATTTTTAAATATGTTTGAAGAACAGCAATGCATTTTTTTTAAAAAGTTTTATGGCCGGACATGGTGGCTCACGCCTGTAATCCCAGCACTTTGGGAGGCCAAGACGGGCAGGTCATGAGGTGAGGAGTTCGAGACCAGTCTGGCCAACATGGTGAAACAGTGTCTCTACCAAAAATACAAAAATGAGCTGGGCGTGGTTGTGCGCACCTGTAATCCCAGCTACTGGGGAGGCTGAGGCAGGAGAATGGCTTGAACCCAGGAGGCAGAGGTTTCAGTGAGCTGAGATTGTGCCATTGCACTCCAGCCTGGGTGACAGCAACAGTCTGTCTCAAAAAAAAAAAAAAAAAAAAAGGTTTATATTTCATGACAAAAAAGTGTCCCCTGGGGTGTAAGAATGTTTCAGCATCCAAAAATGTTTTAATACAATTAATATTTACAATTTAAAAAGAAAACATGTAAATGTCTCAGTAGATGCAGATGCTCAACCTTACAGATCATCAGGAAAACACATGTTAAAACAAAAATAAAATTTTCTCCACCCACAGATTAGCAGAAATTATAAATAAAGTGTGAAATTTTGACATTTTTATAAAATGGTGTGCTATGTAGTCACTGAAGTAAATAAAAACGTATGTATCAATGTGGGAAAATCTTTAAAAACCTAATGTTGAGTTTAGAAACTAAGTTTTAGGGTGATACATGATACCATTTTATTAAACTTTAAAACATCCAAAAACATAGTGTTTTTAATGGATGCAAAATTAAGAAGGCATGGCAGTCAGTTGATCAGCACAGGTACAGAGTCCTAAAACCTGGTGCAGGTTGTTAAAATCCGTTCTCTACACATTTGCATGTTTAAAACATTTTTTAATAGGGTACAGTGTTCCAGCTTTGCAAAATGAAAAGAGCTTAGAAGGCGGGGTGTGGTGGCTCACACTTGTAATCCCAGCACTTTGGGAGGCCAAGGCTGGGGGATCACTTGAGGCCAGAAATTCAAGACCAGCCTGGCCAACATGGCAAAACCCCATCTCTACAAAAATTTTAAAAATTAGCCGGACATTGTGATGGCCACCTGTAGTCCCAGCTACTCAGGGGGCTAAGGTGGGAGAATCACTTGAACCCAGGAGGTGGAGGTTGCAGTGAGCAGAGATAGAACTCCTGCACTCCTGGACAACAGAGTGAGACTCCCTCCATCAAAAAAAAGAAGAAGAAGAAGAGGAGCTCAAAAGATTGGCCACAAAACAATGCAGATGTACTCAATGCCACTTACAAATGGTCACAGTGGTACATTGCATCTTATGTGTATCTTACCCACAATTATAAATGTACAAATAAATAAGTATTTTATAATTAAAAAGATGTTAGGAATTAGTCAGAACCTGATAACCTTGCATGCCCCGTTGTTGGTTTCTTTAAGTAAGTTCGATGGACAGTCAGTGATGCATTTTAACAGGGATCAAATTTTATAGAGGCTTGCTGAAGCTGTAGGGAGCAGAACAAATTGGGAGTTGGTGGGAGAGGATGCAAGTTTACCACGATGGTCCAGGGAAGAGGTGCCAGTCAGGAAGAGGAGGAAGAAGGTAGCCCGCTAGAGGGCGCTCATGGAGGAGCCTGAGCAAGCGCCTTCCTCCCAGAGCTTTGGGGTAAGTAAAGAAAATGCATGTAGAAAGTGTCTACCTTGGCCAGGCGCAGTGGCTCATGCCTGTAATTCCAGCACTTTGGGAGGTCGAGGTGGGCAGACCACTTGAGGTCAGGAGACCAGTTTGGCCAACATGGTGAAACCCTGTCTCTACTAAAAATATAAAAATTAGCCAGGCATGTAGGCACACATCTATAGTCCCAGCTACTTGGGAGGCTGAGGCAGGAGAATTGGTTGAACCCGGGAGGTGGAGGTTGCAATGAGCTGAGATTGTGCCACTGCACTCCAGCCTGGGCGACAGAGCAAGACTCTGTCTCAACAACAACAATAACAAAAAGTGTCTAGCGTGACAGAGGTGCTCACCATTGTGATACCATTATCCACCGGAGTCAAGCCAGCTGGAATCGGATATGTGAGTGCAGTTGCATGTCCACTGTTCTAATGGCCAGCAGCACAGAGAGAGAGGCCCCTGCCTGGTGACAGATACGTGGGACCAGATTCCTGCCAAGGGCTGAGGCCATGCCTCCACACCGTTTCTGTCAGTTGTCATTAATCGTGCCTCAGTTCATAATGCAGTTTCGATGGAATGAAATGGAATGATCGAACATTGTGCATCTAATTACATCTTGCACCTGTTAGAACTGCTGATGATTCTAATAGGACCCCAACAGAATACCTGCCCAGGTCCGCACCACCATTTCTGTCATTTTAAAAACATGTTTGCTTTTCCACTTAAAACCTCAGATGGGCTTTGCCCTGCAAGGAGGAAGGCTGAATTGAACCTTGGCCTCCTGAGAGCATGCTGGGTACTGTGGTGAAATGCATTTTGAAGCGAAGGCAGGATTTCACCAGCTGGGCTCCCTTGCTTCCTTCCTGGTGATGTCTCTTGGCCTCTCAGGGCCAGCAGCTGTCACTTTCTACCTCCTCACTACCCACCAGCAGCATCGTGTCGTGAGGGTAGGCTTCAGAGGGGGAAGGGAACTTGTCTTTAATTAAAAGATACCCACCTTGCAAGTTCAGTTTAATAAACACTGCGTGATCCCAGAGTGTGTGTCTATGAAGACATCTCAAACTCTGTATGCCCATATTACCTGCACTCACACCTGAAATCACACAAGTGAGAAAATTCCAAAATCCAAGGCAGGATTCCCCGTCAGACACAATGGCCCTGAGGGACACAAGCTGTTTCCGCGTGCTCATGGGGATGTCGTGGCTTCAGGCACTGGCCTGGGGTCCTCCAGGAGTCCACGCTCACCTTCATTCATTAACTCCCAACCTCAAGGCCGTGTCTGCATCCAGTTCTCAGTGGTCACCCTTCAGGTCTCTGTGTGTGGGGGACAGAGAGGCCAAGACAGCAGGATGGGGAGGCAAGAAGAAAATTAGAAAGTCTCTCTGAGGGGTTTGCTTACCAGCAATTATGACAGTAATTATTAAAACCAAGGTCTCCACTCCTGGGGCCCTTCATGAGTATTCTTTTTTTTTTTTTTTTTTTTTTTTTTTTTTGAGATGGAGTCTCACTATCACCCAGGCTGGAGTGCAGTGGCACCATCTCAGCTCACTGCAGCCTCCACCTCCCGTGTTCAAGCAATTCTCCTGTCTCAGCATCCAGAGTAGCTGGGACTACAGGCATGCACCACCACGCTTGGCTAACTTTTGTATCTTCAGTAGAGATGGGATTTTGCCACGTTGACCAGACTGGTCTCAAATTCCTGATCTCAGCTGATCTGCCTACCTCGGCCTCCCAAAGTGCAGGGATTACAGACGTGAGCCACCTCGCCCAGCCCGTGAGTATTCATTAAGGGAGGGAAGAGTTCAAATTATCTACAATTCTAAACCAACCTTTGACACTAGGGGCCTTGAAAATAGTGTGCTATTAGATGAATTCCCAAGTAAGCCACTAAATGTAGTTTCCCCAACCAGAAAAAGAACATAGATTTTTATGTATATGCCCCCGCAGGGGCCCATGACTTCAGAGAAGTCATCTCAGCACAACTTTGTGGCCTACTCAACTTCACCCATCAGCAAATCGAATGCATGAACATATGCAAGCGTTATCATCAGCTGTGCTTTTCTTTTAGAGGGGTTTCCACATTGGTTTGACGATCCCGGGTTCCCCCTAAGTTATATCTGCACAACTGAAGTATGTTATGTCAAAGGAAAATAAATCTCAGGATCCCAGAATCAGCCAAAGGGAACTGCAGCTCAGCAAAACTGTCTCCCATTCTATTTCTAAATAAGAGAGCTACGAAGATAAGAAAGCTACATGCCTCCCTCATTACCTCCCCACAAAGAAATTCCTTGTGGACCGAGGACAGTCAGAACCGAAAGTCCTCCCTCTGCTCACGTGAGACAAATGCATATCTGATGGCTTCCTCTGCCCTCTTGTTTCACTAAGCCAGACTAAGGTACAAGTGAAGATTCCTGTAAATTGTGTATTCAGCGAAAGGCTCATCAGAAACTCAGAAGAATGCAACCGTTTGTGTCTTATCTACCGATGACCTGGAAGCCCTCCCTCAGCTTAGAGTTGTCCACCCTTTCCGAACCCAACCAATGTACACCTTACATGTATTCATTGATGTCTCATGCCTCCCTAAAATGTGTAAAACCAAGCTGTGCCCCGACCACCTCTGGAACATGTCGTCAGGGCCTGCTGAGGTTGTATCACTGGTGTGTCCTTAACCTTGGCGAAATAAACTTTCTAAATTGATTAAGACCTGTCTCAGATACTTTTGGGTTCACTGTTAAATCAGGCCACACACACCTTCCTAGGTTCAGAAGCGTGGAAAGGGAAGACATATTTGGTTCCCATAGCTGCTGTAACAGTTTACCACAAATGTAGTGGCTTAAAACAACACATGTGTCACCCTGTGGGTGAAAGTCCTAGAGCTCAGACGTCTGCACCGAGTCTTACAGGGACACAGTCAAGGTGTTGTCAGGGCTGGCTCCTTCCAGAGGCTCTGGGGAGAATCAGTTTCTTTGCCTCTTCCAGCTTCTTGGGCCTCCCGTTCTGTGGCCGGCAGCCCCTGCCCCATCTGCAAAGTACATCCTCCTGCACTTCATCGTCACAGCTCCTTTTTCTGGTTTTGTCCCTTTTGCCTCCCTTGGAGGGACCCTGTGATGACATTGAGCCCACCTGGATAAGCCAGGATGGCCTCCCCATCGAGATCCTCAGCTGGGTCCCATCCACAAAGGCCCTTTTGCCATGAAAGGTCACATTCACAGGTTTCCAGGATTACAACGGGGACTTCTCTGGGGGACTTTTAGTCTGCTGACCACAGGTGGCCATGTGGCTACCCTGGCCTCGTGAAATCAGAGTTAGACGTCAGGTTTCCTAACTTTTTCTGGGGTTCCATGCTTGTATGTCTCTTCTGGAAAATACATAAAATCAATGCATCTATCCAATAGGCCAGGGTATCTGCAGTCACAAAGAACCCAAAACTGTCAGTGATATGACCCTACTGAAATCCATTGCTCATTCATGCCAGGTCAGCTGTGCCCCACCAGGGCCACTGTGCTCTCAACTGGCTGACCAATGCGATGCCACCCAGATCAACACATCCTCCAAGATCCCCACAGTGGGGAAAGGAGGGTGGGAGCTTTGAGAACCAGCATTTAAACACTTCACATTTTGGCCGGGCGTGGTGGCTCACACCTGTAATCCCAGCGCTTTGGGAGGCCGAGGAAGGTGGATCACGAGGTCAGGAGTTCAAGACCAGCCTGGTCAAGATGGTGAAACCCCATCTCTACTAAAAATACAAAACTTAACGGGGTGTGGTGGTGGGCGCCTGTACTCCCAGCTACTCGGAAGGCTGAGGCAGAGAATTGCTTGAATCTGGGAGATGGAGGTTGCAGTGAACCGAGATCGCACCACTGCACTCCAGCCTGGGTGACAAAACAAGACTCCATCTCAAAAGCAAACAACAACAATAACAACAAAAAAGCACTTCACATTTCATTGCCAAAGCAAGTCACACAGCCACTTCAAAATTAAACAGGCCCGGAAGCGAACTCTCCACTGGGAGCGGAAGTGGGAGACGTACAGGTGGAAGACATTCTGGCCAATGATACAAATGCCTCACAGACTTAGTGCTGACGGCCTGACTTGGATAATGGGCTCAGATCACAGGTCAGGCACCGTGCAGGCAACAGCAACAACAACAAAGAATTTGGGAAGTCGAATCAAAGCTCATAATGGAAATAAAATGGAAGCATGAGTTTGTTTTGCTAGCAAATGTGGCTCCTCTAAAAAGTCAGCAGCCTGTTTGTCTTCTGTTATCTCCCAAATGAGCAAATACACAGGCGCCCTTGGGCGTAGTTCACAAGGCACCTGGACTTACCCTGTTCTCAGTGACATCTGAGAGCTGGATGGGCCCAATTCCTCCTGGAAATGGCCAAAAACTGTGAGATCAAGGCCAGCCACCAGCCCTGGAGCTCCTTGGGGAGCTACCTGTGTCCCTTTCAGGTATTTTTAGAATTACTAGATTTTTTTAATGAGGGAGGAAGATTCAGAGGTAGGAGCCTGAACCTTTCAGCCAGCCAGGAGCCTCCATTCTTCATTCTCTTCCATTGAGTCCCAGTACTGAAAGATAATCCACCAAAAAAAATCACATGTATTTAAAAAATTAGCACATCCCCCCTGTTCTCCTCATCAAAGGGACACGAGGGGTAAGCAGTGCCTTTAATCAGTGTGGGTCACCGAGTTGTCTTCCTGCACCCCTGTGGCCACTTTGCAGTTCTGTGAAGCCACTGAGACAGTAACTTGCCAGTCCCAGAACTCCAGATTTGCATCAACGCATAACAATGACCTTACGTAGCATCACTAAGGAAGATGCACATCCGTTTGCTCTTTTAATCCTCAAGACAACTCTCTGGGGTGGGTACCCATGACGATCTCCATTTCACAGAGGATGAAATCAAGGCCAGGAAAGGTTCCCTTACCCAGAATGACTGTCATGGTAGAACTGTGTCCCTCCAAAAAAGATATGTTGAAGTCCCAACTCCCAGTGCCTGAGAATGAGACCATACTTGAAAATAGGGTCGTTGCAGGTGTAATTAGTAAAGATGAGGTCATCCTGGAGTAGGTGGGCCCTACCTGCACTGTGACTGGTGTCCTTTTAAGAAGACGGCCATGGAAAGACAGAGACACACAAGGGAGACGTCAAGGGACGATGATGAGGATGGACATGGGAGTGACGGAGCTGTGAGCCCAGGAAGACCACACTCTCCCCGCAAAGCACCAGGAGCTGGGGAGGCAGGAAGGATCCCCCTTGAAAATAAATCCTTGAATTTTTTACTCTAAAGCTCAGCCTTATCTCCCTTCCCTCCTACCATCTTCTAATGTTGACATATTTCCTTATGAAAAATAAATCATTTCAGGGTTTTTATCAAAAGGATATAGAATTTACTTAGGGTTCTAGGGAAACCAAAGTCTCACCTTATTGACCGATCCCTACTAAAAAGGGGACAGAGCCCTGCCGACACCTTGATTTTAGACTTCTGGCCTCCAGAGTTGTGATAGAAGGAATTCCTGTTGCTCTAAGGCCCCCAGACTGTGGTCATTTATTACAGAAGTCCCAGGAGACTGATGACCTGCCAGTAAAGGGCAGAGTCAGGGCTGGACCCAGCCCCCACCAGTGCACTGTCTGTCCAACAGAAGATCAGCCTAGAGAGAAGGCGAGCTGGCCACAGTCAGGATCCAGGCTGGGACAGAGCCAAGACTCCAGCCTGGGTACGCAGCTCATCCCTCAGGCTCTTGCCACCATGCTGTGACCTCCAGAGCAATCTTCATCCCTCCCCAAGAGCTGCTCCCACAAACAGTAAAGGAGATAAGGTCTGTAAACGGGACTGATGCAAAACAGAGAATTATCAATTATTCCTGGACCTGACATCAATGGTACTGCATTTAGAGTCACACCACCATACCTTGCTTATTTTATGTGGAACAAAACCCAGTGATTGTTCCTAAGCCCTCTGTTCTTGTTTTGGGACAGAGTCTCACTCTGTCACCCAGGCTGGAGTGCAGTGGCACAATCTCGGCTCCGCCTCCCGGGTTCAAGCAATTCTCCTGCTTCAGCCTCCTGAATAGTTGGAACAGGTGCCCACCATCACACCCAGCTAATTTTTGTATTTCTAGTAGAGATGGGGTTTCAACATATTGGCCAGGCTGGTCTTGAACTCCTGACCTCATGATCCACCAACCTCAGCCTCCCAAAGTGCTGGGATTACAGGTCTGAGCCACTGTGCCCGGCTGCCCTCCATTCTTAACTGCTCTGAAGGTTACAGGCCATCTTGGGGAAGAGGCTCATACCTACACAAGAAGGCACAATTCACCCTGCCTCCCACCGGAGCCTGTTGGCAGGAGATATCCTTCACAAATGAACCAAGACAGAAGCAGCCCCCAGAGCTCCTGCGTGAGAGAGGAAGGAAGAGAGGGGAGGAGAAACTCCAAGAAAATATTCATCCTGAGTTCTCAGCGCAAAGGACGCTCTGTGCCCTGGGCTGGCGTTAAGGAAAACAAGACTTCTGTGTCTCCTGTGGCCGCCCTGCAAACCTAACCTACGGTTTTCTAGAATCCAGGGTATCTCGCAATCTCAAGGGAGGAACCGGATTCTTGGGGAGACAAGACGCAGGGCTGCAAACCTCAGCCCTGCCACCTCTTCTCTAGGAACACAGTAGAACCCCAAACTTCTGTAGAAATGGAGACTAGAATGCTTTCTACACAGGGTTTCATGGAAAAGCAAATGGGAAAATGGATCTGGAAGCACAGGGCAGGCATGGGACTCTCAGACCACAAACTGGGACTCAATGGCTGCAGCAGATGTGAGCCAGGGAGCCCCAGAAAACTGAGAGAAGGGGAAAGGACAGGAAGGAGAAAATAAAGCCATTGAGCCTGGGGAACGGGTGCTCTATGGCGGGCAGAATCATCAAGGACCACCATGTAGTGAGTGCCCAGCCCGCCTCTGGTTCTTTCTCAGCTTAGTCAAGCCCAGAGGAGACGACCACCCCTAGACTGGCCCATCCGGAGTGGGGCTGCCTCCCGTGGGCTAAGGGAGGGTGGCGCTGCAGGTGGGCAGATGGCGTTGGTGTTGCTCTGGTTGCTGGGTGACTGCGCGCTCAGTGTTTTCCCTCCATTCTTTTCCTGAACTTTCACTACAGCCTTGAGAGGCTCCCTATGGATTGTATTGTGTCCCCGCAAACAATTAAAAGAAAAAAAAAAGACTGCCTTATTTGGAAATAGGGTCTTTGCCAATGCAGGCAAGTTGATATTATGAGGGTGGGCCTTAATCCAATAAGACTGGTGTCCTTGTTAGAAGAGAATGTAGAGACAAGGGGAAGACAGCCACGTGGAGACAGAGGCCAAGCCTGGAGCGATGCAGACAGGAGCCAAGGACTGCCAGGAAGTGCCAGTAGATGGCAGACGCTGGACAGAGGCATGAAATGGCCAATCCCTCACAGTCTGCAGAGGGAACCACCCGGCAAACGACACCTTGATCTTAGGCATCCAGGTTCCCTGACTGTGAGATGGTCAGTTTCTGTTGTTGGAGCCACCCAGCCTGCAGTGCTGTTACGGTGGCCCGGGCTGACCAGTGCAGGCGTCCATCATCATCCACCCTGCAGCCACAGGCGGAACCAGGAGAGGGAGATTGCAGCACACGAAGGTTAATATGCTCCAAGATGCATGGCTCTCAGCAGCAGAGCCAGCTGAACGCTGAGCCTTAACTGCTCCGCCCGCCCTCCCTCAGTCTTGGTCTGCAGGAAACATCCTGGATTCATTTCCTGTCATCATATCCCCACAAACCGGGTGGCTTAAACCACAGAAATGTATTCAGCTGGAGCTCTGCAGGCCAGAATTATGTTGGCAAGGTGTGGGCAAGGCTGTGCTCTCTCTGGAGGCTCTAGGGGAGGATGCTTGCTGCCTCTTCCAGCTTCTGGTGGCTCCTGGGATACCCCAGCTTATGGCCACATTGCCTCAGTCTCTGCTTTTGTCTTCCTTGGCCAGCTTCTGCATGTTCTGTGATCTGATGAGGACACTTGAGCCACTTTCTTAGGCCTGCAGTGACAATGTGCCGAAACGCAGAGTGACTTAACGCAAGTTACTCTCCCACAGTCTAGAGACCAGAAGTCTGAGATTGAGAAGTGGGCAGGGCTGGTTCCTTCTAGGGCTGGGAGCATCTGTCTGGGCCTCTCTCACAGCCCGTGGCAGCCTCACGTAATCTCTGGCTTGAAGATGCCATCTTCTTCCAGCACCCCACGTCATCTTCCCTCTGTGTGTGTCTTTATATCCAAAATTCCCCTTTGTGTAAGGACACCTATTGGATTAGAGCCCACCCTAACAATCTTATTTTAACTTGATTACCTCTGTAAAGATCTCACTTACAAGTAAGTTTCCATTCTGAGGTGCTGGGGGTTAGTACTGCAACACATCTTTTTTGGAGGATGGAGGTTCTACCCATAACACTTGTGATTGGATTTAAGATCCCTGCTGATAATCTAGAATTATTATCTAGATAAGAATTTCATCTCAACATGCTTAATTACATGTGCAAAGACGCTTTTTCCAAATCAGTTCTCATTCACAGGTTCTAGGGGCTAGGAGGGAGACATATCTTTCTGGGGGTCACCATTCACCCCCTTCAGGTCCCTGGGGACAGGGTTTTATTCTCCAGGGCATCTTCTCTCCACCAGCCCCTCCGTATCCCCAGGCCCTTCCCAGATGACACCTTTGGGATTTGCAGCCATAGTTCTCAGTCTCAGAGGCTCATTGGAATCACCGGGGGTTCTTTCAAATAACGCTGTGGGCAGATTCGGGTTTAATGGGTCTGGGCATGGCCTGAGCATGGGGACATTCCAAAGCCCCTGGGCCATTCAAATGTCCATCCATATGGTTTACAGGATCACTGGGGGATCCACAATGGTACTTGAGGATTTGCAGAGCAATTCTGAGAGGCTGGACAAAGAAGGTCACAGGAACCTCTTCCCCAAGTAAGAAAACCAAGGCTCAGGATGAAGGTTCCCCATAACCACATGCTGGTAAGTGGCAGACCACAGAGTGGGACCCAGCCTCAGGTCTCACTGAGGGGAAAAGGCGGCTTGCCTGTCCTCTTCTCCAGAAGCCAGTGGGTCCCAGCCTCTGCGATCATGCAAAGGCTGGGTGGGAAGCATGAAGGACTTTCACTGTGAAAGGCAGAGATGAGATCAGAAGAGATGGGGGCCAAAGGAGGCCGGTGAGGCAGGTGGAGATAGAGAGGCAGGTGGAGGTGGAGAGAGGCACGGGGGTGGAGAGGAGGTGAGGTGGAGGGCGGGTGAGATGGAGAGAGGAGCCGGTGGGTGGAGAAAGGAAGGTGGAGGTGGAGAGGCAGGTGGCGATCAACTCAATCCCGAAAATCGATCCGCTCAAATCGGCATCAATCGCGTCGATAAAAAATCGGCATTCGAAAATCCAGCATCGAGGTCGGTAAATCCGACAAAATCGGCATCAACGTCGAAATCGCTCGTCGAAAATCGGCGAAATCAATCGCGCAATCATCGTCAGTCGAAATCGCATCAATCAATCTTTCATCAGAAATCGGCAGAAAATAAATCGCTTCAATCCGAAATCGCTTTGTCAAAATCAGCAAAATCGGCATCGGCATCATTTAGGGTATAGGTGGAAAGGCAGGTGGAGGTGGAGAGACAGAGATAGAAACGCAGATAGAAGTGGAGAGAGAGGCAGGGGTATTGGGGTGATCAGACCCAACACCAGTTCGTGGAGGTGACAAAGTCCGGCAGAGTCAACGGAATGAGAAAAAGACCGTTTGAGAGAGAAAATGGGACCAGGGGGCCATCGCGAGTGTGGAGGCTGCAAAGGCCCCGAGCTTTGGGAGCCCATGCTATTTATTGGCGCTCAAACAAACAAACAGGTGGTGAGGATGTGGGGATTGAAAGGAAACAGTGTATCAAGTGAATGAGAAACATGGCTGCTTGAGATAGGGGGAGTGCTAGAAGCAAAGAGTCAGCAAGTCCAGCAGACATGCAAGCCCTGCCTCAGCTTCTCTCCCAACACTCAGCTTTTCTCCCAACAAAGGGGAGGTGGAGAGAGAGGCAAGGGGAGAGGTGGTGAGGCAGGTGAAGGTGAGGCAGGTGATGGATGAGAGCAGGGGCCGAAGAGATCAGAGCCTTGCATCTGGCTGGAGGCATCACGAGCATCATGTTCTGGGAGGTTGGACACTTCTTCTGGGCCAGGTGTCGGGTATGAAGGAGCATGTGAGCCCTGGGTCCATCTCCAGCCCAAAATCAGCTAGTGGGCAGGGGCTGCCTTACTCCAGCAAGACCACCTTCACAGGGGTCCTTGCATCCAGGTCCCTCGTGAACACAATGTATCTTTCACAACACACAACGACAACAGCTCAGCTCCCACCTCATCTCACACTTGCAGGTGAGCTGTTGCTGCCTCCTTGGGCCTCTCCTGTTTGCAGCAATGGAGGGGAGGTGCTTCTGGATCAGTGGATAAGACATTAGGCGGCGGCTGCACAGGACGTCTGTTCATTCTAGCACCGCCACTGTGTTCTCAAACAAACTTCCCTCTGACAGCCATGGCTGGAGGTGTTAAGTGGTGTTGTGGGTTAAGTCATGTTCCCCGAAAAGAGGTATGGAAATTCCAACCCCAGCCCCTGAGAATGTGACCTTATATGGAAGGAAGGTTTTTGCAGATGTAATCTAATTAAAACGAGGTCGTACTAGATTAGGATAGCTCTCAATCCAATGTCCAGTGTCCCTGTAAGAAGCGAAAACACACACAGGGAGGAGACGGCCACATGACAACCAAGGCAGAGATGGGAGCGATGCCACTGGAAGCCAAGGAGCAAGGATGCTGGAAGCCACCAGCCACTGAAAGAGGCCAGGAAAGATTCTTCCCCGAAGCCATGAGAGAGAACATCATCCTGCCAATGCTGTGATTTGAGACTCGCATCCGGCAGAGCTGTGAGAAAGTAAGTTTCTGCTGTTTGAAGCCACCCAGTCCGTGGCAATTTTTGACAGCAGCCGCAGGAGACTCACACAGACCCAGAAGCAAATCCGTATGTCATCGTCTGTGCAGTGAGGATGGTTCTGGAGCCACACTGTTTGCAGATATGAGGATAGGCCGGGTGGGGCCTCAGCACAGGGCAGCCACACGGCAGATGCCCCATAACTTTTTTAAAACATAGAGACAAGGTCTCACTCTGTTGCCAGGCTGGAGTGCAGTAGTGCGATCATAACTCACTGCAGCCTCAAACCCCTGGCTCAAGCAATCCTCTCACTTCAGCCTCCCAAGTAGCTGGGACTACAGATGTGCAGCACCAAGCTCAGCTAGTACTTTTTTTCTTCCTGGTAGAGATGAGGTCTCGATGTATTGGCCAGGCTGGTCTCAAACTCCTGGGCTCAAGCAAGCTTCCCTCCTTGGCCTCCCAAAGTGCTGAGATTTCAGGCATGAGCCAGCACACCTGGCTCCAACGGCTACTTTTTCTGACTCTTGATTCTTCGAAGGCTGATTTTCCAGTGTCAGTCATCTGTGCCTTGAGGTTCTCCTTCCCCTCATTTAAGAAAGCAAAACTAGTTTCCCATGGGAGTGAAGTTACCAAGTGAACTATCTGTGGTTGCTTTGGGGTCCAAAGGCCCAGGAGCCTTGGTGTGTCTGGGTAGTCTTGACTCCTTCTCAGTCATGCTTGTCCACCTGCTCATCAGTCTGACTGTCTCCAAGACTGACTTGGAAAAAAAAATTTGGAACTTGCAAGATATCCAAGCCTAACGTTGGTAGTTCATGCTGTAATCCCAGCACTTTGGGAGGCCAAAGTGGAGGGGATCGATCACTTGAGCCCAACAGTCCAACACCAGCCTAGGCAACATAGTGAGACCTTGTCTCAACAAAAAAAGAATCAAAACTTAGGTGGGAGTGGTGGTGCATGCCTGTAGTCCCAGCTACTCACGAGGCTGAGGTGGGAAGATTGCTTGAGCCCAGGAGGTTGAGGCTGCAGTGAGTTATTATGGCACCACTGTACTCCAGCCTGGGGGAGTGAGTCTGAGCAATCCTGGAGGAGGAGGCGGAGGAAGGAGGAATAGGAGGAGGAAGGGCAGGGAGGGAGGGAGGAAAGGGAGGGAGAGAAGGGGGAAGGAAGGAAGGGAGGGAGGGAGCGAGGGAGGGAGGAAGGAAAGGAAGGAAAGGAAAGAAAGGAAAGAAAGGAAAGAAGGAAATGAAGGAAGAAGAAAGAAATCCAAAGGTCACTTTCCCTAAGTGACACAGGAAGGACAACCTTAACACAAAACAGCCCCTGGCAGTCATCAGATCATCACGGAAGGAAACCCTCCTGTGTAATTTAACCAGATCTGGAGAAATGTCCCACGTGGGGACGAATGGCAGGAATGTGTGATGTGAGGGGCAGGGCCAGGGCTGCGTGTCCTGATAAATGGCAGGAGAGTCCCACCCGAGAGTCCAGGAGGTCTGCTCGGCATTTCTGAGCTCCATTCTCTGGAGTTGATCAGAGCACAACGTCATTTCTGTGGATGCTGAATTCCATCCCCGACCCCCTGCCCCAAGTGTCTCCTCTCCAATTTCAATTTCAAGTAGCACAGAGTGACAAAAACAGGCATGAACTTTAAGTGGCATTCATCAGCAACTGGGCATTCCGAATTACATTATCGCTGCCGAGAAGTATGCAAATGCATGCTATTTCCACTGCTGAGCCTTCTCATTATGCCTTCTGAGCACTGCTAGCCCAGCCATGAGGGGAGGAAATTCTCCCTAACGCAGCTTTCTGTAAACACGCTGGCTAGTAATTAGCATGAGATGCAGCCCCCTCTGAGAGTACCTTGCCTTTGATTTGGCATTTCTGAACAATCACTGGGAGAAAAACATCCAGCAATTGGCTGAGAAGATCAAATCACTTGCCTCTGAAGAATAAACCAGCCAAGCACTGGGTATGGACCAAACCAGGACGGCTTCAGGGGCCTGTGAGACCTGGTCTCCAACCAGCCTGGGCTGCCCCACCCCACTCCAGGTTGCAGATCGGGTTGCACGTCTCCTGCTGAGAGAATAGCCATCGAAGATAACACCATGGAAGACACGAATTAAGGTACAATCAGAACAGTCAACAAAATCGCACAGCCACATGAGGAGCCCACTAGAAGCAGAGACACCACAGCAGAAACCGCCTGGTGATCAACACGGAGATGCTTCTGGATCAATATGTTGCGTCACTTTGCTAAGGCTGTCATAACAAACCAGGGGCTTAACCAATGTGACTTTGTAGTCACATGGTCCTGGAGTGCAGAAGTCTGAGATCAAGGCCTGGGCAGGGCCATGCTCACTGATATGCTATGGCTGTGTCCCCACCCAAATCTCGTCTTGAATCATAGCTCTCATAATTCCCCTATGTTGAGGGAGGGACCTGGTGGGGGATGATTGACTCATGGGGACGGTTTCCCCCATACTGTTCCTCAGTTAGTGAATAAGTCTCACAAGATCTGATGGTTTTATGAGAGGAAACCCCTTTCACACGGTTCTCATTCTCTCTCTGGCCTGCCACCATGTAAGATGTGCCTTTCAGCCAGGCGCAGTGGCTCACGCCTGTAATCCCAGCACTTTGGGAGGCTGAGGCGGGTGGATCACCTGAGGTCGCGAGTTCAAGACCAGCCTGACCAACATGGAGAAACCCTGTCTCTACTAAAAATACAAAATTAGGCAGGTGTGGTGGCAGGTGCCTGTAATCCCAGCTACTCAGGAGGATGAGGCAGGAGAATTGCTTGAACCCAGGAGACAGAGATTTTGGTGAGTCGAGATCATGCTATTGCACTTCAGCCTAGGCAACAAGAGTGAAACTCTGTCTCAAAAAAAAACGAAAGATGAGCCTTTCACCTTCTGCCAAGATTGTGAGGCCTCCCCAGCCACGAGGAACTGTGAGTCCATTAAACCTCTTTTTCTTTATAAATCACCCAGTCTCAGGTAGGTGTTTACCAGCAGTGTGAAAACGGACTAATACACTCCCTTGACTTCTGATAACTTCTTGGCCTGTGGCAGCATCCTTCTGTTCTTCGCATGCTGTTCTCCCTGTGTGTGCAACTGTCCAAATTTCCCATTTTTATCACAACACCCGTCCTTGGGGATGAAGGCTTCCTTTCTCCCGCAGGACCTCATCCTAACTGACGACCCCTGCAGCAGTTCTACTTCCAGATAAGGTCATGTCTGAGGCTCTGAGGCTTAGGACTTCCACACAGGAATTTGAGGCAAGGAGGCACAATTCAACCCTAACATAGGTGGAGGACTTTTTTTTTTATTTCACCCCACAATCTACACAATGCCCTAGAACAAAGGCCCTTCTCTCTACCCACCCCCAGTAATTTGCACATCCCAAGGGTCAATGGTCAGTCTATGCAAAACCAGACTGGATTGGAATAACCAGTCAATCAAACTCTCATGAATCCGTTCCAAAACTCAGACCTGCATCAGACTGAGGTGGAACAGGACAGGGGCAAGGCAGGTGAGGAGGCTCGGCACTTTTAAGGAAGCTCCAGTCTCAGGGCCATGGGAGTGCAGGGTCAGTGATCGCTCAGCCCCCAGAGTGAGTGCCTCCTTAAATTTAGCACCAAGGAGCCACCTGCTTCACCTTAGCCCTTGGTCTGATGCAAGCAGCTAAGGGACTGAAAGCAGCCTGGCCTCTTTCTAAGATCTGCACTGAACTCAAGCCTGAATCTCAGTCAAAAGTAAACAAACCAAACCTGGGATTCATTTCTGGAAGATGGTTCATACAGCCCTGCACCATGAGAAATCGAATAATGTAATTGCTAATGTGTAAGGCCAAATAAAGGCACTTGAATAATATGGGAATATTCCATTTCTTTCTAATTTGTTGCAAGCCACCCTCAGCAAAGAGATCACAAAGCTTTTCTTCTCTCCTGTACAGGCTTTGATTTAAACCAGCCCTGAAAATACCCGAGGCAAAAAGGAAAGTTATGGAGCGAGCAAAAGTTACTTTCCATGTATAATTGGAGAAAATTGAATGGGTCTTGTTCGTCGGGCCCTTTATTAAACAGTTTTCCCAGAAACTTCTGGCAAACAAGTGTCAGTGAGAGTTGACTTCTGAGTGCTAGAATGCCTGTGTCCCTGGAGGTTAGCTTAACTTGGCAAATAAAAATGTTTGCAAGACTGTTATTTTTTTCTCTCCTTTTTTTTATATAAAGCAACAGCATTGATTTAGGGAAAGAACAATAAAGCTTCCTTTAGTTTCCAGCAACTGTTCTTTTTAATCATGGGAAAGGAAACAAGAAGGAAAGCCCTGCATTGCCATAACAGAGAGTAATCAAAAGAAGATTTGTGGTTTAGATGCTTTATCTGCGGTCAGACCTAATGGCAACCTAACTGTGTTTACGAGGCAGCTCCAGGACAATTACTACCCAGCCAGGGTGTTCACGGAAAACCACCTCCACCAAAAAGGCAGGCCGAAATCAGGGCCAAGCCGGAAAACATCAATCTCAGCAAACTCCACATCATGCCCGTTCCCAGATGCAAATGCTCCCATCCTAGCCCCGGCAGGATCTTGTCTTGAAAATAGTCAAAGTAACACAAAAATCCTTACAAAGGGTCATGCAGCAACTGAATAAGGGACCAAAACATCTTCCTGCAGCAGGGACACAGTCTCAAAATCACCAAGTTGGGAAGGGTCCAGAGACTTCCGAGTCTACACCAGTTGCTTGACAAGCAGAAAAGAGAGAGAGTGAGGCTCACAGGGCAGGCCTCCCGGTGGGCACTGCCTCAGCCATCCTGCCTGGCATGAGGCTGCAGGTTGTTGGTAACTAAGGAAGTATAGGTACTTGTCCCACCCTGTGATGGTGAAAACTGAGTGTCAACTTGATTGGATTGAAGGATGCAAAGTATTGTTCCTGGGTGTCAGTGGTCTGCCAAAGGAGATTCACATTTGAGTCAGTGGACTGGTAGAGGCCGACCCACCCAGATTGAGGGTGCCTAATCTAAGCAGTTACCAGCACAGCTAGAATAAAGCCGGCAGAAGAACATGGAAGGACTTGACTTGCTGAGTCTTCCGGCCTCCGTCTTTCTCCCGTGCTGGATGCTTCCTGCCTTCAAACATCGAAAGAGTCTTTAGCTTTTGGACTCTTGGGCTTACACCAGTGGTTTGCCAGGGGCTCTTGGACCTTCAGCCACAGACTGAAGGCTGCACTGCCAGCTTCCCTACTTTTGAGATTTTGGGACTCAGACTGGCTTCCCAGCTCCTCAGCTTGCAGATGGTCTACTGTGGGACTTCACCTTGTGATCGTGTGATCAATTCTAATAAACTCCCCTTCATATATACATCTGTCCTGTTAGTTCTGTTCCTTTAGGAAACCCTGGCTAATACACTACCCATGAGGAATTTGGGTTCAGTAGGGAAAAACCGTGTTCACAACTATCTACTATAAAAGACAGTACACCAGACAGAAAGGAAAGGAAGCCAGAGAGGCCTGGGGAAGCACAGCCAAGGTTTGCAGAAGACAGAGCATTTGTTCACTCAATTAGAATTTGTTGAGCAACTACTACAGTAAGGAGAGAAAAACATGCGTCAGTCAGTCCCTGACTTCCAGCACCTCACGGCCTATCCACTGGAGGACAGTGTCAAATAAACAGCCACAACACTCTGTGGTCCCAGCATCTAAGACAAGACTGGACACCCTGTGGGTCTCTGTATTTATGGAGTAACAGATAATCCAGTCATGAGGCCTCTGATTCAGAGGCTGTGTCTCAAGGAGTAGGTGGAATTTCATTAACCATGAGTTCTGTGGCTAGAAGGGCAATGAACAATGTGAATTCAAGGGAGAAGGGGCCTAGCGTACAGTTGGTGAATCACTAGGAGCTTGGTAAAGAGTGACTCGTACAGTTGGTGGATCACTAGGAGCTTGGTAAAGAGCGAATCGTACAGTTGGTGGATCACTAGGAGCTTGGTAAAGAGTGGATGCAGGAGAGATGGAGATGGATTAGGAGGGTTCACAGGAGCAGGGGTCTGAAGCTGGAAAAACTGTAATGAGTTTAGGACCATGAATAGACCCATCAGGTGAGGCCAGGGACTCATGCAAGGGACATGGGGGATGAAGTGGCGAAGGTGATAGTGCAGAGGCTCCTGGGAGTTTTACATCATCCTCATGGAAACTGCAAGCCCCTGAAAGCATCCTATGGGTATGACCACCTAGCTGCAAGTGTTGACTCTAGAATATGGTCAACCTAAACCACTGATTCTCAACCAAATTCCATTTGGCCCCCACCTCTCCTGGAGACATTTTTGGTTGTAATGGCGGGTGGATACTCGATTCTTGGGGGAAGGGACTGGAGATGCTGCTAACCTCCCTACAGTGATAAACAACCTGTAGTGTGAAGCCTGAAAGTTCATGTACATCCTCAGCAGCTTTGAGCCTCAGGGGACTAACTGAATTCCCAGCTCTTACCAGCTATGTCCTGACCCTGCAGGAAAGGCCCCCACCTGGCCAGTTCCTTTATCAGCCAGACCAGCAGCCTCCCATCTGATCCTCAAGCTACTCCTCCCCGTCAGCCCACAAAATTACTCAAACAAGACCTGGTGCCGTGGTTTATGCCTGTAATCCCAATACTTTGGGATGCCAAGACAGGAGGATTATTTGAGCCCAGGAGTTCGAGACCAGCCTAGGCAACATAACAAGACTCCATCTCTACAAAAAATTTTAAAACTAGCCAGGCGTGTTGGCGCATGTCTGTAGTCCCAGCTAGTCAGGAGGTAGAGGCGGAAGGATCTCTTGAGCCCAGGAGTTCAAAGCTGAAGGGAACTGTGATCATACCACCACTCTTCAGCCTAGGTGATAGAGTGAGACCCTGTCTCAAAAAACGAAAACAAAAAACAAATTATTCAAACAAGCCAATCCCATCCTCCCAAGGGACCAGAAGCCACCCACCACCCTCTTGTCCCTGCACAGCTTGCCCCTCCCACAGTCCCTGCCAGCTCCCTCTGCTCCCGAGTACATGGTCCCTGCATGGCCCTGGGTAGTGAGTACATGTGGCTAATAAATGCTGTGGATCCTGTGAAGCTTCATGAAAGAGATGAGCCCCTCACTGCCTCCCAGTGACAGGGATTGCAGGTCCAACCACCTGGCACTACTTAGGGTGGGGGATCCCTCCTGCACCAACAGGGTAAGTAAGGTGAACAGAGCATGCTCCCTCCAACACAAACTGTCCACAGCCAGTATGAACAATGTGAGCCAGGTACAGTATGAGCTGTCAGAGAGCTCCTTGGCTTAACATCTCCCTCCCAGCCATGTTCTCTGGGTCTGGCACCTCTTCACCAAACACTCACTTATTAGGCTTGTTCTTCTTTTGGCCTCTTGAAAAATATTTAAATTTCCAGGATGTATAAAATATTAAGCAGAAACCTGTCTTCCAAGAGGAGGGATTGTGGCACTGAGGACCCTGGACGCGTGCCAGTGTTGAGGAAATGTGTCAGAAATGCAAAGGCGTGGGCGTCATGGAAGCCTGGAGGTCCTGACTACTGACTGCAAAAAAGACAGCTCATTTGTTGAAAGACTTGCATAATCATGCCAACTGCTTGGCGACAGATCAGCCTCTCCTGCTGCTGCTGAGGCTGAATGACACAACTGGAAGGGGCAAGAGAGACAGGAAAGGATGTGTTCCAAAGCTCCCCAACACAGAGTGGGTCATGTGCCACCTGCTGAGAGGAGTTCTCGCCTATCACTCCACCGGAGGCTCTGCCCCTGCCTATTGGTCTGTACCACATCACTCTGCTTATTTCCTTCACACATCATCTCTAGCTGAAATGATCTCCTCTATGTATTGATCCAGTTGTTTATCATCTGTCTCCTCCAGGAGCATGCCAGCTTCCTGGGGACCTGGACTGCCAGTGGTCTGGTTTCAGTGCCTACAGGAGATGCTTGGCTGATTTCAACCCAAAAAATGTCCATGAAAACCCTTCCTCTGAAATCAGAGTAGCAGAGGTTTTCCTCCTTCCGACGTAACATGGAGGTGAGCACAGGAAGCCATGAACCTTCCTGAAACAGATAAGCCCCTCATTGACCCCAGACGACTGGCAGAAGTTATGCCCCCTAGCAGGGTCCCAGCTCCTGGTGTCTACACCTTTGTGGGGTCTCCTTCACTGGACTGTGGAAGGGATCTGTGACTTGCTTCTAACTAGTAGAATGCAGGAAACATGATGGGAAGTCATTCCTATGATTTAGTTATAAAATACTCTGACATTAGTGAGAACACAGAGAAAAGGGAATGCTTATCACTGTTGATGGGAATGTAAATTTGTACAACCTCTGTGGAAAACACTATGGAGATATCTCAAAGAAATAAAAATAGAATTTTCATTCAATTCAGCAATCCCACTACTGGTTATCTTACCCAAAGGAAAAGAAATCATTATATCAAAAACATACGTACTTGCACTCATATGTTTAGTCACAATAGCAAAGATGTGGAATCAACCTAAATGCCCATCAATGGATGAAGGGATAAAGAAAATGTGGTATATATACACAATGGATTACTATCCAGTTATAAAAAAGAATGAAATCACATCTTTCACAGCAACATGGATGGAACTGGAGGCCATTATCTTAAGAGAAACAACTCAGAAACAAACAAATATCACATGTTGTCACTTACAAATGAAAGCTAAATAGTGTGCTCCCATTTGTAAATGAGAACATGGACATAGAGTGTGGAATGATAGGTAATAGAGACTCAGAAGTGTGAGGGGGTGGGAAGGAGATAGATGATGAGAAATTACCTAATGGGTACAATATACGTTAGTAGGAGAACAGATACTGTAGAAGCCCTGACTTCACCACTACACAATCTATTCATGTAAGAAAATTACACCAATACCCCATACATTTATATAAATAAAAAAATAATTAAAAAATAAAACACTCTGTCTTAGTAGATTGGTGCCAGAGATTCTTCTGGCTGACTTGATACCTTAAGCAGCCCTGTGGAGGGTGCCCACCTGGCAAGGAACTGTGGGCATCCTCTAGAACTTAAAAGCAGCCTCCGGCCAACAACCAACAAACCGCTGTTCCCTCAGTCCCACCTTCTCACAACCTGAGAGAGCTTGGGAACAGATCTCTCCCCAGTCGAACTTCCAGATGAGAACACAGCCCAGCCAATAACTCAACTGCAGCCTTATGTAAGATCTGAACAAAAGACCAAGTCATGCTGTGCCCAAACTTTCCATCAGCTGTGATGAAAACTTAAAATCTTCTGAGCAAAGTGTGGGTTCTGTGAACACTAACAAGGAGGGATAGCTTGAGGAAGCATTTTTTATAGATGGCTCTTCAAATTCCCATGCTTTTATTTACCCCACAGATATTCAGCACTGAGGTTGGCAATGGAGATACCATGATGGATGAGGTTGATGTGCCCTGCTCTTGTGGAGATTACAATCCAGGGGTCCCTGTTTAAGGAACCAAAGGAGGCTGGCATCTTCCAATTTCCAAGGCTGGGCTTCATCCAAGCATGATATCTGGTTCCTTGATGTTTTGTAGAGAAACACAGTGGTGTGGCTGAACTTCTCACCTGTGCACAGAGCCTAACACCATGCTGCCTGTACTTTCCACAATCTGACATATCTCTTGAAAACATATATGCGTGCACACACACCACTCCCAAACAAAACATTGTTGAGCAGCAAAGCCAGTTTAAAATGAGTATCAAATGCTGCTTGAAATAAAAGAAGCAAAGAAAAATATTTTATGCAAGATGTGACAGGGAGAGGGTCTCACACAAGACCACCATCAACTTTATGGCTGGACTGGGCTGTGTTTCCATCTGGAGGCTCGACTGGGGAAGGATCTGCTTCTGCATGCCCTCAGGTTGTTGGCAGAATTTATTTTCTTGCCGCTGTAGGACTGAGGCCCTGGATATTTCCTGGCTGGAGGTTGGAGCTGCCCTCAGTTCAGCCTTAGATAGTTCTCAGGAGTTCTCTGCCTAGATTTAAAGCCTCACCCCAATAGTGGCTACCTTTAAGAACTTCATCTAACTTATGTAACCTATTTACACTTCAGTTTCCTCACCTGTAAAAAGAAGGACAAACAAGAACACCTACTACATAGGATGGTTGCACAAGTTGAATGAGTTGATAAAGGTAAAGAAATTAATGCAGTGTCTGGCACATAGGATTCATTCAATAAATGTCAGCAGTTATGATTGGTGCTCTCATCCACTCCCATGTCTTTTATTTCTGTCTATCTGCCAATGGCTCCCAAATTAATATCTCCAGCCCTGACCTTGCCCCTTAATTCCAGATACAAACCTCCCATGGTCTACATGACATCTCCATGTAGGATTTCTAAGAAATGCCTCAAATCTGTAATAGTCCCCAAATAGCTCATCCTATGCTCCTTGTTATCACAGTAAATCACCCCTCTGTTCTTCCAAGTGCTGAAACCAAAAGTTGTCCTTGGCTCCTGCCTTTTGCTTCTACCCCACATGCAACCCATCAGCAGATTATTTGACTCTACTTTCAAAATATATCCAACATCCACTCACTGCTTACCACCTGCACTAAAACCCTGTGATCCACATCTCCATCTGCTCTCACCTGGATCACTGCAACAGCTTCCTAATGGGCATCCCTCTTTCCCAGGCCCTCTGTGGTCTCTCAGAGCAACCAGGGAGATCCTTATAAGATGCAAGTTCTATCACATCACCCCATGCAAACATTCTTTCCTGTCTCACTCAGGGACCCACATGGACAGTTCTATGTGACCTGCTCCATGACCTTCCTGCCCCCATCTCCTGCTACTCCAGTGACCACTGCCCCTCCCTATCATTCTGGCTTCCTCTGTATCTTTAGCCTCTGCTCTTACAGCCCCCAATGCCTGAACATACTCTCCCAGACATCCACATAGCTCACTTCCCCAAATAGTGTCTTTATTCAAATACCACCTTCTTAGGTAACACCTTCTGAAATTGCATCCCCTCTATCCACACTTCCTGTCCCTCTTCCCTGATCCATCATTCTTAGGACTTATCACCATTACATTATAATGCATTTTATCTATTTGACCTGTTTGTTTTCTGTCTCCTCCAGTAGAAATTTAAATCCATGTGGAGAAGGATTCTTCTCTGTTTGGTGGGTCTCCAGGGCCTGGCACAAAGCAGGTGCTCAGTATGTATTTGCTAGAGGAATAAGTGGGCTTCATGGACAACCTGCCCATAGATTGGCCTTAGGGTGTGATTTTCACAGCATCTGCTACCTGGGGCCACCTTGTCCTCTGCCATCTTCTGCTTTCCTTGGTCTGCTTTCTGCCACCAAGTTAGTATAGGAGAAGCAAGGTGGGGATGCAAAGGGAGAGAGTGTCACAGTCCTGGTGTGGCTCCTGCCTCATGTGAAATTTCACCAATAAGTTGCAAGTTTTCCATTATAAAAATGCTTTCTGATTATCTGTAACATCTCCAAGATTTCTTGGGAACATTAGGTCAAGGCTACTCTGCACTTTAATAAAAATCCACTGATTAGGAGAATAGACCCAAGATCTAGTATGTGATGATGATTATGATTAACTCATAGATGTGACCAGAGATGACCTCAAGGACAGAGAAAGAAACATAGATCTTTATAGCTTAAAGTGAGTAAGTTTCAGCAGAGGAACAAGAACACCAAGAGGGGACAAAGAGGCTTTAAGGAAAAGGGTGACAAGTGCTGTCATAGCAGTGGAAACAACCCAGACACTCAAGATGTCTTCAGGAGGCTCCTTTTGGTGGGCACAGAGAAGCAGGCAGACCCTGCTAATGCTGACATGGATGGTGAAAAGGACCTGAGCAGATGGCAGCAGCTCAGATGGTCACCTAAGGCTGCATCTACACCCATCCAGGCCAGTGTGCCTCTTCTGACCCGGGAGGCCTGTTAATACAATGGAGATAGACAAATCTTCAAAATCCATCAAAGGAGTCAACCCAGAACCCATGTGTCCTCACCAGCAGGTGTCTCCAACAGAAAACCTCCTGGGCATGTCCCCCAAAGGGAAATTGCTATGATTTGAATGTGTCCCCCTCAGTTCATATGTTGGAAACCTGATCCCAATGCAACAGTGTTGAAAGGCAAGACCTTTAAGAGGTAATTAAGTCCTAAGGGCTTTGCCCTCATTAATGGATTAATGCCATTATAATGTGATATGGTTAGGCTGTGTGTCTCCATCCAAATCTCATCTTGAATTATAATCTCTATAATCACTATAATCCCTACATGTCAAGAAAGAGGCCAGGTGGAGGTAATTGGATCATGGGGACAGTTTCCCCCATGCTGTTCTCATGATAGTGAGTGAGTTTTCACAAGATCTGATTGTTTCATAAGTGTTTGGCAGTTTATCCTGTGTTCATTCTCCTTCCTGCCACCTTGTGAAGGTGACTTTCTTCCACTTAGCCTTCTGCCATGATTGCAAGTTTCCTGAGGCCTCCCCAGCCATTCCAAACTGTGAGTCAATTAAACCTCTCTCCTTTATAAATTACCCAGTTTCAGTTCTTTATAGCAGTGTGAATAGGAGTAATACCTAATTCTGGGAATAGGTTAGTTATCAAAAGAGTGGGTTAGTTATCATGGGAGTGGGCTCCTGATAAAAGAATGAGTTTGGGCCCCTTCTCCTCCAACTCTCCTCTGTGCTCTCTTGACCATCCCTTCCACCATAGGATGATACAGCAAGAAGGCCCTGGCCAGATACTGAGCAGATGCTGGTGCCATGCTCTTGGACTTCCCAGCCTCCAAAGTTGTGAGAAATAAATTTCTTTTCTTTGTAAATTGCCCAGTCTGTGGTATTCTGTTATAGCAACACAAAATGGACTAAGATAAATATGTCCATTCAGTGACTCCAGGATTTCAAGGCCCCTTCTAGAGGCATTCTGTAGGATTGTGTCTCTTCTGAACTCACTTAGCTCCCCACAGACCCTGGGCCCAGAGGTGTTATTCAATGTTGCTTCTATCTGGTGCTGAGATGAACGGCTTGAGGGAAATCCAGAAAGGGGCCCAGCTCCTTGAACTGGTGACAATGGAGAGCAAGGTCCCTAGAAACTTCTATTCAAATCCACCAGAGCAGAAAGCCTTTTCCTCCAAGGCACCAAGATGGAGACACTTAGCCACCTCACTGCATGAAGCCAAGAAGTATCCCCCTGCTTCAAGAATATTGCTGCAGTCAGACGCTAAGTGGTGTTTTGCAGTTGTTTAAAGGAGAAGTTATGAGTAGAAATAGTTTGAGCCTAGATAGGAAGACAGAATATGACGGAGGTCCATGTGCTATTCTAGACATTTTCAAAGGTAGAGCTTCTCTCTCAAGGTGGAAAGTGGGAAGGAAAGAGGAATGATGGCGGAGATAAGTCTTTCACTCATGTTATGTTTCCCAAACTTCTGGGCAGGGGGTTTTGTTGTATGGTAGGGACCGATGTCAGATTCCAAGTCCACATACATGTAGATAACATAGTCCAGCCTCTTTTGCATCGCTGTGGGGTCAGATGACTGAGTTCTAGCCAGTGGCATGGAGCACAGATGATGGGTTTTAACAAAACGTGTATTGTGCAATTGTCCTTATGTCACAATATAGCATTAAAAGGTAAAAAAAACAGCACTCTCATACAAGTGGAGAATGAACATGTTTGAAAGATCTATCTACTCATGAATGAGGGAGCCATATGGGGGTAATAGAAGCACTGGTGGGTGGGGAGTTGGAATAAGTTAGCTAGTTTAGAGACAGAAGTAGTTAGCATCCTGCAGTATACCCCTCTACTACACAAAAATCTGTAACCACCATAAACTTTGCAGTGTCTAGACCTTCAATCAGCAGTAAGTAGCAAAATCAAATAAAAGTACAAACAAGACAAGAGGTCCACTCTCATCATTTCTATTCATCATTGTACTGGAGCCCTGAGCATGATAATTAAGCAAAAAAGGAATAACAAAAAGCATCCATACTGGAAAGGAAGAAGTAAAACTATTTGTATTTGTAAATGACATAATTTTGTGTATTGAAAATCCTAAGGAACACACACACACACACACTATCAGAACTAATAAGTTGAGCAAGGTGGCAGGATGCAAGATCAATATACATCTAGTATATTAGTTTGTGCACATAAAGGTGTTCATAGTAACCTTGAATTATATTTTGTATTTCTGAAGTATTGATTGTAATATCTCCCATTTCATTCTTAATTGAGCTTATTTGGACCTTCTTTCTTTACTTGGTTAATCTTGCTAATGGTCTATCAATTTTGTTTATCTTTTCAAATAACCAGCTTTTTGTTTCATTTGTCTTTTGTATTTTTTTGTTGTTGTTTCAATGTCATTTAATTCTGCTCTGATCTTTGTTATTTCTTTTCTTCTGCTGGGTTTGGGTTTGGTTTGTTCTTGTTTCTCTAGTTCCTTGAGATGTGACCTTAGATTGTCTATTTGTGCTGTTTCAGGCTTTTTGATGTAGACATTTAATGCTATGAACTTTCCTCTCAGCCCCACTTTTGCTGTATCCCAGAGGTTTACTAGGTTTTGTCACAATTGTTTTTCAGTTTAAATTTTTTTAAATTTCTGTCTCAATTTCATTGTTGACCCAGTGTTCGTTCAGGAGCAGAATATTTAATTTCCATGATTTTGCATGATTTTGAGTGTTTATTTGGAGTTGATTTTCAATTTTATTCCACTATGATCTAAGAGAGTAGTTGATATAATTTTGATTTTCTTAAATGTATTGAGACTTGTGGCCTATCATATGGTCTATCTTGGAGAATGTTCCATGTACTGATGAATAGAGAGTGTATTCTGCAGTTGATGGGTAGAATGTTCTGCAAATATCTGTTAAGTTCATTTGTTCTAGGTTATAGTTTAGGTCTGTTGTTTCTTTGCTAACTTTCTATCTTGATAACCTGTCTAGTGCTGACAGTGCAGTATTGAGGATCCCCTATTATTGTGTTGCCATCTGTCTCATTTCTTAGGTCTAGTAGTAATTGTTTTATAAATTTGGGAGCTCTAGTGTTAGGTGCACATATATTTAGGATTGTGATATTTTCCTGTTGGATTAGTCCTTAGTCCTTTTATCATTATATGTCCCTTTTTGTGTGTGTGTTTTTCTGTTTTGTTTTTTGTTTTTTGTTTTTTTTTTTTTGAGATGGAGTCTCGCTCTGTCACCAGGCTGGAGTGCAGTGGTGCAATCTCAGCTCACTGCAATCTCTACCTCCCGGGTTCAAGCAATTATCCTGCCTCAGCCTCCCGAGTAGCTGGAACTACAGGCAGGGGCCTCCACGCCCAGCTAATTTTTGTATTTTTAGTAGAGACAGTGTTTCACCATGTTGACCAGCATGGTCTGGATCTCTTGACCTCGTGATCGGCCCACCTCGCCCTCCCAAAGTGGGTGAATTCTTATTCATTCTGCCATTCTGCATCTTTTAAGTGGAGCATTTAGGCAATTTACATTTAACATTAGTATTGAGATGTGAGGTACTGTTCTATACATTGTGCTTGTTGTTGTCTTTATATCTCATTTTTTTCTTTGTGTTATTGTTTTATAGGCCCCTGAGATTTATGCTTTAAGGAGGTTCTATTTTGGTGTATTTCAAGGCTTTGTTTCAAGATTTAGAACTCCGTTTAGCAGTTCTTATAGTGCTGGCTTGGTAGTGGTAAATTCTCTCAGCACTTGTTTGTCTGATAAAGACTTTATCTTTCCTTAGTTTATGAAGCTTAGTTTCTCTAGATACAAAATTCCTGGCTGATAATTGTTTTGTTTAAGGAGGCTAAAGATAGGACCTCACATTTATGTTCATTTAATTTTGGCAAGAGTATCAAGGCCATTTTATGGGTAAAGACTAATCTTTTCAACAAATGGCACTAGAAAAACTGTATATTCACATGGAAGATAATAAAATTGGACCCCTACCTCATATCATATGCAAAAGTTAACTTGACTAGATCAAAGACATAAATGTAAGAACTAAAGTTATGACTCTTTGAGAAGAAAACATAGCAGTAAAGTTCATGCTTATGCTGTGGGTTAAAAATTTTTCTGACATGACACCAAAAGCACTAGCAATAAAAGAAGAGACAGATAAATTGGGCTTCCTCAAAATTAATAACTTTTGTGTTTCAAAGAATCCCATCAAGAAAGTTAAAAGACAACCTACAAAATAGGAGAAAATATTTGCAAATCCTACATCTAGATAAGGGACATTTTTATTCAGAACATATAAAGAATACTTACAACTCAACAATAAGAAGATAGTTACACCAATTTTAAAATGGGCAAAGAAGATAGACTTCTGATTTCCCATTGGCATGTAAGGAGTTTGAAAGTTGTTACTCCATCCTAACAACAAATGAAAACTTGACCAAACTGAAAAATCAACAACTCTTCTTAGATCCATCACAGAAGTGAGATCACAAGGCAAACTACTGTCCCCCAAATTGGAGAGAGAGACAAGCCAACACAGAAAATCAGAACTTCCTAGAGCAGAAACCCCTGCAGCAACTGGTGCCAGGAAAAGCAACACTAAACTGCAAAGAATGAATTGCTAGAGACTCAGTGTGGACGAGTCTGAGAATTACGCCTTGGGCGGCTTCCACACTATTGAGCGTTTTACCTATTAGGTTCTCATAGTGAAGATTAAAGAAAAATTCCCTTTTACTTTCTGAAAGAAGGAGGGGGAAAGTAACCAAACTGTAATATATCTGAGTGTTCTGGGTTTGTTTTTTTTTTTTTTTAACAACTCTCAAGAGACATTGTTTTGTTATAGCCTAAGCTATATAGGTTTCATCAAAACCTAATCAGCCTGGGGAAAAGGAAATACCCAACTCCAGCACTCCACACCCCACCCCCCATCCTCTTCCACGTAAGGGAAGAATTCTATTATATAAAATGTTCAATTAGAAGCACTGATGAAGTTCACAGTCCAGGGTCACAGGCCCACCAAAAGGCTGAGACCATATAGAATCCTCCCCTTCCCCTGACCTCACCATCTCGTCACTAAAACCCACTTACCTCAGTGCCTTTTCCTCAGCACATCATGTCTGCCTTTAAGCAAAAAAATTGCAAGGCTTACTGAAAGGCAGATAAAACAGTTTAAAGACAGAGAGCAGGCATCAGCACTAGACTCAATATGGCAGGAATGTTGAAATTAAGAGACTGAAAATATAAAACAACTATGTGAAACGTGCTAAATGCTCCACTGGAAAAAGTAGAACATATGCATGTATTAGTCTGTTCTCATGCTGCTAATAAAGACATACCCAAGAGTGGGTAGTTTATCAAGGAAAGAGGTTTAATTGACTCACAGTTCAGCATGACTGGGGAGGCTTCAAGAAACTACAATCATGGCAGAAGAGAAAGCAAACATGTTCTTCTTCACAATGTGGCAGCAAAGAAAAGTGTCAAGCTAAAGGGAAAAAAGCCCCTTATAAAACCACCAGATCTCATGAGAACTCACTCACTGTTGTTCTCTTTTATTACTAGAATAGCAGCATGGGGGTGGCTGTCCCCATAATTTAATTACCTCCCACTGGGCCCCTCCCACACACATTGGGATTATGGGAACTACAAGATGAGATTTGGGTGGGGACACAGCCAAACCATATTAATGCAAAAACAGATGGATAGTATAAGCAGAGAAGTGACATTCTATGGATAAAAAGCAAGAAGAAATGCTAACAATCAAAGACACTGTAACACAAATTAAGAAGTCTTTGATAAGTTCATTCATATTCTGGACATAGCTGAGGAAAGAATCTTCAGGTTGAGAATATGTCAATAGAAAGCTCCAAGCCTGAAAATCAAAGATAAAAGACTGAAAAAACAACAACAACAGAAAACTAAGACCTGTGGGACAACTACAAAAGGTATAACATATATGTAATGGGAATCCCAGAGGAAAATAAAAAGCAAAATAAAGATTTGAAGCAACAATGACTGAGAATTTCCCCAAAATTAATGTCAGACACAAAACCACAAATTCTAGAAGCTTAGTAAACACCGAACAAGGTAAATGCCCAGAAAAAGAAGACACAAAGATGTATCAAATTCAAACTTCAGAAAACCAGAGATGAAGAACGAATCTTGAGAAAAGCCAGAAGGGGAAATAAAAAACCTTAACTGTAGAAGAGCAAAGACAATAATTACATCTGACTTCTCAGAAATCATGCAAGCTAAAAAAGACTAGGCTGAAATATTTTAAAGTATTGAGAAGAAAAAATGACCAGGCTAGAATTCTGTATCCTGCAAAATTATCCTTCAAAAATGAAAGATAAATAAAGACATTCTCAGACAAACAAAAATTGAGGGAGTTTGTTGCTGCTAGACCTGCCTTGTAAGACAGGACAAAAATAAGTTTTTTAGAGAGAAAGAAAATAATATAGATCAAAAACTCAGGTCTACTTAAAGAAAGGAAAAGTATTATAGAGGAAGTAAGTGAAAGCAAAATAAAAACTTTTATTTTTCTTATTCTTAATTGATCTCACAGTTAGCAGTTTGTTCAAAATAATAATAGCAACAATGTATTCAATGATTATAGCTTATGTATAAGTGAAATAAACAACAGTAATAATATAAGGAATGAGGGAAAGGAATTAGAAATATTTTGTAGTTGCACTACCCATGAAGTGGTATAGTGTTACTTGAAAGTGGACTTGGGTTGCTTTTAAATATAAATTGCAAACTCTAGAGCAACTATTTTAAAAAAGTTTTTTAAAGTATAATTAATGTGCTAAGAAAGGAGATTAAAATGATATTACGTAAAATGCTCAATTAAAATCATGAAAGGCAGGAAAAAAGAGAAAGAAAATAATAAAACAAAGAACAAGAGTGATAAATAGAAAATGGTAACAAATATGGTAGATATTAATCCAGTTGTATCAATAATCACTTTAAACATCAATGATCTAAATACAGCAATTAAAAGAGAGATTGTCAGAGTAGATTTTTAAAAAACAACTGTATATTGTCTACAAGAAACCCACTTTAAATATGAAGACACATACATATTAAAAGTAAAGGGACAGAAAAAATACACCATGCAAACAATAATCAAAAGAAAACTGGAGGAGCTATATTAATTTCAGACAGTGTAGACTTCAGAGTAAGGAAAATTATCAAAAATAAAGAGAGGCATTGCATGATGATAAAAGAGTCAGTTATCCAAGAAGATATAACAGTCTTTAACAGGTACGTGCCTAAAAACGGAAAGTTAAAATACACAAGGAAGAAAACTGACAGAAGTACAAGAAATAGATTAATCTATTGTTAGAGTTGGAGACTTCAACACTCTGTCATCAGAAGAGTACAAATCTAGCAGGTAGAAAATCAGTAAGGACACATCTGATCTCAACAGCACCATCAATCAATTGATGTAACTGACATCTATAGACTACTTCTTTCAACAGCAACAGAATACACTTTCTTCCAAGCTCACATGGAAAACTTCCTAAGTCATTATCAGCATTACCCTAGTCCCAAACCAGACAAAGTCATTGCAGGAAAAGAAAACTACAGACCAATATCTCTCATGAATATATATGCAAAAATCCTTAACAAAATATTAACAAATCAAATCCAACAAGGTATAAAAATAGTTATACACATGACCCAGTAGGACTTATCTCATGTATGCAAAGCTGGTTTAACGTTTGAAAATTGATTAATGCAATCCATCAAATAAGCAGGCTAAAGAAAGATCACATAATCATATCAATAGATGCAGAAAAAGCATTTGTCAAACTCCAACACCTTTTTATGATAAACTCTCAGCAAACTAGGAATAGAGGGGAAATTACTCAACTTGATAAAGAACATCTGCAAAAACCTGAAACTAACATGGTACTTAATGGTGAGAAAATAGAAGCCTTCCTGCTAAGATCAAAAAGGTAAGATGTGCCCACTCACCACTCCTTTTCAACATTATACTGCAATTTCTACCTAATGCAATAAGACAAGAAAAGGAAATAAAAGGTATACTGATTGGGAAGGAAGAAATAAAACTGTCATTGTTTGTAGGCAGAATGATTCTCTACCTAGAAAATCTTTTCAAAAATCAACTAATAAGCAATTATAACGAGGTTGTAGGACACAAGATTAGTACACAAGAGTCAATCACTTTCCTATATGCCAGCAATAAACAAGTAGAATTTGAAATTAAAAACATAATACCATTTACATTAGCAACACACACACACACACACACACAAATAAAATACTGAAATATAAATCTAACAAATTATGTGTCATGTCTACATGGGGAAAACTACAAAACTCTGATGAAAGAAATCGAAGAACTAAATAAATGGAAAGTTATTCCATTTTCATGAACAGGAAGACTTTTTATTGCCAAGGTGTCAAAACCAATGACTATGTTCTATCATATCCTAACCTATGCAGGTTCTATCAGAACCTAATCAACCTGGCGGAAAGGAAATACCCAACACCCTATAGATAAAAAACTTTATCTATAGATCCCAACTTTATCTCTAGATCAGTGCAATCCCAATCAAAATCCCAGCAAGTTATTTTGTGGTTATCAAAAAATTAATTCTAAAGTTTATACATAGAGGCAAGAGATCCAGACTAGCCAACACAATATTGAAGGAAAAGAACAAAGTCAGAGGACTGACAGTATCCAACTTCAAGACACACTATTAATGTAAAGCTACAGTCATTAAGACACTATGGTACTGAAAGAACAAGCAAACAAGTCAATGGAACAGAGCGGAAAGCCCAGAAATGAATCCATATAAATATAGTCAATTGATCTTTGACAAATGAGCAAAGGCAATAAACCAGAGCAAAAATAGTCTTTTCATCAAATGTTGCAAATGGACATCCACATGCAAAGAAAAAAAATGAATCTAGATACTAGACTTATACCCTTCACAAAAAATTAACTCAAAATGGATCATAGATGTAAATATGAAATTCAAAGCTACTAAACTTCTAGAAGGTAACATAGGAAAGACTCTAGATGACTTTGCCTATGATGGTTACTATTTTGACAAAACATTAAAAGCAAGATTCATGAAAGAAATAATTGATAAGCTGGACTTGGTTAAAATTTAAAACTTCTCTGCAAAAGAGATTGCCAAGTCAATGAGAAGACAAGCCATAGACTGGGAGAAAATATTTGCAGAAGATGTGTCTGATAAAGGAGTATTATTCAAAATATACAAAGAGCTCTTAAAACTCAACAATAATAATTAAAAAAAAAACCCAACCTGATTTTAAAAATGAACAAAATATCTGAATGGACACCTCATCAAAGAAGATATGTAGATAACAAATAAGTATATGAAGAGATGCTCAGCATCATATGTCGTTTGGGAATTGCAAATTAAAACAATAAGATACCACCACACGCCTGCTAGAATGACCAAAATCCGGAAGACTGACAAAATGCTGGCAAAGATGTGCGGCCACAGGAACTTTTGTTTGTTGCTGGTGGCATTGCAAAATGGTACAGCTTCTTTAGAAGACAGTTTGATACTTTCTTTCAAAATGAAACATATTCCCACCATATGATTCAGCAATTGTGCTTTTTGATATTTATCCAAAGGCATTGAATACCTATAGGCCACACAAAAACCTACACACATATGCTTATAGCGGCTTTATTCATGATTGCCAAAATGTGGAAGCAACCAAAATGTCCTTCAGCAGGTAAATGGATAAATAATCTGTAGTCCCTGCAAATGACCGAATATGATTCAACACTAAAAAGAAACGAGTTATCAATTCTTGAAAAAGATGTGAAGGAACTTGAAATGCATACTATTAAGTGAAGGTGGTCAATCTGAAAAGGCTGCATATCATATGATTCCAACTATATGACATGGAAAAGGCAAAACTATGGAGACAGCAAAAAGATTGGTGCTTACAAGAGTTTAGGGAAGGGGTCTCCCACCCACCAAGGCCACGGACCAGTACCAGTCCGTGGCCTGTTAGGAACCAGGCCGCACAGCAGGAGGTGAGCTGTGGGCAAGTGAGCGATGCTTCTGCTACATTTACAGATGCTCCCCATCACTCGCATCACCTCCTGAGCTCCTACACCTGTCACATCAGCAGCACACTAGATTCTCATAAGAGCGCGAACCCTATTGTGAACTGCACACGCAAGGGATCTAGGTTTTGCACTCCTTATGAGAATCTAATGCCTGATGATCTATCACTGTCTCCTGTCAGCCCCAGATGGGACCACCTGGTTGCAGGAAAACAAGCTCAGGGATCTCACTGATTCTACATTATGGTGAGTTGTATCATGATTTCATTATATATTACAATCTAAAAATAATAGAAATAAAGTGCACAATAAATGTAATGCACTGGAATTATACCAAAACCATCCCCCACCTCCACCCACCCCAGTCCTTGGAAAAATTTGTCTTCCACGAAACTGGTCCCTGGTGCCAAAAAGTTGGGGATCGCTGGCTTAGGGGAAAGGAAGAGATAAATAGGCAGAACACAAAGGATTTTCAGGGCAGTGAATCTTTTATGTGTGATGCCATAATAGTGGCACACATCATTGTATATTTGTTCAAACCCATAGAATGTATAATATCAAGAGTAAACCCTATGTCTTCTTTGGAGAAATGTCTATTCAGGAATTGATAAAGAAATTGCAGTGGCTGAGTGCGGTGGCTCATACCTGTAATCACAGCACTTTGGGAGGCCAAGGCAGGTGGATCACCTAGAGGTCAGTACTTCAAGACCAGCCCAGCTAACGTGGCAAAATCCTGTCTCTACTAAAAATACAAAAACTAGCCAGGCGTGGTGGCGGGTGCCTGTAATCCCAGCTACTCGGGAGGCTGAGGCAGGAGAATCACTTGAACCCAGGAGGCACAGGTTGCAGTGAGCCAAGATCGAGCCATTGCACTCCAGCTGGGTGACAAGAGTGAAACTCCATCTCAAAAAAATAAAAAGAATTGTGATATAGCAGATTCTCACCAGTAAGTGGGAGCTAAACAATGGGTAACATGGACATAAAGATGGAAATAATTGAAACTGGGAACTCCAAAGGTGGGGGTGGGTACATGAGGGTTGAAATACTACCTATCAGATACAATGTTCACGATTTGGATAATGGGTACAATAGAAACCCAAGCCCCCCCCCAACCCCCAGCATGAAATATATTCATGAAACAAACATGCACATGTACCTCCTGAATCTAAAATAAATTTTAATTATAAAAAAGAAATGGTGGTGTATGTATACAAGGAAATATTATTTTAAAAAGGAGGTACTACCATTTGCAACAACATGGAAGACATTGTGTTGAGTGAAATAAGCCAGACACAGAAAGAAAAACACTCTTTCATCTCACTTATATAGAGAGTCTTTAAGAACATCAGAAAATAGAAACCAGGTAGAATGGTGGTTATGGGGGACAGGGAAAGGAAGAAGGAGATCCAAGGGTACAAATTTGCAGGAAGAATGAATAAGTGTAGAGATGTACAATGGGAGGGCTATAGTGATGTGGTTTGGCTGTGTCCCCACCAAATCTCATCTTGAATTGTAGCTCCCATAATTCCCATGTGTTGAGGGAGGGGCCCAGTGGGAGATAACTGAATCACGGGAGTGGTTTCTCCACCCTGTTCTCATGGTAGTGAATAAGTCTCATGAGATCTGATGGTGAACTGAACTCTTCTAAAGAAGAGTTCCCCTGCACAACTCCTCTCTTGCCTGCCGCCGCGTAAGAAGTCTCTTTGCTCTTCCTTTGTCTTCTGCCATGATTGGGAGGCCTCCCCAGCCATGTGGAACTGGGAGTCCATTAAACCTCTTTTTTTTTTTTTTATAAATTACCCAGTCTCAGGCATGTCTTTATTAGCAGTGTGAGAATGACTAATATATACAGTTAGTAATAATATACTGAAAAGTTGCTAAGAGAGGAGATTTTAGGTGCCCTCACCACACCAGAAAAGAAGTAACTATGGAAGGTGATGGGTAACTTCACTTGTTTGTAGTAATCATTTCACTATGCCTAGCAAAATAATGTGTTTTATACCTTAAATACATACAATGAGAATAAATTTTTGAAAAGATAAATGTTCGAAAAAGAAGAATGAACTCTAATGTAAACTGTGGACTTTAGGGGACAATGGTAAGTCAATGCGGGCTGACTGATTGTAACAGGTACATCCCTGGTGGGGGATGTTCACAGTGGAGGAGGCTGTGCCATGTGGGGCAGGGGGTGGATGGGAACCCTCTGTCCCTTCCAGTTAATTTTGCTATGAAACACAAACTGCTCTAAAAAATAAAGCCTATTTTTTGTAATGGGCAAATGATTGAACAGGCATTTCTCCAAAGATACACAGATGGCCAATAAGCTCATGACAAGAAGCTCCACACCGTTAGTCATCAGGGAAATGCAAATCAAAACCACACTTCACGCCTACACTCAGGAGCCTCACAAAGGTTTGTGGGCTCAGGTGACACAATCTCCAAATTCCAGTTCTTTGGCTGGTCCAGGGAGACACAGTGGGGTGCTGGCAGCGGGGATGAAGGCAATGTTGGCCTCTGCGGTCAGTGCTACTGGTGCCTGTCCTAGAGAATGTGGGTCCTAGAGAATGTGTGGAATGACCCGTGCATGGGCCCCTGTGTTCCTGAGGACGGGGAGCTGATGTTCCAGGACACAGAGCCCAACACAGTGGATGCAGCTCGAGACAGCTTCAGGAGCCTGTTTTGTTTCTGCTGTTAGCTATTTGTGACTTGGCCAGTCCTGCTCCTCCCTGGGCTGGGGCTGATGATCACTGGATGAGGTGACCCAGGGCCCCTTCCGGCTCTAACGCCAGTAACTACTTTTTGCTCCTGCTTTTAGTGACTCAAAGTTGTCATTTGCAGCCTGCAAAGTGGCAGTGACAAGGTCCCCAATGGCAAAGAAGAGCTAATTAAAGCCTGGCGATGTCACATTTTGCAAACCAGAGTCACACACACACACATGCACGGATTATTTCTAAAAGACTCCATCCATGACTCAAGAAAGCTCCCTGTAAGGATGTCACAACCACACACCCCAACCAAGTCTCCCTGCTTGGCCCAAGCCACCCTCCCAGCCGCATTCCAGGACCATGCTCTGTCTGGAGCCAGCAAGCTTTCAGACAAGGCAGAGACAGAGGCAGCAGCCCAGCCCAAGGAATCAAGCCATCATCACTGTGATAGTTAATATTGAGTGTCAACTTGATTGGATTGAAGGATGCAAAGTAATGATCTTGGGCGTGTCTGTGAGGGTGGTGCCAAAGGAGATTAACATTTGAGTCAGTGGACTGGGAGAGGCAGACACACCCTCAGTCTGGGTGGGCACCATCGAATCAGCTGCTAGCACAGCCAGAATAAAAGCAGGCAGAAGAACGTGGAAAGACTAGACTGGCTGATTCTTCTGGCCTCCATCTTTCTCCCGTGCTGGATGCTTCCTGCCCTCAAACATCAGACTCCAAGTTCTTCAGCTTTGGGACTCGGACTGGCTTCCTTGCTGCTCAGCCTACAGACAGCCTATTGTGGGACCTCAGCTTGTGTTCGTGTGAGTCAATACTCCTTAATAAACTCCGCTTTACCTATACATCCATCCTACGAGTTCTGTCTTTCTAGAGAACCCTGACTAATACAATCGTCATCAGACATCTCACACGCGGAGACTCACCTGCACATCCACCACACTGCAAGTCAAGAACCGTTCCCAGCACAGCCACGCTTGCTATTGACGAGAGCCGTGAGACATAAGAGCACTGTGGAGAAGGGGCAGGGAGACTGAGGCAGGGCACGCCCAACTGCCCACCTGCCTGACGGATGCTTCCTACCAAGGTTTCGATCATCAAGAATGAGAAAATCACAACCATTTTCATGTCATCCCCATCCTTGGAAAAGGGACTCCCTCAGCCAAATCTGCCTGTTTGAGTGAATTTATATTCTGCGGGTGTCACCAATGCAAGAGTTACGCGGGTCAGGCGAGTCACTTCGGAGCAGTGCAGGGTTGACCTTGCTTTCAGCCTGTCAGCGAGATGGATTCTGCTGTTGGGATTGCTTGCTGCCTCCAGCGAGACCACGCTCTGTGTCACAGCAGCACCTTCTATCCATCTCGCGCCTTCTTCCGCTCCACTCTTCCAACGGAGGGTACCATCAGCTCACAGCTCTTCCTACAAGGGTCCACAAACTCCAGAAGGGCCCTAGGCTCTCCAGGAGGTGAGGGCTATGGCCAACTGGAAAGGAAAACCAGTTTCTTATGGACATCAGTGACTCCTGAATCTGTCAGTAGATGACCCTTTAAGAGGACTGCTTGCCGCTGTCCTCCTCCACAGCCACGAGTGTGCAGGCCCTGCTACGTGCAGAGAGATGTACCACACCTGCTCAGCTCTGAAAAAGGACCCAGAGTTATGGAAATTGTTTCTCTGGGAATGGACACAGGAAAGCGTTGGTTGTGAAGTTTTGCTCATCACACCCCAGGGTAAGGGTCTCGGCTTGACAAAAGTCTGGTGTTAACCGACTACATGGGAGGAGCACCACCTCATCCCAGGCAAAGGAGGAGAAACCGCCCCCTCAAATCCGGAACCTGCAGAGAGCGGAGCCACCTGGCTCAGCAGAGGAGGAGATTCTAAGGTTCTTGTATCAGTTCGAACCCCAAGAGTGCGCCAACAGACAACACGAGGTAGTGTGGAGCAACATGCTGTTTTAATGAGCACCTGCGTGCAGGCGGGCTGAGGCCTAACATGGCGTCAGCACCTAGTGAGGACGGGACAAAGGTTTTATAGCCTCCTGTAAACGGGAAGTGTCCTAGTCTGATGTAACTGCTGCATTGTGCCCGGATGGCCTCTTTCTGGATCTTCAAGGGTACGTGTCTTCCAGCCAACTCTCTTCCTGCTTCTGCCATCTTGCTGACACACAGCTGCTGAGGCAAGTGGCCTTGGAGCTGGGCCTGAGAAGGGAGGGGTTACTCATCCCCTCAAGCTTTCAGGCCCCGGGGAGAATCTTACAGAGGTGGATGCAGGATGTTCAGGTCCATCCTGGTGGCTCCAGTTTCAAGCTTTAGGAAAAGGGGAAGCGGCTGGGTGGAGCTGCAGGTTCAATCATCTACATAACTGATTTCATTTTCCCAGCAGCCCTGAGAAAGGGGTAGCATGAACTATTCTGTTTTTGTTTTAATTGATATAAAATCATTGTGGGTAGTTTTTGGGTGCGTGTGTACCATGCACAGTAATCAAATCAAGGTGATTGGGGTACCTGTTATCACAACCCTAGTTTGGAAGTGAGACAGCTGAAATTCAGGAAGGCAGAGTCACAGCCACAGGCTCACACAGCCGAGAGGTGACACCATGGAACCAACCCTGGTGGGATTCTAGCCCAACCTTCCCTCGAGTGCTTCCTGTGGGTGCAGCTGGGTCAACCCCTGGAGAGTCAGCAGGTTTGCCCTCCACAGCCCTGGGGTCTGAGAGCCACAGCTGGGCAAATACCCTCCCCACCCAGGTTATGTGATGCTCTGGGGTGACAGAGAGAGTCCCCACCCTGTCCTAACACTGGAAAGACAAGAGACAATGCCATCAGGGATCATGAGAACCAGGAAAAAACGAACCCCGAGCACCTGATCCCAGCTCAGGATCAAGGAAGGTTGCTTGGAGGAAGTGGCCTTTCTGCTGAGATAGGAGGATGTCCAGGAGTTTGTTGATGAAGAGTCAAAGTCCGTAAAATATTTGAAGAGATTTGTTCTGAGCCACATACGAGTGACCTTGGCCCCTGACACAGCCCTCAGGAGATCCTGAGAACAGGTGCCCAAGGTGGTCCGGATGCAGCTTGGTTGTATACATTTTAGGGAGACATGAGACTTCAATCAAATACATTTAAGAAATACATCTTTTCGGCCGGGCGCGGTGGCTCAAGCCTGTAATCCCAGCACTTTGGGAGGCCGAGACGGGCGAATCACGAGGTCAGGAGATCGAGACCATCCTCGCTAACACGGTGAAACCCCATCTCTACTAAAAAATACAAAAAACTAGCCGGGCGAGGTGGCGGGCGCCTGTAGTCCCAGCTACTCGGGAGGCTGAGGCAGGAGAATGGCATGAACCCGGGAGGCGGAGCTTGCAGTGAGCTGAGATCTGGCCACTGCACTCCAGCCTGGACGACAGAGCCAGACTCCGTCTCAAAAAAAAAAAAAAAAAGAAATACATCTTTTCAGTCCAGAAGGGTGAGACAACTCAAAGGTGGGGAGGGTGGGTGGTTCCAGGTTCCAGGTAGATTTGAAATTGTTCTAACTGTCAATTAGTGATAGAAAGGAATGTCTGGGTTGTGATAAGGGGTTGTGAAGACCAATGTTTTATTACGCAGACGAGGCCTCCAGGGAGCAGGCTTCAGGGACAACAGACTGTAAATGCTTCAGATCAGACTTCAGGTCTGCGTTGATGTTAATGAGGTGGGCAGAATACGGCCTCTCCGACCCCCACTTCCCATCACGGCCTGAACCAGCCTTTCAGGTTACATTTTAGGGTGCCCTTGCCAAGGAAGAAGTCCATTCAGATGGTTAAGGGGCCTTAAAATTTTACTTTTGGCTTAGAAGTTGGTCAGGAGAAGAACAGAGAGAGAGGAAGGTGGGGTATTCCTGGCAGAGGGTCAGAGCGGGGAGTGGCTAAGAAGTGAGAGAGGGCGTTGGCAGCCGTTGAGGAACGGCAAGAGGTCAGGGTGCCTGGGGCAGAGTTGGGGACAGGAGAGTAGACAGGGTTCAGAGGGGTCGGAGGTCAGAGGGCACCACGTCAAGGGAGTTTCAACACATGCTGGAAGAACTGCAGGTTCTCAGCTCGAAGGTTCTCTGATTTGCGGGAGAGTGGCATGACTAGATTTGAGTTATGTGGAGCCCCCAGCGAAGAAGCCAGCCACGCCAGCAGAGGATGATGAGGATGTTAACGTGGACCTGTTTGGCAGTGACAGTGAGGAGGGCAAGAAGGCAGCGCTGGTAGCCAAGTCCTCCATCCTGCTGGATGTCAAGCCTTGGGACGATGAGACGCACATGGCCCAGCGGGAGGCCTGTGCATGCTCCATCCAGCTGGACAGGCTGGTCTGGGGGACCTCCAAGCTGGTGCCCATGGGCTACGGTATGCAGAAGCTGCAGATTCAGTGTGTGGTGGAGGATGACACGACAAGGTGGGGACAGACTTGCTGGAAGAGGAGATCACCAAGTTTGAGGAGCACATGCAGAGTGTCGACATCACAGCTTTCCACAAGATCAGAAGCCTTAGTGTGTGTGCGCACATGTGCATGAGGCCCTTTCATGATTAAAAACTGAGACGGGTTAAAAAAAAAAAAAAATCCCTGGCTCTGCTGACAGCACCATATCTCAGTTTACTTGGGCGGCCATAACACAAATATCACAGGCTGGGTGGCTTCAACAGCAAACTTGTATTTCTCACAGTTCAGGAGGCCGGGAAGTCCAAGATGGAGGCATTGGCAGCTTTGGTGTCTGGTAAGGCTGCCTTCCGAGTTCACTGTGTCCTCACATCGGGGAAGGGGCGAGGAAGCTCTCTGGGGTCCCCTTTTATAAGGTGCTCTTCTCATTCATTGAGGTTCATCCTACGTGTTGGGGCTCCACCCTCATGACCGTCACTCTGGCGTAAGGATTTCCACATACGAATTTTGGAGGAACACAATATTCCATCTGTAGTACCCCCCATCACTCAGCAGCAGGCCAAGAATCTAGAAGTCTCCCCTGGCCCTTCACCATCATGATGGCCTCTGTGAAGGGCAGGGCCTCTGGAGCCAGCCTGCCTGGGCCTGAATTCTGGCCTCACGGTTTGCACAGACAAATGTCCTAGCCTCTGCGCCTGAGTTTGCTCATCTGTAGAATGAGGACGTTAACAGTACCCAGTTCTTAGATCAGAGCCCGGAATGTCATCAGACCCGTAGGGCAGCTCTGAGTATGGACAAGTCTGGTGGATGCCACCCCAGAGGTGCCCGTGAATCCAGCCTCTCCCCACACCCACACAGCACCTGCATGCCAGCCATCACCATGACACTCTGGATGCTGGGGAGAGCCTCCCCCCAGGCCTCCATATCCTCGCTGTTGCCCCCTTCAACCGAGTTCTCCTGACCACAGCCTCGGGCTCTCCTTCAAAATAAGCAAGCGAGAGAATCCTGTCCCAGCTGCAGCACCCCCCATCCAGCCTGGGATAAAGTCCACACTCTTCCCAGGCCCCTGGGCTCAGGACCAGAACATACCTCCTCCGTCCGCCTCCCGCCTCTCCCAGGTGCCCGCTGTGCCCCAAGTTCACGGAGTCCATTCCCAAGTCAAGGCAGTTCCACTGCCAGGGAAATTCTTCTTCACCCCCAGGAAGAACTTTCCTAACACCCAAATCTGTCCCGACTGCTGATCTCCCTCCCTGTCCCCACCGTGTTTCGCCCCGGCTCTTGCCACCCCTTGGTCCTGAATTTCCCATCACTTCCTAATCAGCGTGTTCATCCCGCCACGTGGGTGATGTCAGGAGCGCAGACTGTCAGTCTTGTCCTCTGTCCCACCCCCAGCTTTGAGCAGCCACAGCGCTGGGAGCACAGAGAGCCTCCAAATGGTTTCTGAGAGAAACAGCACCCAGCAGGGGACAGTGGTGATAATTTGGGTGTAAGATGGTGATGACGACTTGGATGAAGTTTGTGTCTTTCATAAAGACATGTTGAATTCCCTGTACCTGGTCATGGGACTTTATTGGAAATAGACTCTTTGCAGATTTATTAAATTAAGATGAGTTCATACCCAATTAGCGTGGGCTCTGATCCAACAGCACTGGCGTCCTTCTAAGAAGTGGAAACAGGCACAGAGGTGGGCAGAACACCAGTGACAACAGAGGCAGAGGCTTGAAGTGATGCATCTACATGCCAAAGAGTGCCAGGGACGCTGGCAAGCCCCAGATGCTGGAAGACAAAAGGAAGGACCCTCCCACAGAGCCTCAGTGGGAGGCAGTGCCTGGTGACACCTGGATTTTGGACGTCTGGCCTCTAGAGCTGCCAGAGAATACATTTCTGTTGTTTAAGCCATGAGGTCTGTGATATTTTATTTCTGCAACCACAGGAAACTAGTCCAGGTCACCCTTCACTGAGATCAGAAAGGATGGGGACGAAGATGATTTGTAGCAGGGGAAGGAGGGGAAGAGAGAGGATGCAGCGTGGACTGTTCGGGGAGCAGGAGACACCCTGCAAGGGCACTGGGAATGCTGCTGACCACACAGATCAGGGCTCAGGCTAAACGCTGGTGGGAGAGACAGGTCTGGAGATCAGCTCAGGGTGAAGTGGCTGAGCTCCTCAGCGAAGAGTTACGTGCAACAGGGGGCAAAGCACAGAGGCTGCCTGCACAGGACTCTCGCCTCCACTGTGGCTGGGGATGTGGCATTGAGCCGAAGCCTCAGTAACCTAAGCAGTGAATCGAACGAGATGTCAGCACCCCCTGCAGGGCGACTATGAGGATCAAAGATTTCATCTGTGTCCATGCTGAGCATGCAGACTCACGCACAGCAAGTGCCCCATACATAGGAGTTGCCGTTGACCCTGTGATGATCACAATTTCCCAAACAGAGAGGCACCAAGATAAAAGTGATCTGTGATCAAATATTTGCAGCATCCCCCTTTGAAAGTCCGTAACATGTATTTGCACATTAAAGGCTCTGAGAAGTCCTGCAGGGAAGACACTTACTCAAACCTGAAGTCTTCAAAAACAATTTTCTTTAGTGCAGGCTGTCCCTGAGTCTTTGATGTGCTAATGCCTATTGTGATTCTTCAAGAAGTGGAGTCACAGAGAGGTTAGGTGACTTGCCCAGGTCACACGGCTAGCCAGTCTCACTGGGGTGGGGAGGAGGAGACCTTACATTTTGCCGCGGCTAGGATGCCGGTGCCTAGCATGAAGCAGTGCTAGTCTGGGATGGATTCCATTGCTCCGTGAGTTGAGCGGGGGAGAGGTGTGCAAAGGGAGACAGAGAGGGCATCCTACCCAATCCCATTTTTCTTGGCTTCATTCCCCAATGACTAGCAGGTGACTCCATCATCCGGCACAGCATAGAAGATGCTATTTTGGGCACACTGGGGCATTTGCCACTAAGCAATCACTCTTGGGCAGCAGGTGTCACAACCTACTCCACACCCCTTAGTGCTCCCCCTGAAGCATGAGATATTTATTCACTCGCTTATTCTCTGAGATTCCGTGGGCACCTGCACCTGCTGCGCCCAGCGCTGGATGCCGGGGGGAGAGGCAGAGACACAAGGAGAGCTTAGCAACTCTCTCCTTGGGTCTCTCCTGCGTCACTGAGCAACTCTTTAATACCACGGAGGCTCCTGTTTCAGAGGGACCTCTTGCTGAGCACCTTCCTGAGGGTCTGAGGGAAGAGAGAAGCGGCAGGACTTAGAGGCTGGTGGACGACTGAGGCACTGGGGGAGGGGCTCTGCAGGGCAGTCAGTGAAGCCTCTCGGGGGGCCACAGATGAGTCAGTCGCATGAGGGTGGAGGGGGTGTGGGAGCTGCAGGCGGACAGGCCATCAGGAGACGAGCCCAGCGACCTGAAAGCCAGGTTTGCCAGGGAGGCTCAGGGGGTCTCCTGAAAGGGGGACTGCCCTGGTTGGGAGTAGGGAGTGGGAGGAAGAAAGGAGGTCGGTGAAGCAGGTCCCACCCAGGTCAAATTTCCTGCTCAAGTCTTTGATCTTCCAGGTGACAGTGCTTCAGGATTCAGGAGACCCCCGGGGGAGAAAGACTCCTTAGGATTTCTCAGGCAGGGAAGACCCAATGTCCAGGAGCCTGGCTTTGGGGTGGAGATAGACCCCGAAGAGCTGTGTGACCTGAAGCAAGTCACTTCACCCCTGGAGAGCTCAAGCTTCCCCTCTGTAAAATGAGCAACACAACTGGCATTAGCACATTAGAGTGTTGTTGGGATTTTAAAAGACAATGCGGGTGACATGCCCCGCGTGGCTCCTGGCCGGGCTCTACCAGTAGTGACCTACCAGCCGCAGAGACAGTCCTGGCACTGGTGTGTCGGAGAGGGAAGGCAGCAAGCAGAGGGGGACACGTGGCTTCACCATTCATTTATTCACAGCCAACCATTTAACTAAGAGTGTGGGTTATGTGCCAGGCGTGAGAGCTGTGCAGGGGCAATGGTGACAAACACCAGCAACCCTGACCCCTCCCAGCACAGAACGCCGTCCCGGCTGGGCGAGAGACACTCACCTAGCCCTCACACGCACAGCCAGGAAAGGATCAACACCATCCAGGCAACAGATGCAGGCTTCTGCCATGACGGAGAGAGCAGAGTCAGAGAAAAGCACGTGGACCGGAAGGCATTGGGAAGGGCCTGGAGACGGAGCAGATGGGGACACAGAGAAGAGGACACAGATAGGTTTGTGGCTGAAGGCTGGCACGGGCACGGGGGAGAGGTCAGCCTGGGAGGCGGGTTCAACAAGAGGATGAGCTACATTCCACAAAGGTTGAGTTTAAGAAGCTGCAGGGCGTCCAGTGGGGGCTGCATAGAAAGACAGAGCGGCGTCTGCTAACGAGGAGAAGCCCTCTCCAGCCACCCTGTCCCCCTGCACCAACCCCCACTCCACACGGGTGCGTGGTGTGCGGCAAAGTGGCACGCAGCCCGTGGGTGTGTCGGATTGTCATTCTGAGTCTATTTCTCCGTGAGGGCCGCCGCACAGAGAGTCAATGATGCAGTTCTGCCGGGGCGCAGACGGGTGAGCTCTGTTTCCACAGCGATGCCAGGCTGTGCTTCCAGCACCTCTCTCTGGGGATCTTCCCACAGCAGAAAAACGTGTGGTAAGTAGAAAAACTTCCTGAGAGGCCTCAAGGCCTCCACTTCAGTCTGCAGCTTGGAAACTTCCAGCAGATGAGGAGATATAAGAGGCAGGAGAAGGGCAAGAAGAAGGGGGGGCCGGGAAGGGGTGAGGAGGCAGGATTGGCCTCCTTGAGAGGCTCTCGTCTCTGAAACGGTGAAAGAATGGCCGTCGAAAGGCAAAGCTCTGCTCTAGGAGTAGAAGAGAAGGCTGCTGAGGCGTCGTTCACCACTTACCTGAGGGATAACCGACGCGTGGAATAACCAAGCGATTCTCAGGAGCTCCTGCTCTCAAGCCACGGACTCTTAAGACTAAAGACATGTTCTTGGGACTCCATGTCATTAGCACGTCCTGCCCCAAACCAAACCCTGCTCCCGTGCAGGTTTCCAGGCAAAAGCTTCCTCGGTCCCACCCTCTGCTGTCTGTGAGTCACCCCTACCCACTGCAGCTCCCCGTTGACAAATGATGAAAAATTGGGCCACATTATCACCGATATCATGTGCATCAAGAAAACAAATTAAGTCTAACATTTGTGCGGTGACAGCTGACCTTTGCATGATTAAAATGAACGGCTGCAAAAGGAGGCAGATTAAAGATGTTTAACTTAGTGGAGCAAGCTCAAAAGCCTGGGGACGTTTCTGGGCAAACCTGAAGGTGAGACAAAAACAGGGTCACACGGCCTGCTGGCACCTGTTGGCCAGGAGAGGGGCCGCTGTCGGGGAGAAGGGCCGGGGCGTGGGCTTTCAGACCAAGAGAGATAGCATGGCCTCCCCCGGCCCTGACCTGGCCCAGCTCAGCGGGGCGCACCAGTCTCTTCCAGTGCCTGCATATTCCATCGAACCCTCTGCTATTTCATCTCCCCCTGTTCTCATCGCTCCTGTTAGTTCAAGCTTTGTCACTGCATGCCCTGGGATTGGCCTAAGTGGTGGCTTCATAAATATGGAATGGGCCTGGTGCAGTGGCTCACTCCTGTAATCCCAACACTTCAGGAGGCCAAGGTGGGTGGACCATTTGAGGTCAGGAGTTCAAGACCCACCTAGCCAACATGGTAAAATCCCATCTCTACTAAAAAACACAAAAATTAGCCAGGCATGGTGGCACGCACCTGTAATCCCAGCTACTCAGGAGGCTGAGGCAGGAGAATCACTTGAATTCGGGAGGCAGAGGTTGCAGTGAGCCAAAATCACGCCACTGCACTCCAGCCCGGGTGACAGAGTACGACTCCAACTCTAAAAGGAATAAATGAAAAAAAATAAATGTGGAATGAATGAGTCAAAGTTCCTTAAGGATGGTGTGCATTTCTTTTGCCTTCTTCGTGGGACCCAGCCTCCAGCTGGGCAGACATGAGCCCTCTGAGATCCACAGAACCTGCTTCTCTCTCTATCAGGCTCTCCTCACACGGCCATGTGTCTTGCAGGAGGTAGACAGACCTGTGCTCCTTGAACACAAAGGTCATGTTTAAGTAATCATGTATTTTTCTCGGCATAACACTGCACTCATATAGCTGGTGATTCAATCATTGTGTTAAGTGAGCAGAGTATAAGCAACGTAGGGGTCTTGCTTCTCTGATTTTGGGTGAGTTCATGTGACACTAGCAGAAATCATAAAGAAGGCACGGATCTGGTTCTGTGATGCAGAAGACACATGGAATGATTGGTGTTGGACTGCAAAGAGCTCAGAGGACCCACTGCTCTGCAGCATTTCCCCATTCTTCCTCTTGGCAAAGCCTTCTTCACTTTCTGTATCTGCAGAACATCCTCGTCAATGTAGATAGAAAAGAAGAATGAATAATTGCTGCAATGGCTGAAATGTGTTAAGCAGTTCCTATGGCCACATACGAAAAGTGTACGAGAGAATATGTATAAGAACCATGAGAGAATATATGCCTGTGATTTTTAAGCCGCCCAGCTCTTGGTACTTAACTGTGACCACCTAGGAACCTAACAGGGGCCACGTATGCTTAGCACACGCCACCTTCCCAATCATCCCAGCATATACATCTATCCTGTTACTCCTGTCCCTTTAGAGAACCTTGACTAATATAGGCCCCAGGAGGTGGAGACCTGTTACAGGTTGAATTGTGTCCCTCCAGAAAGGTATGTTAAAGCCCTAACACCCCGTGCCCTTCAACGTGACCTGATTTGGAGCTAGGGTCTTTGCAGATGCAACCGAGTTAGGAGAAGGTCTTCGGGTGGGTTCTAATCCAATATGATTAGTGTCCTTCTAAGAAGAGACAGACACAAGGGGGAGGTGGCCATGTGACCACAGAGCCAGTAATTGGAGTGATGCTATCACAAGCCAAGGGATTCCTGGAGCCACCAGAAGCTGGAAGAAGCAAGGAAGGATCCTCCCCCTGGAGGCTTCTTGGTGAGCACGGCCCTGTCCACACCTTGATTTCTGAGTTCTGGCCTCCTGAGCAGGTGAGATAATAAATTCCTGCGATGTTTAAGCCACCCAGCTTGTGGTACTTTACTGTGACAGCCTAAGAAAGTCATAGAGGGCTATTATCATCTCAATTTTGCTGTTGAAGAAACAGACTCTGTGATGATTAATATTGAGTGTCTACTTGATTGATTTGAAGGATGCAAAGTATTGTTCCTGGGTGTGTCTGTGAGGGTGTCGCCAAAGGAGATTAACATTCAAGTCAGTGAAGTGGGAGAGGCAGAGCCACCCTCAATCTAGGTGGGCACCATCTAATCAGCTGCCAGTGCAGCTAGAATAAAAGCAGGCAGAAGAATGTGAAGGAATAGACTGACTGAGTCTTCCGGCCTCCCTCTTTCTCCTGTGCTGGATACTTCCTGCCCTCAAATACTGAACTCCGAGTTCTTCAGCTTTTGGACTCAGACTTACACCAGTGGTTTGCAGGGGCTCCTGGGGTCCCCTGCTTTCAAGGTTTTGGGACTCGAACTGGCTTCCTGGATCTTCAACTTGCAGACGGCCTATTGTGGGACTTCACCCTGTGATGGTGGGAGTCAATTCTCCTAATAAACTCCCCTTCACATATACATCTATCCTGTTACTCCTGTCCCTTTAGAGAACCTTGACTAATATAGGCTCAAAGAGGTTAAGCATGTTGCCCAGGGTCACAGAGCTAGTAGGTTAAAGTACAAATGCAGAACCCCATTGCGAAGGCACAGGGTGTGCACCTGCCACCTGAGAGAATCGCCCACTGTCCCCTCCAGTCCCCAGACTGTATCTGACCCATGTGGTTGGAAACCATTCTCATATAGACGGTTTACTTCCCCGCCTCCCTAATCCTGGAAAGTAATGGGCCTCTTTTTAGATGACTAAAGTGCTTTGTGCACATGCACTTGTGTGGTTACAGAGAGCGCAGTTGGGAGCTGCCGTGAAGCCGTTTTGTTTTCCTCTGCAGCGGCAGGCTGTCGTCTGCCATGTCTCCTGGCATCTGCTACTAGCAGGCTCTTTGATGTCAGATTTTCTTGGGACTGAAAATCAGCTCATAGAGCTTTTGGGTAATTGTGTGTTTATAAAAACATCGTAATAAGAATAATAGCAACAGCTCACATTCATGTGGCAGTTACTGCCTCAGTCAATCCTCTGAAGCCTGCACAGTAAATGGCATTGCCCATGGTTTGACAAGGCTGAGACAGTGAGGTTCCAGAATGCAATGTGCTCACACCCACACCGCCAGCAGGCAGCAGGACTGGCCCAAACCCAGAGGCCTCAAACTTTTCTGACCTCAAGAGCAGAGCCGGGGTGGCCGGTGCACTCAACAATCCCAGCAGGTCTCTGGTTTGCAGAACTGGGGCTTTGTGCACTGAGAAAATGATGGACAAGGAGATCTTCAGAAGAGCAATCACAACGTGGCTGGCGGGAGACAGAGGACGCAGCAGAGAGCTTCTTCCAAACGAGGATGGGACACAGACTGCCATCCAGCAGACAGCTCCAGCCCCTGAGCCCTGCCAAGGACCTCAGGGTGGGAAACACTGTCATCTCCAGTCTCCACCCTCTCGTCCGCCCCTCCTTACAAACCATGACCACAAGCCCCACAGAGAGCATCTCAACACCAGCAGCTCCTTGAATGCCACCGGGCTCAGCATCCTCCGTGCGGTGGCATCAGCTCACAGGCTGTCAGCCTAGCACCGCTCGGCTTAATTTTAAGGCTGTGATTTATGTGCAAAAAGCAGTGGTTTGGGAAGGCTTGGAGGAGTTGGGGGAGGAGGAGGGGCAGAAGCCAACAAGCAGCCTCCCACTGGGGATCTGGAATGGAACCAAGGGAAGAGTCCAGGGAGGCTGGACCCACAGGAAAGGGAAGGCGCCTGGAAGAATCGCCAGGCTGGGGCAGGGAGGGAAAGTCTGAGACAGGAAGGGGAACCCAAGTGGGAGGCAAAAAATGTGGTCAGGCCCAGGCCAGGGGGGCAGAGGATGGTCACCAAGACGGCAGCAAAGACAAGCAGACACTTGGGCAGGGAGCAGAGTGGAGGTGGTGACTCCATACCTTTCCCCACCAAGCTAGGCACTCGGAGCAGCTTGGTGGTGCGTTGGGACACTGCTGGTCTATCGGGTGCTTTTTTACCACTTAGAAAACAGTGCCCCCTTCTGGACAGATAGCCCCTTCCAGGGCCTAAAGCTGAGCAAGGGCAGGGTAAGGGATAGCATCAACCAGGCAACTGGTGCAGTACACGACCTGAGCAACTGCCCTGGGCTGGGACCCCTCACCAGGCACAGGCAGGATCTTTAAAGGGCTGGCCTGAGAGAGGAGGAGCATTAGCCCAGAACTCGAAGAAAGCCTCAGAAAGGGCAAGGAGCACCAGCTGGGCCTCCCAGTGCAGAGCTCCAGATGTGAAACCTTTGCTAACCTCCAGTGTCGATGTAAGCGATACGCTTTCAGAAAGAGTTCTTGGCGATGAATAATTCAACCGAAAATTCCAGGGTAAAGACAGGCTTTTGTTGACTCTTCCCTGACTAGTGTTAATCTGTCTGGAAACATTAAAGATAAAATGTTGGCACCTGTAGAAACGTGGCGGGTTCTTGACGTTCTAAACAAGGGTGTGCTGACGAGGCATGTGTCCGCTCAAGGCCGCACCTCTGCCATTGAAAGACTTCACGTCTGGAACGGCGGGATGAGGAAGACAGAACACAGTTCACTGCACTGGAAAGTCAGTTTGCCAAGAACACAGGACTAAATCACAGATCATCTCCCAGGAAGGCTTCATACTCAAGGCCTGAGAAGCAGGAAGGGGGCTGGGTCTGGAAGCTTTGTTTGTTTGTTTGTTTTTGTTTGTTTCAAGGAAATGGATTGACAGAGTAAGCAGTCCAGATGACAAGATTTCATCTGATGCACAAACTTTCTAAGAAAGTTTCTAAGCTTGAGAGGTTTGTGTAAATTAATAGCTACTCAAAGGAAGTACAAGGAGGGGCAGCCTTGCGCTCGACCAGGTCTTAGGCACATTTTCCAGCAGAGTGGGCTGCATCTGCAGGACTCAGTGCTCCCTCTGAAGGCAGGTGCCTCTGGGAGGCCTGCTGGGGTCAGGCCCTCACAGAAGAACAGGCATGGCTGGAGGACCTCGGAAGCTGTCTGGGAGGAACAGGAGCCCAAAGGAGCAGTCAGGGGCAGGAAAGCATCTCTGTCCTACAGAGCTGGCAGGACAGCGTCTCCCAGGACTTGGGGCTCAGGAACTCAGTGGAGTTAGAAACGGGTGCAGGAAGGAGAGGGGTGCAAAGGGCATCCTAGGTGCAGACCCTGATGTGAGAGGGAACAAGGATATTTGCAGAATTGAGCTTGGTGTGACTGAAGCTGCCGAAGCCAGAGCTCCAGAGCTGAGACCAGAGCGGTAGAACTGAGAGGCCATGGAGGCAGGGCCTGGGTGGGGCCCTGCAGACGGGCTGTGCAGGGGTGGAGCTGTGCAGGGATCCTGCACGAGTGAGAGGTGCTGGATCCTGCGGGTCATGCCATAGGTTTGGACTGTTGCCTACAATCAGTGGAGTTGCTGAAAGGGAATAAAGCAGGCAGGACATGATAAAATGTGTACTTCTGAAAAGTCACTATAGCTTCAGGGTAAAGGATGGTTTGGAGCAGGAGATAGACAGAGGTGACTGGGCTAGAAGATTGTTTCAAAAGTGCAGACAAGGTGGAGGGGAGGCTAAGTGAGCCAGTGCCGTGGGGGCAGGGGTGACAAAAAGTGAATGCATTTGGAACGTATTGAAGACATAGACTCCATCATGGCAGAGAAAGGTTAGAATCCAGGATGCCCCAGTGTGAAGCTTAATCAAACAGATTGACGCCATGACCTGGTCCCTGAGCTGGGGAGCTCCAAGGGAGGCACAGGTGCAGGAGAAAAAACAATGAGTTTCACTGAGCCAGGTCACCCCTGAGGTTCCTAGGGAATGCCAGGTAGAGGTGGCCGACAGGTAGGTGTGTGGCTTCCACATGTTAGCCGTGGGCAAAGAAAGCAAGCAAGAGGAGACACCGGTGGGAGGAGGAAGATGGTTTGGGTTGAAATATTTGTGGCAGGAGCCTCTTGATTTTGTGATGCTTCTGAGAGAAACAACCAACTGATGAAGGCTGCTCCACCCTGGGGTCAACCTTCTTAGAAATGCAGGGAACAGCCAGAAAAGAAGGCAGGCAGAGAAGTGCGAAAGCGCTATGGGGAGGGCAGGAAAAGCCGGAGGCCGCCAGGAGGCCGAAATCCATTTATTTTCCTTTAGAAACTAGTGACAGCTTTTCATGTTCTGGCATTCCCTGCAGAAATTCAGGAGCGTGTCCACACACCCCATGCGCGCACTCTGCCTGTCAGAAGACGCTGAGGGAAACATAGTGAAAATGGAAACAGAAGCCACAGTCCTCTGTTTCTCCTACTTCAAGACAAGTGACAGAAGGAGCCCTGCTCAGTCACACAGCGGCTCCCCTTTCCACCTGCAGCACCTCCAGACACCAACCCCAAAGGAGATGCTATTGTGTTTGTTTTGTTTTGTTTTGTTTCAGTGCAATCCCTTTCCTTTGTAGTTTAACCTCTCCCCACCCAACAAGGAGGACCAGAGAACAGGTCTCACTGCTCCTGAGGAAAACTCACAGGACACCCCTGAGGGCAAGTCATCCTCACAGCCTGCCAAGAAGTCACCTCGCTCCATAGGTTAAGTTGCCCACGTCTCCAGGGTCCCCCAAGACCTTCGGGAGGAGTGACACTTTCAGCCTTAGACACCATCACGTGCGCTTCAAACTGGTTGAAAATGAAAAGCCCAAATCTGAGTTGGTTTATCTCATCAGCAGTGGAAGATCAAGATTCCAGATGGATCAGAAAATAGGAAAATTGAGTTGGGAGTGGGAGCACTGCCCGGGGAGCCTGGGTGGAGGGCAGCACCTGGGGATGGTCCTAAAGGGGCAGCATTGAGCACTCACTGGCTCTGTGATTTTCCTTCAGCCCTGTCTGCCCCAAAATGGTGCCCCTGGAGGAACGTGAAAGGTGGGTTGCCTCAGTGCCTTGGTGCTCCCAACTGCTGGTCAACCTGGACATTCAGCCACAGAGACCTCAGCCCGCCCTGAGGTACATGTTCAAGTTTAATCGTCCCGAGGGATAGAAAGTTCATCCTCATGTTGCACTGAATAGATCATTAAAGCTATTCATTGCCAGGTGCAGTGACTCATGCCTGTAATCCAAGCACTTTGGGAGGCCGAGGCAGGAGGCTTACTTGAGTCCAGGAGTTTGAGACCAACCTGGGCAACAAAATGAGACTCTTTCTCTACAAAAAAAATTTAAAAACCCAGCTGGGTGTGGTGGCATGCACCTATAGTTCCGCAGCCTATCTCAGGAGGCTGAGGCAGGAAGATTCTGCTTCAGAGCACTGGAGGTGCAAGGGATGCAGTGCAACCAAGATTGCCATTCCACAGCACTCCAGGCATTAGGTCGATGGAGTAGAGATCTGTCCCTCGTCAAGACAAGAAAAAAGTCATTTGGATCACAGTTGTACTCTTCTATCTCTGCATAATCCCAGCGATTTGCTGGGTGAATGTCAAGGCAGGTAGACCTTGATCCTTGTAGGTCAGGCAGGTTCGAGGGCTCAGTCTGGCCAACATGGTGCAGAGACAGAAAGAGCCAGAGAAATAGAGAAAGAGAAAGAGAGACAGAGAGATCAGGGGCTGAGGACCAGCGGTGTCTGCCTTATCCAATCTTTGCGGGATCATCCTAAAAGCTGGGCGGCAGCTCCTGGTCCAAAACTGAGAAGCTGTACTAATACGGATGCCCCTTTTCCCTCCAAGCTGCCCTTTGGACTCTCCTAACCTGCATGAGTGCCTTGAGGCAGAGACAGAACCGAGACAATGAGCCAAGCTGCTGCCTGGGTAAAGTTTATTGTTGGTAAGCACTATCTCAAGTGTATCTGAAATGTACACACACGCACATAGTGTGTTCTCTCCATTCTTTTACGCTGTGTGCCCTGACCCATATACTTACAGTAGACTGTCTGTCACTCACCACGGGGCCTCCTGGGGGCCCATGGAGATCGTCCCCTCCCTCAAGGTCATGCCCGCCCCCACCCCACCCCCATGAGGTTTGGTGGTGCTGGGCAGGACACGGGCCGCGGGACACCCAGGGGCCTCTCAAGTTGGTGAACCCCATCCCCACCTCCAGCACCCGCCATGTGCACCTCTGCTCCAGCTGTGTCGTTCCGTGTTGCCAACAGAAAGAAACACGTGCAGCCTCATCCCAGACGGCTCCGGGCAGAATTCCAGTTCCGGTTTCTTGTCAATGACAAGCGAGAGAAGCTCCGCGCAGATCCCGGCTCCTGCAGCCCAAATGTCCGGGGTGCAGGCGGGACGCCCCCCCAGGTCCCGGGCTTGCTCTGCTTCCTCTGAGGTGCTCGCTGCCCAGGACCCAGACAACAACACCCAGGGCAGCACAGCAGCGAGGGCCGTTTCCCCAGGAGAGGCGCCCCCGAGGTCTGGGCTGTTCCGAGGGAAGCACTCGTGCAGTTGCGCTCCTGGGAGGGCTGTGCTCCTTCATTTTATGATCAGTTTGGCTAGGCCTCGGTGCCCATTGCTCGGGTGTTTTTTAGATGAGATGATCATTTAAATCTGTGGACTCTGAGTGAGGCAGATACCCCTCAGTGTATAGGTGGGCCCCGTCCCATATGGCAAAGGCCTTAAGAAAGAAGACTGGGGTCCTCTGAGGAGAAGGGACTTCCGCTTCCAGCCTGCAGATTTCAGACTCAAGACTGAAGCATCAACTCCTCCCTGGGTCTCCAGCCTCCCGACCTACTCGGCAGATTCCAGATTTGCAAACCTCATGGTCGAGTGAATCATATGACAATTCCTTAAAATCAAATCAACGATCTCTGTCTCTGTCTGTCTGTGTCTCTCTCTCTGGTGAGACATAGGAGTCTGGACTCACTCTCTGGAGATCAGCTGCCCCCTGGCCCTTCCCCTCTCCAGTCCCCCCAGAGGGCACCAGCAAGACCCTGCAGAGGGTAGATGTGACCTTTGGCCTCCGTGGCCACTGCCCCCAGAACTCAAACCCAGCTGGACCCAAGGCCATGGTCCCCGTGCCAGCCCTGCACACCCCAACCCGTGCCCACCACAAAGTCCAGGCTGTCAGCGTACGCTGTCCACTCTGCACAAGGGGACCCCTGCCCCTCCTCAGAACTGCTCTGAGGTCAGCGTCAGAGCCCTGCCCTGCGCCATGGGAAAGGCATTTTCTTTTCCCCTTGTATACCTGACACTTTCTTTCTTTTGTTTTTTTTTTTTTTTTTTTTTTTTTTTTAACAGTCTTGCTCTGTCACCCAGGCTGCAATGCAGTGGCGAGATCTTGGTTTACTGCAACCTCCGCCTCCTGGGTTCAAGCAGTTCTCTGCCTCAGCCTCCCTAGTAGCTGGGATTATAGGCACCCACCACCACACCATGCTATTTTTTTTTTTTTTTTTTTTTTGTATTTTTAGTAGAGATGGAGTTTCACCATCTTGGCCAGACTGGTCTTAAACTCCTGACCTCATGATCCACCTGCCTCAGCCTCCCAAAGTGCTGGATTACAGGCATGAGCCACCGCTCCCGGCTTGCTATGTCCTGGCAGGGCTCTCCAGGGCTCACACCCCGGTCCTTCTCTGTCATTATTATTGAGGCATTGCTCCTGCAATCAAAATTCAAATTTTCATTATTAGACCCACCTCTTGGTCACTGCCCTCCACTCTCTTCCCATTCCTTGGGGGATACCCTTGCTCCTGGGGCCAGGCATCTAGGGTCCCAGTGTGGGCAGCTTTGAAAAGACATGGAATGAATATAAGAACAGCAAATGGTGTCCTCTCATGATAAGCAAAGGGTTTCAAAGCCCTGTTGGGAAAAAAAAATAGCCCATCTTTTCCTTGGTATTTTCTTTCTCTAATCCCCAGTTCTCAATGGCAAACCCCTCCAACCCTCTCCCTGAGTTATACAACAATCTGGAAATATTTTAAATGGTTAGAAAGGAGGGATCCAAAAGATGCAGGTACTGGCTGAATAAGATGAAAATGATTCTCTAGGGTTAAAGATGGGAAGATAAGAGCGTGAACAGAATGAACAGCCCTGGTTGATTTTCAGGCAGCCTCCCAAAGAGGCAGGGCCACTCTGCAGCCAGAGCTGGGAGCTGGCTGGGAAACCACTGCCAGAAGTATGGGTCCTCCTGAGATCGGTGCAAGGGAGGGCAGTTTGTTTGCTGTTGGAAGAGAGTCCTTTGTCCCTTAGACTCACCTGTGAGTCCAGCAGCTTCAACACAGGCAGGGTAAGAACAAGAGGGAGGGCACAGAAAGAGTCAGAGCCTTGAGCCTTTCTGGTGGCTTCTTGGTTGTGGAGCACATGTTGGGGAGATCTTGGAATCTGATTGCCCTCAGCTCAGAGCCAAGGCTGCAGACTAGAGCGAGGGATGGTTTCCCTCTCACTTTTCTCATCTCCACTGATGTGTGATCCAGGCCCTAATGTCCACTTTGCAGAGGAGCCGTGCTCAGCAACACATGGAGGGAAACGTCTGTGTTCCGTATCTCCAGGTGTAAATATCCGGGGGTTCCTACCTGGGATCTTCCAGCCAGGAAGCAGCACAGAGCATCCTCTACAGCCAGAAGAAGAGGGGTCCTCACTCTTGCCGACAGACCAGTGGCCCCCTTCTTAGTTACTTCCCTGGTACAGCCTCTCTGACCCCAACTTCCTAAAAAGAAAGCTCGGCTACTTCCAATTAGATCCCTGATAAGTAATGCAAAGCCGAGAGAGTTTTCATTTTTTGAGACACAGTCTCCCTTTGTCACCCAGGCTGGAGTACAGTGGCAAGATCTCAGCTCACTGCAACCTCTGCCTCCCGGGTTCAAGCGATTCTCCTGCCTGAGCCTCCCGAGTAGCTGGGACTACAGGTGCACGCCACCACACCCAGCTAATTTTGGCATTTTTAGTACAGATGGGGTTTCACCACATTGCCCAGGCTGGTCTCAAACTGCTGGCCTCAAGTGACCTACCCGTCCCTCCTCCCAAAGTGCTGGGATTACAGGTGTTAGCCACCTCCCCTGGCCCCAAGAGAATTTTCAAACAGACTGTGGGACCTTCCAGAGTTCACCTTTAGGGTTTGTGCTGACACCAAACCCTAAATGCAACAGGCGGAGACAGGCCCTCCCATGTTGGGACATTGGTGGGGGAAGGAGGATGAGAAAGAAAGAGCCTTGGATAAATATCCCTGCTGGGAAACAGTTGGATAAAAGTCCCAGCCTCGATCAGGCGAGAAGAGAAGCAGAGGCCGCAGCAGGTCCTCAGCTGCTGTCTTTGGAGAGGTGTCGGTAATACTATTAGACGCACGCTTCTGGTGTGAGCTACATCACCAATATATCACAATGAAACTTACAAATCCTGCACCGGTTCATGAGATGGACCGGGAACAACCCAGTTAGAATGGACCTCAGACAACTTCACATCCCGAGGATCTGTCCCCCACTACTTGGAGAGAAGGGAAGGGCATTTCCACTGGGCACACCCTTATGGGATGGGGATCCCAGGCCATCCCTGCCCTCCTGGCTCCCGCCTCCCTCTCGGGTGTCCTTCCTTATCCAGGGGTCCCAGCGCTGGAGGAAACAAGAAGGGATGTCACCTGCACTAGCAAACCTGCAAGAAACAGGCCATGTTATAGGTTGAACTGTGTCTCCTCCCAAAAAAAAAGGTAAGTGAAGAGTCCTCACCCTCAGTACCTCAGAATTAACTGCAGTTGCCCATCCTGCCTTCCAGCATTATTGCCTGTGCTTGTTTTTAGCATCATGACCTCCCATGGGTGCTGGGTGCTGGGTGCTGGCTGTGCCAAGGCTCACTGGGCAGTAGCCCTCACCTCTCCCCAGACACTGGGCCCTGATGGCACTGCCCCTGAAGTCTCTCTCTCTCTCTCCATTTTTTTTTTTAGATGGAGTCTCACTGTGTCGCCCAGGCTGGAGTGCAATGGCACAATCTCGGCTCACTGCAACCTCCACCTCCCGAGTTCAAGTGATTCTCCTGCCTCAGCCTCCCTAGTAGCTGGGATTACAGGTGCCCACCACCACGTCTAGCTAATTTTTGTATTTTTAGTAGAGACGGCGTTTCACCATGTTGGCCTGGCTGGTATCAAACTCCTGACCTCCAGTGATCCACCCGCCTCGGCTGGGATTACAGGGGTGAGCCACCGCGCCCAGCCCTGAAGTCTCTTTATGGAGTCTTTGCAGAGAGCAACGGCCCTAGATCCTAGGTCCACTCTGCAGAAGACCTGCCTCAAGGGACACCCTTCTCTCCTGAAGGAAAAACGAGCACCCACAGCCAGCTGCCATTGTCACAGCTCCTCCTCTGACCTGCCTGCCCCTCTTCTGTGCCCTCCCAGGACTCTGTGATGACATCAGCCCCACCCAGATCCTGCGGGATCCTCTCCCCATCTCAGCATCCTTTACGTCATCACATCTGCAAAATCCTGGGACTCTGGGATGACACCAGCCCCACGCGGATCCTGCGGGATCCTCTCCCCATCTCAGCATCCTTTACGTCATCACATCTGCAAAATACCTTTGGCCATGTAAGGTCACGTATTCACAGGTGCCAGAGATTGGGATGGGGACATCTTTGGGGACCATGATTCTGCCCATCACAGGACCAAATGAGGTCACTGGGGAGAAAGGGCTGGCAGAGGAGAGAGAAGGCTGGAGGCCTGGGCAGCACAGGTGAGCTTAGAGCAGGAGCCAGCGCCAGACAGAGCCGTTGGGTGGGGGAAGCCTCAAGAGTGATGGGCCTTGGAGGCCACGAGGCAGGAGTGACATCATTAGCTGAGACACAGACTGACCAGGGGACATGGCAGCCTGGTGACAGCGCTACGGGAGCAGTCTTGTGGAGGGTGGGAAGGCAGCAGGAGGGAGCAGGTGGAAGACTAAATAGGAAGAGTGGCAGGTCCAGGCACCTCCTTAGAGAGCATTGCAGGGCTGCCACTGTGGAATGGGTGAAGCTGGGAGTCTCTGCTTTCATCAGACACTCCCACGATTGTCCTGGTTCCAAAGACACTGCCTGGTCTCTGGGCTCCGTGCAAGGACCTGAACAGCTCCCAGCACTCCCCTCCGCCCCCTCCTACCTCCCAGCTAGAATCCGCAAGAACAGGCTCACCATGAGGGAGGGGCCCATGAGCACAGTCTTCTCACCTGGCCTCCTGCACTGGGACCACAGCGGACATTACGACTGGTCAGAGTCAGGAAATGTCTCTGAGCTCTTCCCTGGCTCCAGAGGCCAGGACGCAGGTGGCCACCTCAAGTGGACCCATGGCCCTGGGGGTTGAAACCCCTGGGGTCTCGTCTGGCTGCATCACACTGGATGTGGCCTACGGGAAGCTCTCCCCAAACCCTCTTCCCCGCTGGGCCGATGCCCGCTCACAAAAAGCCCTTTCAGAATCTTCCTACTGCCCCAACACACCCAAGAGGCGGCTTCCAGGGTCCACAGTCCAAAGTGATTTGCATGCAATTTGTTCTGGCAAATGCCTGAGAAGCTATTTAATATCTAAGGAATAGATTAGGACCCAGGGTCATGGAATGTAAATATTCTAAATATAAATACTTTGGGCCAGGCACAGTGGCTCAGGCCTCTAATCCCAGCACTTTGGGAGACTGAGGGGAGCAGACCTCTTCAACTCAAGAGTTAGACACCAGCCTGGGCAACACGGCGAAACCTTGTTTCTACAAAATTACAAAAATTAACTGGGTGTGGTGGTGGGTGCCTGTAGTCCCAGGTACTTGGGAGGCTGAGGTGGGAGGATTGCCTGAGCCTGGGAGGTCGAGGCTGCAGTGAGCTGTGATCGTGTGACTGCACCCTGGTCTGGGTGACAAAGTGAGACCTTTTCTAAATAAATAAATAATAAATAAATACTTTGATCATGGAAAATAGTTGCTGTACAACAATCACAGCAACCGAAGTGATTTCATAAATCCAAGTATTTTTTACCTTACCTACTTTTTCTAACTGTGGAGTCTGACTCTCCTTGAGGGCTTCTGTAAAATCCAACCTGTGACTCACAAGTGAGACAATTGCATCAAATGAAAAATCAGGCTGGGTGCAACGGCTCATGACTGTAATCCCAGCACTGTGGGAGGCCAAGGCAGGAGGATCACTTGAGGCCAGGAGTTTGAGACCAGCCTGGGGTAACATGGCAAAACCCCAGCTCTACAAATAATTAGAAAAAGAAATGTGGGCAGGCGCAGTGGTTCACACCTGTAATCTCTGCACTTTGGGAGGCCAAAGCAAGTGGATCACTTGAGGTCAGGAGTTCGAGGCCACGGTGAAACCCCATCTCTACTAAAAATGCAAAAAAAATTAGCGAGGCATGGTGGTGCACACCTGTAATCTCAGCTACTTAGGAGGCTGAGGCAGGAGAATCTCTTGAACCTGGGAGGCGGAAGTTGCAGTGAGTCAGGATGGCACCACTGCATTCCAGCCTGGACGACAGAGCCAGACTCCATCTCAATAATAATAATAATAATAATAATAATAATAATAATGAAAAACAACCCAGCATGGTGGTGGGCACCTGTGATCCCAGCTACTCAGAAGACCTAGGTGGGAGGATGGCTTAAGCCCAGGTGGTCAAGGCTGCAGCGAGGTATGACCGTGCCACTGTACTCCAGCCTGGACAATGGAGCCTGTTAAAAACTAAATAAACAAATCTTTTTTTAAAAAAAGAGAAAGAAAGAAAGAAAGAAAGAAAGAAAGAAAGAAAGAAAGAAAGAAAGAAAGAAAGAAAGAAAGAAAGAAAGGGAAAGAAAGAAGGGAGGGAGGGAGGGAGGGAGGGAAGAAAGAAAGAAAAATTAAGTGACAAGATAATAGTGTCAGCCCTGAGTGCACAGAACTGATTTTTCCCCAAATGACTGTGGTTGATCGAGTCCAGGCAGCAGCCACCTGGAGACGTGACATCAATAACAAGGGGAAATCTTCTAAGTGAACTTTTCCTTCTTACTGAGATAGAATGGTTGAATTTAGCCCTTTCTTCTTAAAAGAGGAAGTGCTGTTTGTTTGTTTTTTCCTTTTTTTCCTGTTGTGCCAAGGCTGGAAAAGTAGCATCCTAGTGTCTTTTATACGGGAAAGGACATGTTAGCCACTGGCCCTGGTGCCTGGTTGACTCCTAGGAACTGAACGTTTGTGCCTCTCCAAAATCCATATGTCGAAACGCTAATCCCCATGGTGACGGTGTGAGGCGCTGAGGCCTTTGGGAGGTTAGGGTTAGATTAGGTCATGAAGGAGGAGCCCACATGCATGGCGTGGTGGAGAATTTTCTGTGTCAACTTGACTGGGCTAACAGGTGTCTGTCCAGGTTGCTGGTAGAGCATGATTTCAGGGTGTGTCTGTGCCTATGTTTCCAAAAGCATTTGAGTCAGCAGACTGCATTAAGAAGATCCAGTCCCACCAGTGTGGATCAGCGTTATCCAATCCATGGGGGATCCCGACAGCACAACAGGTGGAGAAAGGGCAATTTCATTCTCTCCTCTGGAGCTGGGACACGCATCTTCTGCTCTCAGACATTGGAGCTCCTGGTTCTCAAGCCCCACACCCCCTGAGATGATGCCTCCAGCCCTTGGCCTCACGTTGGGGGTCACACCATCAGCTCCCCTCAATCTCAGGCCTTCAGACTCAGACCGAATCACACTGCTGGCTTTCTTGCATCTCCAGCTTGTAGACGGCCTTCTGTGGGACTTGTAAGTCTCCATAGTTGTGTGTGCCAGTTCCCCTCACAAATCCCCTCTCCTGTTTATCTGCACTTCTCCTCTTGGTTCTGTTCCTCTGGAGATCCCTGACTAACACAAATGGGATCGGTGCCCTTATCAGAACAGGCATGAGAGTGCTTGCTGCCCCTCTCTCTCTGCTCTCGGCCACGTGAGGACACAGCAATTAGACAGCCCTCTGCCCTCGCCAGAACCGGCCATGCCGGAACCCCGACCTTCGACTTCCAGCCTCCAGAACTATGAGACATTCATGTCTGTTGTTTGAGTCCCCAGCGTCCCACTCGGTCACAGCGGCCTGAGGCTGAAGCCATGGCTGACCACCAGCATCTGCTCCTGCCTCATTGGTCTCTGAGAGCAGCTTCTGGCCCAGAACTCTGTGAACAGCAGCCTGCTTCACAGGCATGACAGTGCCTTTTCTGTTCCATGCACTGGGCTACTGGCTCAGGCTCTCCCACCTCCCCCGAGGACCCCACGAGCAGCTGTGCGATAACACATTGAGAGAACCAGAACCACAGTGAGAAGTGGGCCGGGGCACGACGCAGGAATGTCAGGGTAGGGCAGGATGTCCAGGTTGCACCACTCTGATGTGGGGGGAGCAGCAGAAACAGCCCACAATAGCCAAACTGCATCAAGAGGGAATGTTGGCACTACGAGGTGGCTTCCCTTTCCCTAGACCATTCCTGATGATTCCTCTGCCTCTTGATCCCCAAGCCTGATGCCCAGTCCTGTGGCGGGGACTCTGGTCCTCACCCTACCTTCGTCCTCATGTCTCCCTGGGAGCCAAGTGTGGAAGAAGCCGTGCCTCCCCTTTCCAGGGGCTCTTAGGAATGCAGACAGCTCTCTCTGGCCCCCAGAGTGCAGGTTCTGGGGCAGCTGTTTAGAGGGGTGAGAAGGGAAGGTCAGAATGAACACTCACCCCGCGCTGCAACACGGGGACTGCACGCTGAGGGCTGGCATTGGGCCCCCCCACTCCTCTTTCACAGGCACCTGGTTCCCCGGTCCCCCTCAGGCAAACCCCAGCCCTCCTTTCCCAACAAGACACTGCTCTAATGGACAGTGACTCAGGGCCCGGCTGCCACGGGCTGTCTCACTCCCATCGCCCCTCACATCTGCTCTCGCTCCTGGATTGGGGAGGGGGCCTGTCACGGGAGCACTGGGCTCAGGCTTTCCTGGCATCCTGGGGGAATGACACCGAGCAGCTCAGAGGAGATATTTTCTGTCTCCAGTTCTGGGTCCATTCTGAAACATGCTGCGAGTAACACGAGAGGGGTGTGCAGGTGCTATGGCCTGTGAGGTACAGGGAGCTGTGACCGGCTGGGAATTTCAGAGGCATCCCTGGGCATGAGTCCCACAGGGACACCACTGCCTCTGTAGAAAGGTGGAGAATCGTGTCAGGGGAGGTTGCTGAGAGCATGCAAAGGCCCTGCATCCCACTGGGGGTAACCAGGACCAAGTAAGGGAAGCCCCACACCCCCACAGGGGAAGGGAGGCTGACATTTCAGATCCCCCACAGTGTGCTAAGCCCTCATGGGCTTTCTCACTGAATCCTCCAACACAGTGACCGCACCTTATCCATTGTTGTATGTTCCTGGCACTCAGCAGGATGAGTCCCATTCTTCAATCTTCATGAAAATCACTGTGAAGAACCCACTGCTGTGCCCTAATTTTCTTCTGAACCCCCAGAACTCAACAGCCTTCCCTGAAGGAACACGTGGACCCAGGTGGGTGCACCTGTAGGCTCTGCCCCCACCCCACACCTGCTGGAGTCAGCAGGTGTTGTGGACCCTCCACAAGTCCCCCATGGTCCCCTGAAGCTGCAGGCTGGATAGTGTCTCCGGGGAGTCACTACCTTGGAGCCCCAGCCAGACTCTCAGAAGAAAATCAGAGGCTGGGGGGCTGGGCACAATGGCTCACACCTGTAATCCCAGCACTTTGGGAGGCCAAGGCAGGCAGATCACAAGGTCAGGAGATTAAGACCATCGTGGCTAACACGGTGAAACCCCGTCTCTACTAAAAATACAAAAAATTAGCCGGGTGTGGTGGCGGGCGCCTGTAGTCCCAGCTACTTGGGAAGCTGAGGCAAGAGAAGGGCGTGAACCCAGGAGGCAGAGCTTGCAGTGAGCCGAGATCCACATCCCAGACCCAGTCCACTGGCTGAGTCCACAAAGAAAGAAAGAAAGAAAGACAAGAAAGAAAGAAAAAGAAAGAAAGAAAGAAAGAAAGAAAGAAAGAAAGAAAGAAAGAAAGAAAGAAAGAAAGAAAGAAGAAAAGAGAGGAAAGAAAGAAAGAAAGAAAGAAAGGAAAGAAAGAAAGAAAGAAAGAAAGAAAGAAAGAGAAAGAAAGAAAGGAAGAAAAGGAAGGAAGGAGGAGGGAGGAAGGAGGAGGGGAGGAAGGAAGGAAGGAAGGAAGGAAGAAAGAAAGAAAGAAAGAAAGAAAGAAAGAAAGAAAGAAAGAGGAAAGAAAGAAAGAAAGAAAGAAAGAAAGAAAGAGGGAGGAGGAAGGATGGAAAGAAAGAAAGAAAGAAAGAAAGAAAGAAAGAAAGAAAGAAAGAAAGAAAGAAAGAAAGAAAGAAAGAAAGAAAGAAAGAGAAAGAAAGAAAGAGAAGGAAGGGAAGGAAGGAAAGGAGGGAGGGAAGCAGGGAGGGAGGGAAGGAAGGAAGGAAGGGAAAGAAAGAAAGAGAGAAAGAGAGGAAGAGAGGAAGGGAGGAAGGGAGGAAGGAAGGGAAGGAAGGGAAGGAAGGGAAGGAAGGAAGGAAGGAAAGGAGGGAGGGAGGGAAGGAAGGAAGGGAAAGAAAGAAAGAAAGAAAGAAAGAAAGAGAAAAGAAAAGAAATTGGAGGCTGGGTGTGAGGTTCTAAGACGGCACCACTGGAAAGTGGAGTGAGACCCATCAGGCCATGTGCAAAGGCGTTTATGATGAAAATAATAAAGGAAATTGCAGGCAACACTCATTCCTCTCAGCTTTTTCCCTTTTTTATTTTTTTATTTTTATTTATGTATGTATGTATTTATTTATTTATTTGAGATGGAGTCTTGCTCTGTCACCCAGGCTGGAGTGCAGTGGCGAAATCTCAGCTCACTACAACCTCCACCTCCTGGGTTCAAGCAATTATCCCACCTCAGCCTCCCAAGTAGCTGGGACTACAGGCACGTGCCACCATGCCTGGCTAATTTTTTGTATTTTTAGTAGAGATGGAGTTTCACCATGTTAGCCAGGATGGTCTCGATCTCCTGACCTCATGATCCGCCCAGTTTGGCCTCCCAAAGTGCTGGGAATAGAGGCATGAGCCACTGTACCCAGCCTCACATCAGCTTTTAAAGGAAAGAATCCAGGCCTTAAAGAGTTAAAGAGTGAATAGATCTGGGGTCTCTTCTGAGGCGATGAGAAGGTTGGAAACTAAAGAGAGCTGATGGCTGCACAACCTCAAGAATGCACCAAATGCCACTGAGTTGTCCACTTTAACGTGGTCGGTTGGTAACACACGTGTTAAGCTGCTTGATTTAGCCATTCCACAATATACACACATATCAAAACATCATGTTGTACATTGTATGAACGATTTTTATTTGTCCATTAAAAATATATTTTAAAATTGTAATAAAATGGTGAATCGTATGCTATATAAATTTTACTTTTTAAAGTAAAATTTTTTACTTAAAAAAAAAAGAGTTAAAGAGAAAAAAGTTGAAGACCTGCCTCAGCTTCCTGGGGACTGACAAGAGAGAATTTCATAGACGAGACTTCGTGCTTGGAGAGTACCAGACACCTGGTGTGGTGCAGATCCCGGAGAGCGCCCAGGGGAGGGCCCGTCGCCTCTGGCCACCTCCTCTGGGCCAGTCTCTGAGCTCCCATTTTTGCAGCCTGGAAGGAGCAGACCTCTTTGATATGTAGGTTATGGGAGATTTTCAAGGAAAGGAAAGAAATCAGATAATTCACTCCCTGGTCAGAGTCCAAGGCTGGAGGACGATGGTGAGAACTGCTGACCAGCCACAACCCTCGGGCCTAAGAGCAAGGATTCCAGCAGGAGGACACAGTCCCCAAACCCCTCCCAGGTCTTATCCCTGCCCATCCTGGAGAGAGACCAGCGAACCAGCAATCGAAGCCAGGAGTCTGGGGGCGCCGAGGGGACTATCTGCTGGAAAGAGCCTGTCTCACTCAGCCTGACGTCGCCCCGCCCTGATGCTGGGACCAGAGGGTGTTCGGGCAGCTCTGACCCAGTGACCCTCCAGGAGGGAGCCTCCTCCCCCACTCTCCAGGCTTTTCTCGTGCTCCTGCTGCCCCCTGGACACTGTTCCGTGTTAGATCACTCACCTCTCTCCCCAGGAGCCTAATTACCATTTACAATGAAAAAGAGATTCAAAATAAAATGCCTCTTCTTATGCCCAATCAACCTTTATGGGCAGTCAATTGCCCAGAAGCAAATCTTCCCTCGCCCAGGTCAGCCCTGCCTATCTGGGAATGAAGGTCTGTCCCGTCAGCCTTTTGTGAAACTCTTAATACTTCAGGATTTGTGTAAGCGGACTGGGCTTTCTCATGGCTCAGGCCTGTGTGCAGCTTTCAGGATAAATGCACACATCTCACACACAGACACAGAGAGGCACACATGGAGAGATGCGTGCAGATGCATGCACACACATGGCTGCACTCACATCTCGCACACACACGCTCACACACGCATGTTCTGATCCCTCCAAAGGCCACCTCCCGCCACTCCTGTTGCTACTGCACCCTAGTATTTCATGAAAAGCAAACAAATTGCATCTCCTTGATTACATTTCCTGATTTCTTAGAAAGCAAAATTGTAGTAATTGGTTTACATTAAGCATCATGCTATTTGGGAGAGGGAAATTAAATAGAATACCGTTAGAGCTGATTCGTAGGCAAACATAGCTAAATTAAACAAGCCTAAACAACCATATTTGCAGGGCAGATTGCAGTTTCAGTAACTGCTGCAACAAAAAGCTATTCCATGATGTCTGGGTGGTAGGATGGTAGTGGTGAACCCAGGTCCCAGAGAACTTTGGGACTCTCCGGACAGTCCTGTGAGGCCTCAGATGGCTCAGGAGGCCCACCTGGTGCCTGGGGTCGGGGGCCCTAACAAAGGTTTCAGGTTCTGAAAGTCAGCCCTGCGACCGCCGCTGCTTGCCAGGCTGCAGGTTCAGCTCAGTGGGCCAGCGGTTCAGGACTGTGGCTTGCCCATGGTACTGAGTGTGACATGTGTAACCTTCAGAGCCCTCCACCCCTCTGCCACAGGTGTCCGAGCACCAGGCTCAGGAGCACCCCAGCTGTGAGGATGTGGCAAGGACTCCACACCAACCCCTCCCACAGTCCCGCAGCCTCTGCCATCCAGGACCGAGTCCCTGACCGAGTCCTTGAGTGTGTGTGGCATCCCTCCCCCTCGGCTCTGTGCTCCAGGGTCATGTGAAAACTGGGGCCTAATGGAGTTCAAGGAGAAAACGTCAAACCACATCTATGGTTGGTGGAAGTCCATATGGGAGAGGTCAATTCCGTGAGCAGGTTTAACTCGGGACCTGCTTAGCTGGCCCAGGCTCTGTCAGCACCTGACCATTGCGGTTCATAAGGACCATGAGCTCTGGCAACAGGGAAACAGGGGAAGGGTGGGCCCAGCACCATTTTCCCAGTTTTAACACAAAAAGTCCTGCATCCCAGGAACCCCCTCAGTCCCAGATAAAGCGAGATGGTTTGGGGCTCTATTTGCCACCTTGATGGAGGCTGCAGAACTGTCCCACATCAAGGCTGGGATTCTTTCATGGGTGACAGGACGGTTCCAGGGCAGAGGGCAGAGCCGTCCCCACCATGCACAGCTGGGTCTCGGAACGGGTTCTACTGTGAAACACCCACACTGTCAGCAGATCATAACTGAGCACAGACCTCTCTCCTGCTGAGGAGGGTGCACTCTCCACCTGGCAGATCCTGCTGAGGAGGGTGCACTCTGCCCCTGACGGATGGGCTTCCACTTATCTCTCTGTCTCTGGAATGCCCCGGCCTTAATTTGGAGTTGGTGCCCAGCCAAGCAACTCCTTGGGTATAGAAAATAAGAAGAAGAGCAAAAGATGGGACCTTTAGGTTCATTTAAAGGCCCTGAGCAGTGACTGTCCTTTCAGTGGGCCGGAGCCAGCTCCCCGTCCCACCCTGCCATTTGGTAGCTGTGAGGCCTGGGGCAAGTTGCTGGGCCTCTGTGGGCATCTGTATTTTCTTCTTCTATACACGGGACAAGTTTGTGTGGAATGAGGAACATTGCAACATTGCACTGTGTCTGGCACCTAATATCAAGCAGAGAGAAGGAAAAAGCTACCCAGTACAATAAACCACTTTTTTTTTTTTTTTTTTTTTGAGATGGAGTTTCGCTCTGTCACCCAGGCTGGAGTACAGTGACATGATCTCTGCTCACTTTAACCTCTGCCTCCCGGGTTCAAATGATTCTCCTGCCTCAGCCTCCCAAGTAGCTGGGACTACAGGTACCCACCACCACACCGGGCTAATTTTTGTATTTTTAGTACAAACGGAGTTTCACCATGTTGGCCAGGCTGGTCTCAAACTCCTGACCTCAGGCGATCCGCCCACCTCGGCCTCCCAAAGTGCTGGGATTACAGGCATAAGCCACTATGCCCAGCCAAATAAACCACTTTTTAGGGAAAAAATGGGGTGGGGGTAGAGATTCCACAGTGGCTCCTGCCCACCCCGTCTTCCCTGGCTGCAGATGCAGCAAAGGGAGGTGCAGCCAGCAAGGCAAGGGCAGGTGGAGACCCGCAGCTTCTGTTCCCCCTTCATGGCCCAGTGACTTTGAGGGCTAAATCTACCCATCTCTCACCACTCCTCTCTCCCCCACCTCGCCTGGGTGTCTCACTCTATTACCTTCTTAAGCATGGTTCTAATTATCTCTTTGTATCTCCTGTGAAACCAGCGCTGTAGAAGCCCCGCTCCATCTCTCCCTCTCTCGACGGTGGGTCTGACAGTTGGAACAGAAGCCCTTGGAATGATGAATCTGCTTTATTAAAAGTCCTTTGTTTAAAAGCATCAGCCCCGCCTTCCATGTCAGGACACAGCCTACTCGCGGAGGAGAAAGAGGCAGGCTCAAGGCATGGAAGGAAAAACAGCTTCATGTTTTTCAAACAGCTATTCATGTTTTTAAAATTTTTAACTGGATGAAAGCTGTTCTCCACTACATTTCCTTCCTCGAGTTATTTTAATTCATTCAACCTAAGTTTCTGTTCAAACCGGGGGATAGTGTCCCAGAAGTGAAACTGAGGGGCACACACAGGGAACCATGGTGATTCCTCCACATTCTCACTCAGCAGCCACCAAAAAACACCAGGGACAGTGCCAGGTATCAGGCCCTGTGCTGGGCGCAGAAACCCCGGGTAGAAATCAGAGACAGCCCCTGCACTCACTGGGAGCTGAGTTTATGCTGGTGTTCAAGGGAGGACTCTTGGGGGAACAGTAAATCCCAAGCTAAGAAACTGGTCCCAAGTGACTGATACCCCTCTGATCATGACAGAAGAAGATGCACCATAATGAAAACAAAGACAAATTCTAGAGGAAAACTTACAGAATTCAGGGCTCATAAGAGTCCCATGGAATATATCATTTCTGTGGTAGATTCATTTGTAAGTTTTTTAACATGAAGAATCATGTTGGCAGTAAAAATTTGATCTTCTGATTCATAGGGGAAACAGGAATTTCCATTTTTCAGTCAACCTGCCTCAGCAGGGCCCAAGGTCTCATACCAGTCCCTTAATGAACATCACAACCCAGAAACCCAGCTTCCAGGCCCTCCCTTCCAGTCTCACCACTCCACTTAAGGCACCTACAGCTCAAGCGTTTCCTGTTCCTTGTTAATTTCTAGCCCAGGGCCATTCCGAATGTGTGTGTGTGTGTGTGTGTGTGTGTGTGTGTGTGTGCAGGCATGCATTCATATACTGAACAACTGTGTATCTGTTGAAGGGTTATAGTTCACCTGTTATTTCTGTGCATTTTTAGGAGGGGACACACCATGCTGCCTTGGCCCATCATTTTCCTGGAACCAGACATTTGGTTATGTAATTCCAAATGTTTTTACAGAGCTGATGCATTTTCCCATTTATAAAAAAATGATGTGTTCTCATGGCGATTGGAGAATATAAAACCCTAAAATGGAAAGCAGAGGAGTGACTGGAAATGAAGCTTTAGAAACTGAATACATGGCTGTGAATGGTAAAAACGTCTCTTTCCTAGCGATAAGGATCGACTGAGAAAATCCTCCACGGTGGGTTAGAAGATGCTAAAGAAACATTGAAATATTTGAGCTACAGACTCAGATGGCCAAGAGGCTCCCGAGGGGCAGGCCTGGTGGTGAGTGGAGCTGCAGAGATTGCACCTGCCGAGGGTGAGAGACAGAAAAGTGGCAGAACCTAAACCAGAGCCCCGGCCCCCACCCAGCCTTTGCAATCACCCATTGAGTATCCCGTGTCCGGTGACTTGAGATCAAGACCAAGGAGAAAAGAAAAGTTCACATGTCAAAAATATATCCACAAGCTTCAACCAAACAATAACTTCGAAACATGCCTTTCTGTCTCTCTTGGAAAAGGATTTCTGAATGTCGGAGTGAGATTTGTTACCTGATGATGCCTCAGGTCTGTGAAGACTTCTCCTCCCAGGTGAGAGGACCGAGGGCTTTGATAAACGGCAGTTCTGAGTTGCAAAATTATTAGCAAGATGGTCGGTTTCCACCGAAATAAGAGTTTTTGTTTTAATGTATATTGTAATGAAAGCTTGTAACAGTACTGTACCATAAACACAAATAGCACAATCTTATAAAAATTTCATCTTTATCTATTTTGGGGAGAAATAGGCCTGTCTGCCTAATTGAGGCATCTGTCATTCTGACATTAAATAGTGCATCCTTGGTCCTTTTATTATATCGTGGTACATTTCTCACACACTGCTAAATTGAAATAATGCTGCTCACTTGGAGATAAAGGGACATAATAGGTATTTTATAATGAGGGGGACAGAGGATTTATCTTGCATCCAGGCTGAGAATTGCTTTATCTTTTTCCTGGGGTTTGCTGCCCTAAAGGGAGCTTTGGCTCGTCGTATCTCTCAAAACTCTAATAAGAGAAGAATCAAATGAGAAACAGTTAGACAAGAATTAGAAATGTGATTCAGGCAGTCAGTCATCTGTGCACTCTGGGAACAGCTCTACGGGCAGCTCAGGCGGGCGGGGCCTGGCCCAGCCACAGACAGCATGTCAATGTTGAAAATTAAATCCCATTTACTATTTTTTAATAGTCCAATCTCTCCCCTGGAGCATCCCAGCCTTTGTTTCAAAATATTTGATTCAACTTACTCTATTTCACTTTCCTGAATAAAATCATAGACTTATGATTTCATAGTGTTCATAAAATCATAGACTTTCAGTGCTCAAATGACTTTGAGTCACCTACTCAAAGCATCTCACTAGTGTTCGAGGGCTCTGTAGTCACCCTACAAAGCCATCTTCCTTTCAGGATTTCAACATTTCCAGGGTTAAGAGTTTAATCGAGACTTCCCAGTTTAAATACCGACTTCTCTGTGTGATGCTGGGCAGCTTTCACAGCCTCTCTCTGCCTCAGCTTCTTTACTATTTATAAAATAGCAACAGTAATAGCACCCAATAGGAGTACTAATACTTCCTTTATTATTTCCAGCACAACCACTCTGTCTTTCATTTCTGTTAGTCATAGCTCCTTAAACCTCTCTGTGCCTACTACCGAGTCAAGGGATCCACCATAAGAGTCATGATGATGATAGTGATGGTGATAATGATGATGATTATGATGATGATGGTGGTGGTGATGGTGATGATGGTGATGACAGAGACGGTAATGATGGTGATGATAACGGTAATGATGGTATTGGTGATGATGGTGATCACAGTGATGATGGTAAGAATGGTGGTGATGACGGTAATGACAATGATGGTGATGATGGTGATGGTGGTAATGATGATGGTGATGATGGTGATGGTGGTAATGATGATGGTGATGATGGTGATGATTGTTATGATGATGGTGATCACAGTGATGATAGAAAGGATGCTGCTGCTGGTGGTGGTGGTGGTGATAATGTAATGATGGTGATGGTGATGGTGGTAATGATGATGGTGATCACAGTGTTGACAGTAAAGATGGTGTTGATGATAATGGTGATGGTGGTGGCGGTGGTGGTGGTGATGGTGACGATGATGGTGGTGATGATGGTGATGGTGATGGCGGTAATAATGATGATGGTGATCACAGCAATGATAGTAAGGATGGTGGTGGTGGTGGTGGTGGTGGTGATGGTGATGATGATGTAATGATGACGGTGATGATCATGATGGTAACCGTGATGGTGGTAATCATGATGGTGATCCCAGTGATGAAAGTAAGGATGGTGTTGATGATAATGGTGATGGTGGTGGTGGTGGTAATGATGATCATGGTGATCATGTAATGACAGCAGCCAGCCAACATTCGTGAGGCATTTACAAGTGCTCACACTGTTTTCAATGCTTTGTACATATTCATTCGTTTTACCCCAACAGCAGTCCTATGACATAGGGACAATTATTGCAAATGAGAACATTGGAGCTTATGTTTGCTCAAGGCTGCCTACCTGGCAAGGGTCTGACTGGGATTCAGACCTAGGCAGCTGCTCCATCGATCAGCTCTGCACACTTTCTCCATGTTGTACAGACCAACAGGCCCCTTCTTCTCTTGGGTGCCCAAGGGCAGAGGCCAGAGTGCTAGGCTGCAGTCTCCTCTTGGCATCCCAAGGAGAGGAGACCAGGTGGCTCACACTAAGTAAACTCAATTCCAAGGACAGGCTGGCTGCCAATGCTTCTCTCTCAACACAGTGAGTTACACAAAAAGGATAACAAAGCCAGTGGCCATGAATTGCCTGACCTATGTTCAGTAGAAAGAGGTTTATTTTATGTAGGAAATGTCTACATAAAAGATGAGGTTTATTATATTGTTGATACCAAATCCTGAGTGGATGATGCATCTTCTTTTGTAACTGCAGACACTAGAGAAGGGAAATGGCTCATACAATCTATTTATGTGTGAAGTATGACATGCCAGCTTGCCAGTGGACCCTTCTGTTGGTACATTCTGCTATCTCACTTCCCAAATTTCTGCCCAGCACCATTCACTGACCTGGGAGTCAGCAGTTAGATGCCATAGATCCAAAGTATTTAAAGTCTTCAAATTGCAGTTTTAAATGTTTAAATTATACCAACATCTCTTTTAGCCCTACTCCTTCTTATGTAAGAGCTACCTTTATATTCTCTAAAAGGAATCAAATGTAAATTTCCCTGAACCATGAACTGTGAAAACAGCACCAATGCATCTTAGGTCTAATAGAGAGTGAGAGAAGGATTTTGCTTGTTTTTCCAGTAACCTGTGGGTAGCAAAGGTTTTCATAAGATAAGTCATTGATTTGGTGTTTCAGAATAATCACATTAAGTATCTGACCCTGAAGACTCTTTAACTGGGTATAAGGACTCTGTGAAATAGAGTAACAATGACAGCTTTCACCCCATGCCACAGCCAATAGAAGCCAGGCCCAGATGATACGCCCAGGAGGTCATCATATCCAGGGATGTGACGGAGCACAGACGGAGATCAGGCTGGGCGGGGGTGGGGCCCAGAGCAGGCGTAGGCCTCCTTCTCCCAACCTCCCAAGTCCCAGGCTGCCAGCAGCCCTCTTCTCCGAGACAGCTTTCTCCAAAGGGAACATTGAGCTGCCCACTGAGACTTTGGGGTCCCATCCTCTGCCCAGGCTTTGGGGTCCTGTCTCCCTGGAAGGGAAGATTCCTTCCCCTAAAGAGAAACCTAGAAAAAAGGTAGCTGGGGGTCTTGGGGAACCCACTTACTGGCAGTTGTGAGCCCCAGCAGAGATGGAACCCAGTTAGGAAAGCACAGACCAAGAACTGGGCAGCCCACGACTCTTAAGGTCACAGGGGAGGACTCAGCCCAGGATCAAACCCCACTGGGGTGACTGGGGGCCATGGCAAGGGGAACATCCCCCCCACCGCCGCCCCAGCTTCTCACACATCCTGACCCCAGGCCCTACAGGGTTCAAGGCTGGGTGGGAAGTATGGCAAGAAGGGCAGCCCTTGGAAAGTCATGGGCCATCGCACGGTGCCTGCACCATCCTGTCCCTGGCTCAGAAAGAACAGGAGGGCCCCTGCCCCATCTCCCAGCTCTAGCACCTCGGAATCTAGGGAGAGGAGGAGCGGAGATCCCAAAGGTTCCTCAGCTGAGGGAGCCATGCTGCACTCCAAGGAGCCCTATCTAGGACAGGGCACAGTACTGTCCTGAGATGTGCTGTGGCCTCCTATGGGACTCTCTCTCTGTTTTACGTCTTCCCTGCATCTCCCACCCAAACCTCGTTGCCCACAAACAGAATCCCTCCAACCCATTCCGTGACGTGGATGGACTTTTGCCTGCACTGGGGAGACTGACCTTGTGGTGGGCTTGGATTGGGGGGCTCAGATCCAGGGGCTCTCCCAAACCTGGGGTGGCAGGAGGGGATGGCTCCCAAGGCCCCATGCAGCTCGGGGACCCAGGTATAGAGCCAGAAGGTAAAGCAAGCAACGATCTTCGTTTCCGCAGGGTCTCGAGGGAAGTGGAAGGAAGTGCCCATCAGGTTAATGCTGGAAACCTAGTCCCGTGTGTGACCCGAGGGAACTCGTCATCGTGCGTTCGGTGAGCGAAGGCTGAGCCTGCTTTGTTCTTGGTGCGCCGTGGTGTGGGGTGAGCCTTCTCCATCATCCCACATGGGCTGGACCTGTAGGCTCCGCTCCCATTCTCACCTCCCCTAAGGCCTGGGTTCCCTTACATTGTTCTTCTCTGACTGCATTAATCGTTGACCAGTCTAATTCCTGACCTCCGGAGTGGAAGGAGACCGTGGGAGTCCTCCGGGGGGAAATCCCAGGAGAAAGTTACATTTCACGACGAATATGAGTGTCAGTGCCATCAAGGCACCGATGGAAAGTTCCTCCCAAATATAAACTTCCGTCTGCTTCAAAGAATGGAATTTTCTGAATCTCTCAAGTGGGAGTGGCAGAGAGGAGCATGGCATGGAGTTTGGTGGAGGCCAGGGCATCTTACGAAAAAAAAAAAAAAAAAAGCCATAGAAACCATAAGCCAAACCAAGGAGTTATGGATTGAAAGGGACCCCTCACACACACACAAAGGGAAAAAGAGGCTTCCACCCAGCCTCACATGCCCACCCACAGGGCTGTCAGGTTCAGGCTGTCTGCCAGCAAGGAGAACCAGGAGAGAAGTGGCCCCGGCCCCATCCCTGCCTCCCTGTCCACGGCCCCCTTGTCCCCTTGTCTCTCTTTTGGCCTTTGGCCTGGGTCTTCCATTCATTCATCCATTTCTTTGAACAACAGAAAGAGCCCCTGAAAAGCCTGCAGGGAGCCGCATAGTCAGCCCCAGAGGTGAGTTTAAAGGGTGCCAGGTGAGTCACTACCTGGGTCCAGGGCAACCTGATGCACTGTCCACCTCTGAACTGCATTTTTCTCCGCTTGAAACCGGCCCCCAAGCCAGATTTGAGCCAAGAAGATAGCAGCCAGGCTTGGAGGAATGGGGAGTAGAAAGGAAATTAAGTGGACACTTAGGGCTAAAGCTACACCCTGGCCAAGGAACACTGAGAAACTGAGGGAAAGGGAAGCAGGGAGAGGGAAAATAGGGAGGAAAGTACCACCTGCCTCTCCTGTATGAACCACAGATTCAATAATAGGGTGACTCATCCTGTCATCCCATTATTGGCAGAAATGCTGCTCAGAATATATTTGATTTGCTAATATCCTGGGCCTCAGATATACCCCTTAGGTTCTATCAGAGCGAGGATGTTGCAGAAAACCTGTGCTCCTGGCTGTGCACATATGTGTGGTTCCTGCCCCCTCCCGAGATGTGCAGAAAACCTGTACTCCTAGCTGCTTACTTGCATGTGACAGTTCCTGCCCTCCAGGGATGTTGAAACCTGTGCTCCTGGCTGTACTTTGCTTGCTTGTGTGGTCCTGCCCTCGGGGATGTTGCGAAGGCCTGTGCTCTGGCTGTGGCATGCTTGTGTCAGTTCCTGCCCTCCCAGCAGCTCCAGGAGTGGCTCCAACGTCCTAGTTTTCATAAGAAGTTTGTTTCCTTCCCTGCTTGACTCTGGGCTCAAGTGTCTCGAGGTGGAACCCTTATGAGATGTGAGGAAGGGATGCATCTGCTGCGTTCTTGGGGCCCACCCATGAGTGTAGGATTTATAGGAAAGCTGCAGGAGAGAGGGTGAAGTCGAGGCATCCACTCTGTGCACAGCTCCCACGTCTGAGCGTGGAAGTCTCGGGCCGGGCTCTCAGTCAGGACAGCCCTAGAAGGAGTCAGATGTCACAGAGTATTGGGGTCTAGAAGAGGCAGCTCCCACATCCTCTACCGTCTCCACTGGTAAATTAAAACTCAGGCTCAGGGATTCAGGAACTGGAGGCTGAATATACAAACAGACAGTGGGCAAACCATGCATGGAAGACGGCTCAGCCATGACCTGGCACCAGCCCCCACCCTTCCCTTCCACCCTGACCCATTCCTTCCAGACCCATTGTCCCTTCCAGGGGCCGCCCTTCCATAGAGACCACCCCTAAGACCCCACCATTCCTTCTTGGGAATCCACCCTAAGGCCATTCCACCATGGTCCTTCCATGGTTCCTCCTTCTGGGCCAACCCAGGTGGCCTCTTCCCCTGGGCCACCTGGACACCACCCAGGAGACCGCCCCCCTTCTGAGACCAATAGGGCTTGCCCCTTCTCTCTACAGACCCTGCCCAGGAGACCTTACCCAGCCCAGGGACTGCCCTTTTCCTGAGACCATGCATTCCACCCTGAGCCACCGCCCCAGACCCCAGGGCCACCCTGGGCCCTTCCTTCCACCCCTTCCGCCCTTCAGACCCCACCCAGGGCCGCCCCTTCCCTGGGCCACCCAGGCCCTCCCTTTCTAAGACCCCTTCCACCACCCTGGGCCACCCAGAATCCACCTACAGACCCCGCCCAGGGCCATGCCCTACAAGACCCCACCCAGGGGCCACCCCACTTTCTCCACAGATCCACTTGAGAACCGCCCCTCTTCCCTGAACCCAGCCAGGGAACCACTCCTTCCCCCTCACAGACCCAGCCAGAGACATCCCTTCCTCCTACAGGCCCGCCCAGGAGACTGCCCTTTCTCTAGAGACCCAGCCAGGAGACCTCCCCTTCCCTACAGATCCACCCAAGACCTCCCCTTCTCTGGGCTCTGCCCGGGGCCTTTGCCCCTGCAGACCCAGCCAGGAGACCACTCCTTCCCTACAGACCCAGCCCAGGAGACCGCCCCTTCTTGACAGACCCAGCCCGGGAGACCTCCCCTTCTCTACAGACCCAACCCGGGAGCCACCCCTTCCCTGCAGACCCCGCCCAGGAGACCGCCCCTTCCCTACAGACCCCGCCCAGGAGACCACCCCTTCCCTACAGACCCCGCCCAGGAGACCGCCCCTTCCCTACAGACCCCGCCCAGGGGCCAGCCTGTTGCCATGAGTCAGACTTGCAGACGTCAGATCACCATCCCTCGAACAGCCCAGGACACCAAACAATAACCCCTGTCACAGCCAGCCCCGGGTGGCCAGGCCTTGATTAGCAACTGATGACTTCCCTAATTTTTGTCCCCACTTCCAATTCATATTCCAACTCTAAACATGCCCCCTCCCCAATCCTGTCACAGGACGCCTGCTTCTGGTCAGCTGCCTCCAGCTCCCCAGGCCAACAGCCTCTGTGGGGGCTCACCCGGAGCCTCCCCATCTCCACCTTGAAGCTTCCCACTCCCCTGCCTGCCTTTGAGGCAAGCGATGGCGGCCGGCTCCTGTGCAAGCTCCAAACAATGGACCTCTGCTTTCCTCATTGAGAGCAGGGTCTTCCCTCATTTCCAAGCACTGAGCACAGCGGCGGAGTCCAAGCAGCAGCAGCCTGCCCCTCAGTGCTTCAGCAAAGCAGAGACACCGGTGGGAGCAGCAGGACCCAGGCGGAACCTTCTGGAGCAGGTCCTGGAGCTCCTGGCTGGCTCCTGAGCTTCCCCTCTGAGGTCCTGCACAACCGTATCTGCTGAATGCTGAGAGGCCCAAGCTGGGAAACAGAGTGAGCAGGTCACAGGATAGGAACTTGGGAAGAAAAACGCTTTCCTTCCCCAGGGGCTCCAGCAGGGTGGCGAGGGGCTGAAAAGAGGGACTGGGTTCAGTGTCCCATTCAGGGCACATGCCGTCTCGAATTGAGAGAAGAGGGTATTTTTCAGCATTTGTGCTAAACTTGCATGTGTACATATTCGCTGGCATTTCGGCAGCAGTTGGTTTACTCTCGCTAAGTGTTATTTTATTATTCAAACCGGAGTTTGGTTCATTATCTCTCTGCAGAGCTTCTTGCAGGCAGAACTCCCACACTCCGACATCGCTGTCCAGAGTCAGTCCTGTGGGACTCTCAGAGTACAGAAAATTCTGAGAGCTCCGTGATGAGAGGGAAGGCTCAGCGTGGAAAACAAGGCGGTCCCACTCCTCCGCCTTCAGTTCTCGAGGGCAAGGGGGGTGAAGCTGTCCAAGATTCTGGGAATCTTCACTGTTTCTAGTTCAGCACAAAGGTGGGGTGTGGCTTGGAGGTAAGAACCAGAAACAGGGCCCTGGGACTCAGGGAACATCGGTGGGGAATGAGCTGGGTCAAGGGAGCCAGTCCTGGGCCAGCCCCAGAGGCTGAGTCAGAGGTCAGGCCAGGCCCAGGAGATCCTGGCTGAGAGCTCCGGGAAGTGCTGGTGCAAGCGGGCTGAGTGTGCAGCCAGTGGGAATAGTGGGGCGAGAAGGGGTGCAGAAGGGCCGGCAGGCAGGTAATAATGAGAGGAACAGGAGGAGGCAGGTTATGGCAAGTCACAGGGCCTGGGCAAAGGAGCTGGGGTCAGCAATAATACAGAAGAGATCAGAGGCCAGACCGCACCCAGAGGTAGGGAGGGCTTCTGGAGGAAGTGGGAGCAGATCCCATGCAAGGGAGGGGCTGGGGAAGGAAGCTCAGGCCCAGGCAAAGAGGCAAGGAAGTCAGGCAGAGGAGAGGCAGGGGTCTCTGGGAGCTGGGGCCTCTCTGGTTCTTTGGGTTTCTGCAAGATAGAACGCTGTGTGCTCCACAACTTCTCCTCAGCTACCACCAGACCCTTGGGGCCGTCACAGCAACCCTCAACGCAGCCTGCTTTGCTGGACACGTGCCCTGAACTTTGAGACCCAAGCTAGGGCTTGGTTTAGGCCATTGTTGTTCACTCAATCGCCGGGCTCTGCTTATAACAATAGCAAAAACACCAATAAGAATTGTTAGGGACTTCCTGGAGTCCAAATTATTTGGGTTGTTGTGCTGCCAAAGGCAGCACATATACAAATTATTCAGGCTGCTTCCTGGGACCCCAAAACCAAGCAGTGAAATAAAAGTTAAAGGTGAGCAGACAGAAAGAAAGCCTCAAATTCCAACTACGATTAGCCCCAAGCTGAGAAGACAGCGCACAGCAGCTCCCTAACCAAAACATGCTGCTTACACTGAACAAACATCACATGCGCCATGACGGCCGCACGCCCACTGCACAGTGCATGCTCCAGGGAACTCTTAAACTGGAGTAAGTTATCTCCCACGGCTTAGTCCATGCTGTGCTGCCATAACAGAATACCTGAGACTGGGTAATTTATAAATAATGGAGATTTATTTCTTACAACTCTTGAGGCTGGGAAGTCCAAGGCCATGGTGCCCCCATCTGATGAGGGCCTTCTTGCTGTGTCATCCCATGGAGAAAGGTAGGAGGGCAAGAGACGGAGAGGAGGGAAGGAGATCAAACTCATCCTTTCATTGGGAGTTCATTCCCATGAAAATTAACCCACTCTCATGATAACTAACCCACTCCCATGATAACTAACCCACTCCCATGATAACTAACCCACTCCCATGATAACTAACCCACACACCCATGATAACGAACCCACACCCATGATAATTAACCCACTCCCATGATGACTAACCCACTCTTATGATAACTAACACACTCCCATGATCATTAATCCACTCCCATGATCACTAACCCACTCTCATGATAACTAACCCACTCTATGATCAAACCCACTTCATGATCACTAACTCCACTTCAAGATCATCACTAACTCCATCTGTCATGATAACTAACCCACTCCCATGATCACTAACCCACTCCCATGATCACTAACCCACTCGCATGATCACTAACCCACTCCCATGATCACTAACCCACTCCCATGATCACTAACCTGCACCCATGATCACTAACCCACTCTCATGCTAACTAACCCACTCTCATGCTAACTAACCCACTCCCATGCTAACTAACCCACTCTCATGATCATTAACCCACTCTCATGATCATTAACCCACTCTCATGCTAACTAACCCACTTCCAGGATAACTAACCCACTCCCATGATCACTAACCCACTCCCATGATCACTAACCCACTCCCATGATCGCGAACCTGCACCCATGATCACGAACCCACTCTCGAGGTAAGAGTATTCATACATTCATGAAGCGAGAGCCCTCATGGCCTAATCATCTCTTAAAGGTCCCGCCTCTCAATGCTGTTGCATTGGGGATCAAGTTTCAAACACATGAACTTTGAGGGACGTCTTCAGACTACAGCACCCACCCACTTGGATGTTTGTAAGTAGTGACTGCAAATAAATGTCGATGGATCCACATAAAAGCCCCGACAGAGAAACTGAGTCTTTGTCCACCTCTGTCTTTAGGAAGGAAATGCAGAAAGGGAGCAGCCACCTTAATACTTTGGGGATGAAGAAGCCATTTATTCATTTTCTATCCTTTTTTTTTTTTTTTTTTTTTTTTGAGACGGAGTCTCGCTCTGTCGCCCAGGCTGGAGTGCAGTGGTGGCTTCTCGGCTCACTGCAAGCTCTGCCTCCCGGGTTCAGGCCATTCTCCTGCCTCAGCCTGCCAAGTAGCTGGGACTACAGGCGCCCGCCACCACGCCTGGCTAATTTTTTGTATTTTTAGTAGAGATGGGGGTTTCACCGTGTTAACCAGAATGGTCTCAATCTCCTGACCTCGTGATCTGCCTGCCTCGGCCTCCCAAAGTGCTGGGATTACAGGCATGAGCCACCGCGCCCGGCCTTCATTTTCCATCCTTTCAATGAGCATTTAAGGAATGGCCAGTGCGTCCTTGGGGATTGCAAGGCAGGGGCCATGCTTGATGCCTGGGGGATGCTGAGACTCAGAGAAGACTCTCCGTGAGCATCTCTTGGTGTGGACCAGGACACGCTGCAATCCTCAGCAGCAGTTCAGTTGGTCAGGTCACAACATGATGCAACTCCTTCTATGTCCTCATCTCACTTCCCAAAATAGAATTCAAGACAGGAACTGACTGGTTGGGACCAACTGGACGATGTCCACTGTGGCCACCTACCCACAGCATCCCATCTTGGTGAAGATGAGAAGGCAGAGGAGGGACAGGCAAACTCTGGGGCCAGAGCTCACGAACTGGGAGCTTCCACGCCTTGCCAGTCCCTCTTTTCCACATTGAGGACACAATCGGCGGTTCCAGTTACTATTTGTGGTTGCTACAAAGGAGTATTTTAGATTAAAAAGGAAACATTTGTCAGCAGGCTTTGGAGCCACAATTCCCTATTAGTGGTTGATTTCATACAACCAGAGTGTCATAGGACTACCGTGGCCACAGATCTTGGATTTTCAGGGATAAGTCCCAGTCGCCCATCTCTATTCTTTTAAGCAAAGGTGATTTATCACATGGATGACTTAAATTTGGGTCCTTGTAAGACTCTTTGTATAAATGCATTTAAACATCAGGGAGAATGCTGGCAGAACACTGGCTTTGATACTGTATTTAAAAGGGTGATCTCTGCGTGGCCTTGACAGACAGCACTTTGCAAAGGAGTCCATCAAATAAACATCATTTGGATAATGTCGTAATCTCTGGACAAATCTGGAAACCCACTGGGGCAGCAAAGAATTAGGCTCTAGAGTCACCTGTCTGGAGAGAAAGCTCCTTGGTCATCTCAAGTAGGTCTTGCCTGAAAGTGTTTGGGGCCATCTATGAGAGTGCTTCATCCTCAGGGCTTCGAAATGGAGTAAATGTTTCAAAAACGGGAATGAAATCAGCTTCTCCATCTTGCTCTCACGACAACGCCTGATGGATGTTTCCCTCCAGAATCAATAGAAAAGTTTATTTAGAGATTTGGGAGAGAGTCTGGGGGAAGGGGAGCCGTGCAAACAAATATTTCCCCAGCTGGCTTCCCTTACGTTGAGATCTGTAAATAATATTCTGCAATAACAGAAGTTATGAACCAACAGTTCTCATGGAGAGGAGAAAATAATGGCAAATAAAAGCGCTCAAGCCCAGAACATAAACCATCGTTCCTCCTGAGACTGACAAATGGAAACACTTACCTCGGCCACCAAGGGGAGCAGTAAGGGATCAGGTGGGGGTGGGGCAGAACCGGGGGAGACCAGCTCAGCCCCCAGCCTGGGTCGTCAATCCATTTGTCAGCTGAGCCCACCACGTATGCACCAGAGGGTACTTAATTGCTCATAAAAATGATTTGCTGGGTGTTTCGTTTTTTTAATAAACTATGGGGGTGGAGAAAACATGAAGTTCCATGGAGCATTGGCTTTTTACCTTTCAAATTCATAAAAACAAGCCCATGATCAGGAAGGAGAGCCAGGGAAGGAGTGGGCCATGAGGATGCTCTGGGGATGGGGAGCAGAGCTCATTTACGGAGAGTGTTTTCCCGCTGGTGGGAGACGGAAGGCCCTGCTGTGATGCTCCGGCACCACCGCCTACCCTGGGATGCCCAAACTTCTACTTCCACATCCATTCTCCCTGGCGACTCGTCCATGCATAAGCCTGTCCTGTGGCTATTGGCCAGGTGCCTCCCCTGCTTAAGAGGTAGGAGGCTGGTTACCCAAGGACATTGGTAAGAGGGTGGGATCGGGGGCTGCAGATGCCCCCTGTGCCCTTCTCCTCGAATCTGCCCTTGACACGTCCAGGAATCACAAGGCTGGAGCACAAGGCTAGGGGAGGACTCTGCAGGCGGGACCCTCATCTGTCTTGCACACGACTTCCTCCCCCAGTACATTGCACAATCCTGGACACAGTAGGTGCTCAATAAATAATGCGCCCAGGGTAACAGACCCCCATGAAGCAGCCACTTTCCTCTGAGGGAAATCACACTAAGTATTTATTAAACAAACGGCAGAATTCTGGGACAGCCCCCAGCCTTCAAACAGCGGTCCCTCTAATCCACCCCCCACCAGGCTCCACCTGCCCCAGACCTGCCCCAGACCTCCTCTTCCCTCCCTCCTGGCTGGAGGCTTCCCTGAGGAGAGACCAGCCAGCCCAAACATGTCACCATACACAAGCCTGCCGCCCCGCTGCCCCGGTGTGATTACTTCTCCTCGTCCCTTCTCCGGGCTGCAGAGCCCATGCTGAGCAGCCACTGGGCAGAAATGTCAGCTCCTAAATCAAAGACATACATCACCGCCGCCCAAATTAACACTTTTTATGGAGCCGTAAATGATTTTATGATAAATAGGCGCTGAGGGTTATGAATCAGGTTATGCAACCGCCGTCTTACCCCTCAGCCCTAATCCCCGTGGCTTTCAATTGAGCGGCGATACAGGGGGTGCGGAATGACATTTAGTTACATTAAATTGCAAGCATGCCTTTTCCCCTCGCTGTTTTCCCCACATAAAATGAGGATGAATGCCCCTTCAGCAGCTCCCAGGCCTTTCTCAGCCGCAGGAACGGACTCAGCGCCCCGGGTCGCCGTGAGTGATTCATGAGGCCCGGCCCCCATCTCAGGGAGGCCTGAAGGCCACATCTGGGCAGAGATGGGCTAAGTAGGCTGCTCATTAGCCGAACCCTGACAACAAAAGAGGAAAATGGTGCCTGGAAGCTGTGGGCCCCCCCGAGCAGGCTCAGAGAGCGGGGAGAATCTCAGCGAGAGCTCTGTGGACCAGATCTTCCCTTGCACTCAGGCTCAACTATGGACGTGGCTTTTCAGAAGATCCCGTTGGTAGACCACAGGACATCTTCTCAAAGGCAGGGCAGGTCGGGGTGGGGGCAGCAGCGGGAGACTGGGCTTTACAAAGGACTGTTTTCCTGGAAAGAAAGGAGAGAACGGGGAGGGGAACGGAGGGGAGGCTAAGGAGCCCCTGGCTTGGCAGTCAGCCCTTCTCACACCAAGAGGAAGCCTCATTCCAGAGACGCCCTGAAAACGGACAGGCACCTCAGCTTCTCTCCTTTCCTGAGATCTGAGGGATCATTCCATTTCCGCCCCGTTCAGAAAGCAGGAAGCCTCCCGCCATCCTGGTCAGAAGATAAAATTTTAACTTGGGGAGTGAGGGAGGAGAACACTTTTTAAAGATTTACAAAAACTCAGTGAAAGGTAAGTCTTTCGAGTGGATGAGACGTTAAGGATGGAGAAGGTGGGAAAAGGGTTACATGGCTGAAATGGAGAGGAGAGAAAACATTTCCGCATCCCATCACTGTCCCCACTGCCTAAAAACACAATTCCCACCTGGTCCCAAGCACCTGGGCAGGATCCGTCTTTCAGCGTCATGTAGTTTCTAGAACAGTAAATGAAGTCAGACGTCTTCTCTCACTCTTCTTCATCCTCACCTTTCTCCCCACACATATCAGGAAAAAATATCTCCTTGGTTGTGCAGTCCTGAAGAACATTCAGCTGTTTCACTGAAACGCTCATCTCTGCTGATAACATTTCACATCCATCTAGGCCCTGGGCATCGGGGAACGAGGCCCACTGCGGGCTGTGTGGTAGGGAGAGCTGAGAGGTAACTACCTGGAGGCATCGATGAGCCCCAGTGCTCAGCTCTGGGAGGCAGGGGCCTTCCCCAGGCTGGGCGATCAGAGGACACCTCACACATAGGTTTTCCAGCACCTGTTCTAGACTCTGATAGGCCACAGTATATTTCGAAAACAGGTACAATAAATGGGGGTGCCAGCAGCAACAGATCATCTCTGAGGCTCAGAAACAAAAACAAATTCATCTTTTTGGAAATGAACTTAGAGCTTGGAGTCTGTTCCTTGAACCTCATTCCTGGTCTGAGCCTCTCTCTTCCTCGATGCCCGAAAAACGTTATACTCAGCTGGACGCTGCTTGGAACTGAACTGAAGGAACGACTGTGATAAATGTGGGCAATGCTGAGATTAAGCAGAAGCCGGGAATGAGGACCCAACACACACCCCGTTCTTGATGGGAACTGAGCCTCTGGCTCAGCCACCAACGCCGGCCTTGCTGACATCATACCTTGTATGGCAATGGGCATGCAGCCACCAACGCCGGCCTTGCTGACATCATACCTCGCATGGCAGTGGGCATCAGCCACCAACGCCGGCCTTGCTGACGTCATACCTCGTATGGCAGTGGGCATGCAGGAAGCTTCTAGGTTCTTTCACCATCACCAATAGACGTTTATTGCACACTTATGACGTGCTCCTCATGTATGTAACAGAGAAAAAGAAAAGCAACACGTCGCTGGAGAGCTGGACTTCAGAGACCCCTGGAGAATCCAGCAGCTGTGTGTGGCCTGTTTTGAGGGGCAGCCTTTGGCAGGATGGTAGAAACGTGAGATACATAAACAGACCCATACTTGAGGCAGCATCTCCATCCCAGTTCTGCCTGGCACCAGCTCTGCACACAAAAAAAGTTTTAACCCAAAACCTCAAAAAGAGGCCACTGTATAGACAAAAGCCACATACTGGTTCTGCAGGTCTCAGTTCCCCTACTACGAAACAGGCCACATGAAAACAGAGGATGCCAGAAGCTAGGAGAGTCCCTCCGGGGGGACATGGATGGTCAGGTTTCACCCATGACACCTGTAGCCAGGAAGATGGTAGGAAGCACCATTGCTCCAGACCAGCCTTGTCCTCAAATTATCTCACTTGCATCCCAGCCACCTGGACCACCTGCCAAAAGTCAAACTTCCGTGGACCTGACCTGGCCTTTCAGAATCAGGGTCACTGGGGCTGAGTCCTAGGAACCTGCCATTTGAGGTTCCCAAATGAATCTTCTGCAAGCTCAAGTTTGAGAAACCCAGTCTCTCATTCCTGTGGCCTCCTTAGAGAGTCCACATCTGTAGTAGAGACACATGCCCCAGCACAGGGGATTCCACACCTTCAGAACCTCTCTCCCATGCCATGTCTCCTAGCAGCCTAGAAACCCAAATTAAGGGACAGGAGGAAGGAGATGGGCTTTGGCTCTAGGCCTCCCTGCAGCTCTTGGTATTCGTGCCTCCCAGGAGATGCCTCCACCCCAGCACTCCAGCCTCCCCTCTCCTGGCATCCATCACCAGGTCATGACCCGTGTCAGGCTGTCACCTGTCTGATGGAGAGCTCTGTGCGGACAGGGGCCCGGCCTGGCTTGTTCACAGCTATAAGGCCAGTGCCTGAGGATGGCTGGCATCCAAGAAGAGAATAATTTGGAAGAATAGAAGACGGCAACCTCATTCCCCCATGGTTCACCACTCTCTGCCCCAGACTTCTGTTCATGATGATATGTGTGTCCCACATCTGTAACGGGCTTCAAGGGTGACGACGTTCTCTGGTAAACTCATCCCTGTGACACTGTAGCAGCCGCAGCGACACTCCCTGAGAACTCAGGAGAACTCGCTGTGCACCTGCGCCTGAGCTGGCAGAGGGATCACCAGGCTGCTGGTCCATATCTCCTGCTGGTGACACCAACACCACATGGGTCAGAGGGATCACCAGGCTCTGAGTCCACATCTCCTGCTGGGACCCCAACGGCGCCATGTGGGGCAGAGGGACCACCAGGCTCCCGGTCTGCATCTCCTGCTGGGACCCCAACGGCACGTGGGGCAGAGGGACCACCAGGCTCCTGGGCCCCACCCTCCGCCGGGGACCCCAACGGGCACGGGGCAGAGGGACCACCAGGCTCCCGGTCTGCATCTCCTGCTGGGACCCCAGTACCACTGAGATTCCTGACATTGGTTTCTGTGAGACGTTTCTAAGGTTGAGGGTTTAGCTCTGATGGGAGTCTCGCGGGCCCGGGGTCTTCGTGACCCAGGGTCTGAGTTTCCTGGCCATGGCTCCCCTGAGCCAGCCAATGCCTTTCCTCACCCAAACCGGTCCTGCCTCCAACACAGGGAGCACGACTGAAGGAGAAAGCACTTCCGCAGGAGTGGCTGCCGGTGCTCAGCTGGGCTGGAGCAGGTCCAAGAGCTCGAGGCCAACATGGCGAAACCCCATCTCTACTAAAAATACAAAAATTAGCTGGGCATGGTGGTGCATGCCTGTAATCCCTGCCACTTGGGAGGCCGAGGCAGGAGAATCGCTTGAACCCAGGAGGCGGAGGTTGCAGTGAGCCGAGATCGCGCCGCCGCACTATAGCCTGAGCAAGAGTGAGACTCCGTCTCGAAAAAGAAAAAACAAAAGAAAAAACAAGAAACAGAGCTCAAGAGAGACGGCTCGGCCACGGACACCCGTCCTCAGCAGAACAGAGTGTGTCTCCTGTAGAAGCCCCACGGGAAGTCGTCAGGACACCAGAAGGATGTGCCCCTCTCCAGGTGTGGGGCTCAATCCTCCAGGCCCTCAGGCCCCCCGAGACCCCCACTCTGAGCCAAGCAACAAAGAAACCCCATCACAGCCTCTGGACAGGAGCAGGAAAGGACACAGAAGGAGGGGCTCCTGCAGCTCAGAGAGACCCACACCAGTCCCGACTGGCCCCACGAGACCCAGGCCTCCAGGCGGGGCGAGGGCACACTAGCGACCCCAAAGGACAGCGTGCAGCAGGCACTTTGGGTGGGTTCCCCAGGAGGGTGTGGAGCAAGGGGCTTCTGGCCTTGGTATGGGGCAGGTCGGGCGTGGCCTGGCAGGGACGCCCGGTGGGGAACCTGTAAGCATGATCCCTGGGCACTGCCCTCAGGGGCACAGGAGCGAAAGGACAGGCTCCGGGTTTACGGTGTCACATGGATGCTTCCACACGAGTCTCCGTGGTGGCCGTGGAGAACCCACGCACTCGTTGGCTTCTTACTGGGCCTTCCCAGAAGCACCCGCTCTTCCAGACGTTTTCACTGGAGCAGCACAGGGACCTTGTTCTAATACAGGACTTGCAGCCGAGGTGCCCCACGCCTCGAACCGTCTGGGGGAAGGAGCGTCCATGGAATGTCATCATAAGTAGACAAATATGTCTATACACACACAGAGACAGAAAGAGACACAGGGACAGACAAAGAGAGACAGAAATAAACAGAGACAGAGAGTCAGAGAGAGACCCACAGAGTGGGAGACACGCAGACAGACAGAGAGGCAGAGAAAGAGTCAGACAGAAGCAGAGACCGGGCAAGAAAGAGAGAGAGAGAGAGAAACAGAGACAAAGAGAGAGGGAGGCAGGGGCTGAGAACGCTCCCCAGTGCGCAGACAGAGGTGGCTCCCAGAGCTGAGGGCCATGGGGAGTCTTGGTGAGAGTATGCAGCTATTTTGATGGAAACTCACCCCACACACAAAAAACAAAATCCCACTGCAGGCTCACCAGGCGGACCCATGGCATGGCAGGGACCGGAGGGGCTCAGGAGAGCTTCCAGTGGGCTCCTCCCTCGCAGAGAGGACAAATGGAGGCCTCCACAGCCACGCACTCTCAGTGGCGGGGCTGGAGCTGAGGTGCAGGTTTCCATCATCTGTTTTTCTCGCTCCATGCCCGGTCTTTGGTCTCCGGGGGCCTTGAGCCAGGGCAGCTGGTGGGCCCTCCCTAGAGAAGACGTCCAGGCCGCTACAAAAACCCACACTGAAGGGCTGCAGGGGGGAAACAAGGAAGGATCTAAAAACAGGAGGTTCCAGCCACCAAGAACCTAAACCTCCCTGTTCATTCCCTCGTTCATCCAGCGAGTGCAGAGAAGCTTCACAGTGAGCCGCACTCCACCCAAAGATGAACAGTAGAGACAAACGGTGAAAGGCCAGTTAGAGCCAGCATGACTCAGAGAGAGACGAGCCAGCGTGGGGAGGGATGGCGTGGAGCACGCTTCCCGGAGGAGAGGACTAGGAGGTTGGTGGATGGGAGGCCAGCATCTCAGGGGGATGGATGGGGAGACGGGCGTGCTCTCTCACACCCAGTGCTTCTGCCTCCAGGAGCCCTGGCCGCCCTTACAATTAGGTGGGCCAAGTGGCATGTCCTGGCCAACGGGCTGTGAGCTGGCGTGACGCGTGCCTCTTCTGGCAGGGATGTCTCATTCCTGTATGCAAAGCCCTTCAGTACTGTCTTCCCCAGGGAACAACTGGATTAGGCTGTTCTTGCATTGCTATAGAGAAATGTCTTCGATTGGGTAATTTATAAGAAAGGAGGTTTAATTGGCTCATGGTTCTGCAAGCTGTATGGGAAGCATAGCCCTGGCAACAGCTTTTGGGGAGGCCTCTGGAAGCTTCCAATCACAGCGGAAGGCAAAGGGGGAGCAGGCACATCACGTGGTGAAAGCAGAAGCAAGAGAGAGAGAGTTGGGGGAGGCGCCACACACTTCGTGACCTGATGTCACGAGAACTCACTCACTATCATGAAGACAGCACCAAGGGGATGGTACTAAACCCTTCATGAGAAAACCACCACCATGATCCAGTCACCTCCCACCAGGCGCCACCTTCAATTCTCGGGATGACATTTCCACATGAGATCCAGACGGGGACAGATATTCAAACCACATCAACAGCCAAAGGTGCCACCTTCAATTCTCGGGATGACATTTCCACATGAGATCCGGACGGGGACAGATATTCAAACCACATCAACCGCCAAGAAGCCCACTTGTCCCAGGTAGTGAAGCCGTAACTGGAAGAGCTGCCACCAGCCTGGATCCCTGAGTGACCTGTGGAGCAGAGACCCTGCCAGCCTGTCACATGTGTGTACTGTGAGCAATAAACGTGCCATGCCATGTGTGAGGCAGGCTTAGCCCACAACAGCACTGGCCTCAAGGGAGCACTAAACATTATTATTTTTACTAAATCTCAACCCTGAGTTTACATCTTTTTAATGTAAATCTTTTTAATCTTCTGTGTGATTAAACGGGAACTATGTATAAAGCACTCCCGGTGCAAACCAAAGTAGAACGTTTGTCTCGGAGAAAAACCCCTGAGCCCTGTGAAACAACCGTGAGCTGAACTAGCTGCTTTTTATGAGATATCGTTTTTGCTTGAGAGAATAACTAAGAGACAAACTACGGTTATTCAGACATGGGTATTTGGCAGACATTTTCTCAAAATATATAAAGTGAGCCTGTCACTTCAAGGAAAACAACTGACAATATTTGTTGCCAATAATAGAGTTCTGACTTTCAAGCAAAAATTAGAATTTTGGAAGACTCGTATCCACCGCCAGGAGCTCGACAGCTTCCCAGCACTTAAAGGCTTTTGTGATGAAGAACGTGGTGATATTATTGAATGTGATTCTTGATATTGAATGAAGAAATGTGTTAGCATTTGGAAGATCTGCAAAACGCAGTGAAACGTTATTTTCCAAATGACCGTGGTGTGATGTTTCAAAATTACACATGGGTTAAAAATCTATTCTTTGAATGGAAAAGGAAAAATTACTGACAGGGCTTTCCAATTTCCAATTGCAACTAACCTTTAGAACACTACTGCTTATTGACTTCTAGTTTAGCATAAAGAAAAGTATCTGCAATTATCTAACAAAGCTTTTAAAATACCCCTCTGTTGTCCAACTACATACCTGTGTGAGACCATATTTTCTTCATGTATTTTAAACAAAACAACATATTGCAACAGATTGAATACAGAAGGAGTTCTGCAAATCCAGCTGCCTTCTCTCCAACCAAACATTACAGAGATTTGCTGAAAGGTAAAACAAAGCTTCATTTCTCACTATTTGGTGGTGGTGGGGTCTATAATTATTTTTATTGAAAGCTGTTATTTATGTTAACCTGTAATTAGGCTTATTTATATCATCTTTTTGTTTTGTTTTGTTTTGTTTTTGAGACGGAGTCTCGCTCTGTCGCCAGGCTGGAGTGCAGTAGCGTGATCTTGGCTCACTGCAACCTCCACCTCGAGGATTCAAGCAATTCTCCTGCCTCAGCCTCCCAAGTAGCTGGGATTACAGACACGTGCCACCACACCCAGCTAATTTTTGTATTTTTAGTAGAGACAGGTTTTCACCATGTTGGCCAGGCTGGTCTTGAACTCCTGACCTCATGATCTGCCCACCTTGGCCTCATAAAGTGCAGGGATTACAGGTGTGAGCCACCACACCCGGCCTATCATTGTTATTCTTAATGAATTAATAAGTACATGACTTGTAAGTTTCTCAGTTTTTGTCAGTAAAGAAGAAATTATCAATAGAGATAATCCACATCCACCAAAGCTCTGTGGGAACCTCAGTAACTTTTAAAAGTACAAAGGGTTTCTGAGACTAGAACATAGGGGTCCAAATTCCTGAGCCTGGAGTTCAGGCCATCCACAGTGTCACCCAGCTGACCTCCCCGCACACCCTGTCCATGCTGGTTCGTGTGTTCCTGCACCCTCCTTGCAGAACACCACACCTGCTTCACCTTCGTCATGGTGCAGCCGGGTGAAAACCCTTCCCCACCTCCATGTAAGCTTCTAACCATTCCAAAAGCCCAGCTCAGGATCCTGCCCATAGCAAAGCTCCCAAGTTCTCCAGACTACAGTGCTCTTTGTCCCCAGAATCCCTGCAGCCACCTGAGCCTTTGCCTTGTCCTAAGACATAAATGACAGCAGGAGGCACAGGGCAAGGCGTTGCGATTCACCCCACACAAAGGTGCTGCAGCTGCTCCGACCAACCTGACATCACCACAAGAGAGGGGACAGCCTGGGGTCTGCATGGAGCCCAGTCTAGGGCCAAGACCCTGGTGAATGCCACATGAGTGAACAAATGAACAAGAAAATGGAGGCCTTCCTCTCCCACAGGTCTTCCTCTGAGCAGACAGTCCCAGAACCTCAAGTCACAGCTTTCTAGAGCTCAATGGGGCTGGGCACAGTGGCTCACGTCTGTCGTCTCAGCACTTTGGGAGGCTGAGGTGGGTGGATCAGTTGAGGTCAGGAGTTCAAGACCAGCCTGGCCAACGTGGTGAAACCCTGTCTCTACCAAAAATACAAAAGTTAGCCTCATATCATGGCAGGCACCTGCAACCCCAGCTGCTCGGGAGGCTAAGGTATGAGAATCACTTGAACCTGGGAGACGTGGAGGTTGTAGTGAGTCAAGATCGTGCCACTGCACTCCAGCCTGGGTGACAGAGAGAGACTCTGTCTCAAAAAAAAAAAGAAAAAGAAAAGAAGAGCTCAATGGGAGCTCTCTGGGTTTCCTTCAGGCCTGAGCTGGGAGAAGGAGCCCACCCTACTCCTGACCCCATTATTCTTCAGGATACCCTAGGGGCTCCCCAGATGACCCAGTGTGGCCATCGGCCTCTCAAAACCTGAGCAGCTCCTTGAGATTTCATATAAACCAATCAGAAATAATCAGTGCTCTTTTTTTTTTGAGACAGAGTCTTGCTGTTCAGGTTCAAGCAATTCTCCTGCCTCAGCCTCCCGAGTAGCTGGGACTACAGGTGTGCACCACCACGCCTGGCTAATTTTTGTATTTTTGGTAGAGACGGGATTTCACTATGTTGGCCAGACAGTTTCAATCTCTTAACCTCATGATCTGCCTGCCTCAGCCTCCCAAAGTGCTGGGATTACAGGTGTGAGCCGCCGCACCCAGCCTGTGCCTTTTAAATTTTTGAAAACTGATTAAGAGTGTTGGACTCAATGGCTACATTAAAGGACAAGTGGTATTTAACTGGTCTGGAATAATCACAGTTACCTGTGACTGACAGAACAGTGAGTAGCAGATTAAAGACGGCTCGGCCTCAGCTGCCCGCCTGGGGTTTGACAGTTTTGAGCATCTCCCACCTGTACCCGGAGCTCCCGGGGAGAAGGATTCTGACTGTGGCACGGCCAGCCCTCTATCCCTAACCCGCTATTTTCTAAGAACAACTTGGGGGCCCTTTTTACATTCCTCTTTGCATTTTTCTATTAACTTCTTTTAGACAAAACTCAAAGTAAGAAAGATGATATATATCCTTCCATTAATTGAGGAAACTGAGGCTCAGGGAAGCTACAACTTGTTTAAAATACGGACGAGCCAAAGCCAACTCCAAGTTCGCTCCAGACCAGTGAAGATGGTGAGACCAGGTCTTGCTCCTGGTCTTTCAGGGCTGTGGAGACTGGATGCTTCATCTTCCTTGACTCCCTCTTGCCATCTCTGAAAGGCAGGGTATGGTGAGATGTATTAGTCAGAGAAACACTCACTAGCTACTGGAACAAACAGCACCAAAATGTCTGACACTCACATTTCCTGATGGCCAAAGTATCATGGAGAATGGGTCACGAGCCTGGTGGCCCTCACTAAGGGTGATTCATGCACCTGAACTCCCTTTATAACGGGATTCAGACTCTCAGGTAGGAAGTCAGCGAGCACAACAGCCCAGCCCTGCCTGCATGGAGGTCCAGGCTGCGGAGCACACTCTCAACTAGGAATTCTGTCATCTCCTGACAGGGGGCAGAGTCCTTCTATTTTAGGAAGGCTTGGAGAGGGTCGTGTGGCCCATCCTTGCCACCCCACCATTCCCTGCCCATGGAGTGTGCACCTCAGCCTCACACAAAGTCTGCACCTGCAGCTGTGGTCATGGTCACCATATGGAGGCAAACTAAGACAGTGGTCTCTGTGTCTTCCTCCAAAATCATCTTTGCAAGGTTCTTCACACTGCAGGCAGCAGCTACCCAGCCAGAACCTTAAGGACCTGCTCCCATGAGCAGGTGTCAGCCCTTCTGGACCCAGCTAAGTCCATAACAGGTGAGGTCTTGGGAACTAGCTGGACAGAGATGCCTCAGAGCCTGCTTCCAGGGTGGGGGCAAAGGATCACAATGGAGGCTGTCCTCCTTCTCCCACCTCCCCAGTTGTCCCAGGGCTCTGGCAGCTGCTGGAGCTGCTGCTCCAACCCACATAGCAGCCAGTATCGTGCCCATGGCTCAGGATGCCCCGGAAGCCTATTCCCAAACAGAGAATCTGAAGGAATATCACACTGTACTCCTGCCTGGAAGCTTCTCGGCTCACAGGGCATTGCAGGCCAGGGCTGCTCCAGGCACACACGTGCGCCACCCTCCTCCTTTGTCTCAGAGGACAGCTTCCTCCCAAGCCCTTCGGGAAGTGTGCTTCTGATTCTTCAGCAGCTCCGAGGCCTGGAGGAGGTCGCTACACTGGGCACATAGTAGAGGCCACTTACCTCTGCCTGTTGTCAACCCCACGAGATCATGCTGCGCATCCTTCCTGTCCATTGCTGATGCCCCAAGCCCGGCACAGAGATGGCCTTCTGCAAATAAATGTCTGCAAAGTGAGATGCCACAATCCATTCGTCTGGACATTTTAAACAAACCACAGCCCCAGCCGTGGCCGCCTTCGCCTTCCTCTGGTGGTCCCGCCCCAGCCGTGGCCGCCTTCGCCTTCCTCTGGTGGCCCCACTCTTCTCTGGCCCAGCCTGCAGTTGTCATTTGCAGCAGAGACTTGGCATCTCCCCCTGTCATCACAGAAGAATCGGTGTTTCCTCCAGCGTCTGAGCCATATGTCACCAAGGAGATGCAGAAACCACAGGGCATACGCCAGGCACCTGGTGACTGTGTAGCTGACTTGGCCCCACTGCTGATCCTGGGGACCACACAACCCTGGGAAGGCAGGGCCGGTGTCCTGCTACAGATGACAGAGCTGAGCCGTGAAAAGGGCGAGCAGCTTGCCCAAGGTCACCCAGCTAATTTGGGAGGGCAGAGTGGGGTCCTGGGGCTGGGTCCCTTTGCTGGGTTTCTATCCATCCATCCACTCAGTTCCAAGGAGCCTCTTTCCCCACCTCCCTGCAGCCCCCCTCCAGGAGATTGGCTCCAAGTTCTCAGAGTTATTCTCAGTATGAGAAGCAGAGTCATCTTCTAAAACATTCCCAGGGGAGTCACCTGCTCCGAGAAAATAATAACTCACCACATCAGACTCGAAACTGTGTGTAAGGACCAAGTACACATCTCCCAAGAGAGGCCTTGGATGCTGGAAACTGTGTTTCTGCAAATCAGGGAGTGAGGGCGGCTGCTGTGCCCAGCTCACGGCCACTTACTCCTACTTTTCCAGCTCACTCCACACTCCTGAGCAGCACTGGGGTTCAGCTCATCTGCTGTGAGCCAGACAGACAACTTGCAAGCCCTTCCCCAAGCCCACGGCTCTAGTTGGCCTCCCTGCCCTCTCCAATGCTCAGAGCAAGCTCAGGGGCTGCCTTGGAGTTCGCCAAGGAGCACCACGGGGTTTTAACCTCAAAGATATTACATTTGAATTCAGATCCGTTTACTCTGTTCAAACAAATTAGCCTCCCAGGACCGCAGGGCTGAGCCTCCAGCTTCTCCCACTAAATGGAAAGACGGCCACCTGCACAGTCAGCAGGCCTGGACACTTTCTCAATTAAAAGTTGAGGACAGTCCTTCTTCCACCAAGTCTGCCGTTGGGTCCCCGTCAGTCCGTATCCCTTGCTGGGGGCCCTCCTGCCATGGATGCCTTGCCAAGTGTCTAAAATGGTGAGTATTGCATGAAAGACTGTTTGGCCAAGGGTCTGGGCAGTGCCACGCTTCTCTGAAACGTGTCGATTTGTATTCCACAGTTCAAGAAAACTAATCTGGATCATAAAAGCCGGAGTGGAGAGCTATCAAGCTCAAAGGGTGGTTTCTGAGTGAGGGCCTCTCTCATGTGAGAATTAGTCATTGATCTTCTCTAAGACATTTCAAAGGGGAGCCTTCAATGACATGATCCGAACACTTTCTGATGTGGCCAAAAGCTCAGCCCGGCGGCCAGTGCCAGCTCCATGCACAGAGAAGAATCCCAGGCTCCTCCTGCCTGAGCCACCCTGAGGCCTGCAGGTGTAGTTGAGACTCAAGGGATGGGCCCCCATCAGAGAGATACGGGGAAAAAGCCCCAAAATGAAATTTCTGATTCCAGTACTCAAACACAAGTCCGGGAACAAGTCAAGTCACAAGAGACTGCATCCATGGCTGCTTGTCTGAACCCACGTTTCCTGCTCCCTTTACTGGGTTTAACAGTGTTTCCCACCAGTACTCAGAACTTACAGAAAGTATAATTTAAAAAAAAAAAAAAAACAGTGTCCCCCAAAGATTCACATCTACCTGGAACTCCATAATATGAGTGTATTTGGGAATGAGGTTTTCGCAGATGTAATTAGTTAAGACGAAGTCAAACTGAATGAAGGTGGACCCTAACCCAATGTGACCAGTGTCCTTATAGGAAGAGAAAAGAGACACATAGGAGTACACATGGGGGAAGCCACGTGGGGACAGAGGCAGAGACCAGGAGCTGGGCAAGTCCAGGAACCAGCTCTGCCTGCACATTGATTTCAGGCTCCTGGCCTGCAGGACTGCAAGAGAATCAATTTCCGTGGTTCTAAGCCCTCCATGTCGTGGTACTTTGTTCTAGCAGCTTCAGGAATCTAACACAGCCCCCAGACTTCCAGCATCGTCACGGATCCAGCAGGCAGAGCTGAGCAAGCCGTCTTCCACGGCCCTCCGATGGGGCTTCCTCCCAGGGCCACAGCCTGGGCTCTAGGGTCCTGCCTCAAGGTTCACAACTCATCAGTCCTGTAACCTGGGAGACATAGCATTTTACAGCCCCATGACGACACCCCGGCCATGTTCACTCTGCATTTTCTGTGTGTGCAATACCAAGGCGGCAACTTTGAACAGGACAAGTCATCTGTCTCCACCGAGCCTGCATCCCCATGGATCCTCCTTGGGGAGCTGAAACCCAGGAGGCAAATGGCTTCTGTGGAAGTCATGATGCTGAGTTCACTACTTTTTCCTCCTTGCAGCCGCTGAGCTTGACTTATACACCTCCATCCCCTGCTTTTCTCCAAGGAGCAGGGGGGACCTTGTGTGACTGCTCCTTGTAATGAGTCTTTGGAGGCAACAGGTCCCTGGACAGGGCCCTCGAGTCAGCCCCTCCTCCTGCCTGTCTCCCTGGATACACTGTCATTCCTTATTCCCTTGTCCGTCCTTCCGGTGGATGGAGAGCTGCCCAGGACAGGGCGTGAGGCTGGGCCCACGGGACGCAGACACCATGCACAGGAGTCTGCGACTGACACCTCTCTGGAATCAAAGCCAAGAAAACACTTTCTACAAGTCACCCTGAGATCAAGGGCAGACACAGAAGAGAACTGGCCCTAATTTGCAAGTCACCCCAGTGGGCCCTCCCAGTGGGAGGCGTGATTTCTCTTAACCCCTTCATTCCTGGTCAGCTGAAGCTCCAAAGGCCAGGTCCTCCCACTTAACAACCCCCCCGCTCACCCCCAACCTCTAAGGTTGGTGCATCATCTGATGGTTTTGATCAACGATTTCAGGACCATCTGGCTGCCAGGGTGCTGGAAACTCTTGCCAGCTCTTGAAATAACTCAGCCTGGCTTCATTCACAAGCAAGCACAGCTGCCCTGCAGTTTTGGGTCAGGACACTGGGTTGGAGCATGGGATGAGGCAGTGGGGCCCTCAGAGCCAGGCTGGGAAGCAGCCAGGACCCATGAGGAGGGGCCAGTGCTGAGCCCCCGCCCAGGACTGTCCAGCTCCCTCAACCACCTTCCTCAGAAGCAAAGTATCCCAGCACCTCCAGCACAGCTCTGGGGTTTCCAGCCGACTTTGAACCTGGCTTGTCTCCTTCCCTGGCACAGAAGTTCTGCTCTTCACAGCCTCAGGGTTTGGCACCGCCCCCCCATATCCCCCCAGCCCCCTTCCTCCATTCTACAGCCAGTCTCCTCTTCCTCTTCCTCTTCCTCTTCCATTCCCACAAGGAGCCTTCGGGTTCTGCTGTCCCCTGTTTCCATGGAGCCACACAGCAGAGTTGTGCAACCTGGAAGGGAAGCCCCCCTCCCATCTCCCAACCCTCCCTCCTTCCCCAGACAGGACCTCCCCATCCTCTTCCCAACCTGTCAGGGTGGTGAACATCTCATGAAATCCACCCTCCTAAAATGTCTGTGGATGGCAAAGGTAGAGTAAGAATGTGGATCCAGGGCATGAACCCAAGAGGTGAGCTGTGTGAATTACAGGGGCCGCGTGGGCCCATGGGGAGAGTCTATGGGCAGGAGGGCCTTGTGGTATCCTAAAAATCTCACCATCTCCTCATCACATACGACTGTCAGAAGGACCTCAGAGTGAGAGGGCCCTGAGTTCAAACCCTGGCATCCCAGCTCAATGGCCCTGGGACCCCCATTCACCTTCTAGGCCACCTCCATGATGATGGGGGCATCCTAGCTTCTTGCTCACACAGGCAGGATTTAATAAACTTCCAAGTGCTGCCTCCTGTGCTTTGCGAACCCAGGAGCACACACAGATGTAAAAGGCATTTTCACTCACTTCCCAAGCTTTTCCTGAGAGTCCACGCGGTGTGCCAGGCATGACTTAGACCCAGCGGTGCATAGCCCTCCCCTATGTCACCCCTGTCCAAATAAAGGCTCTCCGGATGGGTCTCTGCAGTGGGATCAAAGGCCTGGCTTCCCAGTGCAATCCTGGAGGCAAAGAGCTAGAAGATGAACCTTCTTCAGATCTGAATTGCCCCAGAGCAAAACCACCCTGGCAACTGGGAAAAATGAGTTCCAAAGAGGTGGCAGTAATGAGAGGACTCCTAGAACAGAGTCGTGGCTCAGGACCGGGGCAAGACAAAGGGCCTTGGTCTGCCATATGTCCTGGTGCCTTTCAAGATCCCAGACGGAACCTCCTACTCTTTAGGAATCCCAGGTGGTCTTCAGCCCTTGGCATGGCACACTGCAGGACCTGCTATCCTGTACTTTGTGGCGGAACCATCTCTGAATAATTCACAGGCATTATTAAGTCAGGTCTCACAGACCTAAATCCTTGTGGATCTCTAATCAAATTATGGCGAAGTGGATGCCGTTAAGCTCTTATTAGCAGTAATGGTATTTTAAAATAATAGAGTATTTTCGAGGTGTGTGATGGAGTCTTAAAGTACTTTTGGCATGTCAGCTTTCATCTAGCGTCTGTAGTTCCCTCTGGCCATTAGTTATGCAGATAATCAGAGCAATAGTCAGCTTCGGCTATGGAACAAACAATCCCAGCATCTCAGGGGCTGACCACGAACGGTTGTTTCTTCCTCATGCACACCATGGCTGAGACCGGCTGCCGCCCTGCTCTCCTCCACTGGGCTCTGTTGGGATCTGCGTGTCTTTCCTTTCCTAAAACTCAGGCTGAAGAAGTACCCAGACCTGGGGCCCACTGTTCTCAGAAGCAAGACAGGTGGGGCCAAACCACCTGAGCACGCTTAAAGTTTCTGCTGGGAGCAGGCTTGTCACAGCCGTTCATGTTCCTTAGCCAAAGCAAGTCCCACGGCTGAGCCCAAAGCGAAGTGTGGCACGAAAGTCCACTCTGCCTTCAGATGAGCTGGGCATGAAGGGAGGTGTTATGGGTTCATTATGTCCCCCTAAAAGATACAATGAAGACCTAACTCCAAGGACCTCAGAATGTAATCTGAGTTGGAAACAGGACCATTGGGAATGGCCCCTAATCCGATGTGACTGATGTCCTTATATAAAGGGGAAATGTAGGCCGGGCATGGTGGCTCATGCCTGTAATCCCAGCTCTTTGGGAGGCCAAAGCAGGCGAATCACAAGGTCAAGGGATGTAGATCATCCTGGTCAACATGGTGAAACCCCATCTCTACTAAAGATACAAAAAAAGAGTGTGGTGACAATCGCCTGTAGTCCCAGCCACTCAGGAGGCTAAGGCAGGAGAATCACTTGAACTGGGGAGGCGGAGGTTTCAGTGAGAGGAGACAGTGCCCCTGCACTCCAGCCTGGGCAACAGAGTGAGACTCCCCCACCCCTAAAAAAAGGGGGAGATACAGACAAAAATGTGCACACAGGGAGAATGCCATGTGAAGATAAAGGCAGACATGGGAATGATGCTTCCAGGAGCCAAGGAGCACCAAGGAATGCCTGCAGCCTCCAGCAGCTGGGGAGAGGCCCGGAACAGAGGCACCCTCACGGCCTCGAGAGAACCAACCCTCCCACACCTTGATCCCGGATGTCCGGCCTCCAACACTGAAAGAGAATCTGAATTGCCCCAGAGCAAAACCGGTGTCTATCATTCGGTGTCTATCACCGAAGCCAAGGGTCGCCAGCCCCTGGGTCACGGACTGGTACCTGTCTGTGGCCCATTAGGAACCAGGCCGCACAGCAGGAGGTGAGCGGCAGGTGATCAAGCAAAGCTTCATCTGTATTTACAGCCACTCCCCGTGGCTCGCATTCCTGCCTGAGCTCTGCCTCCTGTCAGATCAGCGGCAGCATTAGATTCTCATAGGAGCGCGGACCCTATTGTGAACTGTGCACACGAGGGATCTAGGCTGCTCGCTCCTTATGAGAATCTAATGCCTGATGATCTGTCACTGTCTCCCATCACCCTTAGATGGGACTGCCTAGTTGCAGGAAAACAAGTTAATTGCAGGAAAATGGATTCTACACTATGGTGAGTTGTATAATTATTCTGTTACATATTATAACTTAATAGAAATAAAATCCACAATAAATATAATGCACTTGAATCATACAGAAACTATCTGCCCACCCCCAATTCATGGAAAAATTGTCTCCCGTGAAACTGGTCCCTGGTGCTAAAAAGGTTGTGGACTGCTGGTCTAAGCCACCCAGTTTGTGGCACTTGATTATGGCAACCCCAGGAAACTAATAACGGAGGAAATAAGTAATTGGGAGAAAATAATACCAGAGGCCACTGATGAGTGCCCAGGAAAGTCTCCAACATGCTAAGGGCATCTGCATTGCCAGCGCTGGGGCTGCTAAATGCCATGTGTGCCTCGGGGCGTGGCTTTCCTCTCGCGTCTGCTTCCTGCCAGCGTGAGTCTGCGTGGCTTTACCCGACAGCTTCTGATCTGTTAACAGGGAGTTTGGGGGGCAGGAGCTGCTGTTTCAATCTCGTGTTATGACTGGCAGGTAGTGGCTGCAGCCTTTTAATGTTGCAGGTGTTCTGACGGCTGCCCTTGGCACTCTAAGACAATTCATTGTTGGTCCCCCTACCTCTTCTATGGTCAGGGACTCACTGGGAACACACGAGAGGCAAGGGCTCCAGAGAACAAGTGGATGTTGGAGTCACACAAATCTGCATCCAGACCAAGCTCTGAGGGTAAGCGGAGAAAACACCCTTGCCCCATCTCTTGCACTGAATGCAGCTGTGAGCCCTGAGCAGAATGCAGGCAGCAGCCCCTCCACAGACAGAGGCAGACTGAGGATGAGGGCCAGGGTTCAACACCCTATTGAGCCAACAGTGAGGCTACCATTTTATTTTCCTCAGGTGTCCCTCAGTCTAGACTCAGCACAGCCTCATAACCCACAATCAACATCATGTGGACAGAGGGGGCTACAGAAAAGCCCTCTAGTTCTGGTTTGCAGAGGGAGTCCCTAACATTCAGGGAAAGCAGGGGAAATCTCCCTCTCTTTTCTCTCCTTTGTTCTTTCATGCCCCAATCCCCAGGCAATGCCACTGTGGCAGTAACACTGAGAGCAGGGGCAAGAGCCCACAGGAGCCTAAAACCGCAAGCCAGGAGAGGCTCCCTCTCTGATTGGAGGTGGGTGCTGTGGTCCTCAGAGAGTGGGACAAACCCCCATTGCTTTTATTCTTTCTTTGTCCTCCTGCCATTTGGCCCCAGGCAGGATTAGTTGCAGGACGTACCTGGCAGAGCTGGGTTTAAATAAAGCTGAAAGCAGAGTTCTCAGGAATCAGAAAATTCCAGGGAGATAGCAGAGAGGGAGAGCCTGGGAAACTTCTAGGCTTATTTCTAAGCTGCACATGTGTGGATCTGATCCTATACATTGTGAAAAAGGACTTTGAGATCTGAACGAAGAGACAGACTAGCTCCTGGGTCCCAGGGGGGCCACTGAGTGGCACACAGGCAGGACAGATCCAAATACAAAGACTGAAAACAAAACTGGGGCTGAAACCATGACCCTCAGCAGGCAGGGCATAACTAGTGCCTTTAACATAACTAGATGAGAGCTGACCAAATTAACAAAGATATTGACATTCTCAATCAGATTTAATTATGGCCCAGAGACCCATAATGCATGTTTGGAATATCCAGGATGCATCCAAAATCACTCAGCATCTAAAGACCCAGAAACATCTCAATACCCCCCAAGAAAAGACAATTTAATAGACACAGATGCCAAAGTGACACAGACATTGGCATTTTCGTACAGACTTTAAAGCATCTACTATAAAAATTATCCCACAAGTAAGAGGAAACTCTCTTGAAACTAATAGAAAGAAAGCAAATTTCTGTAAAGAAATAGAAGGTAAAAAAACAAAAACTACATAATCACAGTAATAAAAAAAAAAAACTTCATTGAGTAGGCTCAATAGCAGAAGAAAGACAACAGAGAAAAGAGTCAGGGAACATGAAAATATCTCAATAGGAAATTATCTAACCTGGACAACAGAGTGAAAAGAGGTGGGAAAAAAGTCAACAATGACTCAGGGACCTGTGGAGCAACAACAAACTGACCTCTGACTCTTCACTGCCCTAGTGTTATTGGAAACGTTTCCAAACTTCCCTGAACCTCAGTTTCCTCCCCTCTAAAGTAGTGGGTAACTTTTCATTTCAACAGACATCGTCTCATTAAATCCTCATAACAGCCAACTTACATAGGTATAGGTAATAGTACCTTCATTTTACAAATAAGGAAACTGAGGCTGAACGTGGTTAAAAATCTTTACCCAACTCAGTGTCACTGACACACCAGCCACAGAACCCACATTGCTACTCTTCATGGCCATCCTCCTTCCTTCAGTAAACACCCCTGCTGCTGCGTGTGGGGTGATGGATGATGGGCGGGCATCCATTTGGCACATTGAGACAGGAGATGTGTGAAAACCTTAGTTGCCTGAATTCTAGTCCTTGCTTTGACACAAACCAAAAGCATGACTCAGAGAAAGTTACCCCCGCTCCCCCCATCTCAGCTAAGCTTCCTCATCTAGAAAATTGAAGCACTGGATTCTATTATCCTGAAGGTCATTGCCAACTCTGGCAGTTAAGGATTCCCATCATCCTCCTCCAGGGACTTGCAACTATTTCCTGAGTGTAGCATAGGTTCATGCGCCAGTCACAAAGGGGATGGTGCTGTCCTGAGTGCTGAAGGAGAGACTCCAGCAAGCCCTGGGAGCCGGCAAGTTTTCTGAGCAATGCCTTTCCCTGGGGCTTCCTCCAACCTTTCCGCATGAGCTCCACTGAAAGCTGACTCTGTTTATGAGCACATTTCATGCTGGAGGGGGTTGTTCAGGTTAATCCATTTTCTCTCTCAAATTCCTGCCTCTTTCAAGTGTGCTTAAGATTTCTCTGCCCAGTCTTGAAATGCTGCCTCCCAGGCTGTTTATGCTTTCAACCATATTCTTCCCTGCCTTTGCCCAGCTGCAGTTCTCTAAGTCCTTCCTCCGCAGGTCATATGTCCCTTGAACATTTACCTATGAGGCTACAGTCTGCCAAGTCTGCCAGTCTGAGGGACCCTTAGGTTTGTCTGCGACAGAAGGAACCTACCCATGCTCTGGCATCTTTCTTTGAAAGGTTTTCTGGGCCCTGTATCAGGGGAAAAGGTCAGGGACGCTACAGATCGAGCTTTAAATTCAAGTGGGCAGCACCTGGCTCCTCAAAGCATAGGCTTTCTGAGATCTCCAAGCCAGATGACTGGACTAAGTTTGAGAACCAAAGAGGAATTAGACATGGAATGAAGAATGCGTCGTCTTAGTCAGGAGAGTGGGAGATGGGTATTGTGAGTGTCAAATTAGGGAGCCACGTGCCCAGAGGTTTTCATCTCCCCACTTATTCCTTCCCTTCTGAAGTGATGCCTGAAATAAACCCAACTCCAGCCCACTAAAGCTAAAAGAGGGTTTTCTGAAGGATCTTGAGGGATCTCACCAAATTCGAGGATGAGTTAATGGGAAGAGCAGGGATTATGGTGGGCTTCAGGAATGGCTTGATCCAGGAGTCAGAGTGCTTGGATCACCTCTTGAAATACCTCATGCTTCTCTGTGCACATCTGTTTCAGTTCCTGCTGCAGATTGGTCCTTTTTTTTTTCTTCCCAGACTCATGGAAGACACTCTGGGCTCCAACAGCTTTGGTGTTTGATGTGTTACTGTTTCAGCCACCCAAAGAGAGACTATTTCAAATTTCCCTGTCTTTCCCAACTCCAAAGCTGCCATGGAAGGGATGTGATGGCCTAGCTTGGGTCAGGCACTCACTGCTGGACCAGTCAACTATTGCCAAGGGGGTAGTATTGTTCTTGGAGTCCTCTGCGTGCCACTGAAGGTCAGGGCAGGGTTGAGATAGGAACAAGAGGGGCAGAGACTCAAGAGCTGGTACACACAGGCACTTCTTAGCAATGCACCACACACCCTTCCTTGTTCCTGACTGTGAGAATGGCCTCTAAGGTGGGCATTGGTGATTAGCAATCTGTTTCAGAAATTCCTGAAGCTGATCAGGTCCTCCTGACACCCAGAGTCCTCCTCTCTACCCTCCATGGCTTCCTTGTGCCTCCTTCACACCCAGCATCACCCACAACCTGAAGTCGGTTGGATTCCACTCACACAGGAGGCTAGAGACACTCTCAACTCTCATTTCCCCACTCGGCCAGCACATTCCTGCAGCCTCTTCATCCTCCAGCTCTGGACCCAGGCACAGAGATCCAGGCTGGATCAGAACTCATTTTTCACCCTCCTCGCCAGCTAGTTATCCTCATGAGATGCTCTCCTCGTCCCTTACCTTCCCATGCCAGGGAGTTTTTTTTAGGAATCCCTTACTCCGTGAGGAATTTGTCAAGGCTCCCCCAAGAGCCTTTTTCTGATGCATTTGGATCTCGATTTAAGGAACAGCCGCTCTGACTGACACATACTTTCATCAACTTCTTTTTCATTTGTATTGAATTCCGTTTTCCCTTGGGCTTACTTTCGAAGAAGCTTTATCATCTCTTCTGCTGGATCTTTACCTGAATATGTCCTGATATTTCTGCTGTGAGGTCTTTAGTCTGCCCATTCCGTCTGCCACATCCCTGAAGAACACAAATGTGCCTGTGCACCAAAGGAACTCCCAGTTTACAGGAGGGAGTCATTGGGAAAATAGAGGATCTTGTATTCATGTGAGTTTCTGCCCACATCCTCTTCACGGCCCTAGACGTTTCCACATGCTAATGACAGGTTTTTTCTTTTCTAAACAACAAGTCACGTGAGCTAGGGGACTCGTCCGCAGCTCAATTACTCTTGGAGGAAGATTAATTGTTTCCGAAAGGTCTCTGGGACAGAGACGTGATGTGCCACCCAGGTTCTTCTCAAACAGCCCCTCCAGCTCAAAGATAGTGCTGAAAATTCAGCTAAAGGGGCACCTGCTCTGTGTCTGAGGATTTAACCTGCATTGCTAGATGCCTGGGGGGCAGTCTGGTCTCTGAGTAATGCAGACGTATCCAATGTGTAGACACCATCAGCCCATGGAAGGCCCCACCCTCCTGGTCACCTGCTTTGTGACACATATTTCCTGCAGGACAGACCTTTGCCTATGAAGCCAAAAGTGAGTCTCTGCTGCTTTCCATTGAAGTCGATACATGGCAGGGCCTGGCCCTCCGCAGGCTCCTATGCCAGCAGGTGCGGATAAAGCACACAGATATTTCACATGGTTCAACGTCTTGCTTGGCAGGAACTCAGAAGAGGAAGGCCTTGCCCTTCGCCTAAGAGGTCAGGGAAGGCTTCAATGGGGCATTTGTTTTTAAATTGGTCTTGATGCAAAGGCCTGAAAAGGAGAGAGAAAAGATGGTTTCTTCTAAGATGATCCAAGAGGACTTTTCTCCTGGTGCTCAACCTTGGTGAGTCTTCATTGGAAAAATGCCGGAGCCAGGAATGAAACAGGATTACATAAGCATGCTGAGAATATCGAAAGACTCGGATCTACTCCTGCTTGTGAAGTTTCTGAGGAGTGTCAAACAAAAATAGAGGGTTTTGATGCCATCCAGGAACAAGAATCATCTCTTCCAGACGGTCTTTCTCGAATTCTCTAAATTCCCACAGTCTCTCCCTTCTTGAAACACCTGAGGGTCCCCACTGAGGTTTCAGAACTTCCTGCTAGGAATGGTAACTGTTTGCTGTGGCTACATTTAGCCTTCCTAGTCAGATTTTAAGTTTTGTGACAAAGCCTGGGCCTGATTCCTTTTTAACACAGACACGTGTGCATGAGCTCACATTTACAGACACGGGTCCCGGTCCGGCCTTGTATTATCCATCACCTTTCCAAAGGCAAGTGGTAGAAAACCCAACCCAACTGGCGTTAGGGAAAAGGGGAATTTATGGTGTTTGCTTAAAGGAGAAATCTCAGGTGGTCTTGCTTCATTGCTTCAGGTGTGGCCTGACCTCAAGGCTCTGCAGAACTGTTTCCCTCCCGCTCTTGGTTTTTCCTTCCCACTGTGTTGATCTCATTGCCCCACTCCACTTGGTGGCACTGATTTTTCAGGCTTGTGTCACCTTAACATTCCAAGTTCCAGGACAAAAAAATAAAAAAATGCATACCCTTTCCCAAGAGGCTGAGGCTCAGTCTCACTGCATCGGGCCAACTGTGACTGGAGCGCACGCCCACTCCAAAGGCTTCACTGTGGCCGTGAGTGTGATGCTCTGGTGGGGCCAGAACTCAGTCCCATGTCTGGTCCTGGAGCCAGAAGTAGCAGCAAGTTCCTGCAAGCATTGGCACTGAGAATGGGAGAGGGGTGACTGCCCAGATGGATGTGAGCGTCCTGTCACCAGGGCGAGTGGATGGCGGGGGACAAAGTCAAGTTCTCTGCAGGCATCACCAAGTGCCGCTTTCCTGCAAGGAGTCCCAGCGCTCCCCAGTCTCCCAGCTGGTCACTCCACAGGGCACTCCCCCTACTCTTCCCACCAACCCCGCAGAGCTGTGCTCATCTTGGAGTCTGAATGGACTTCCAGCTTCCCATTGCCAGGAGCACCAGGCCAGTGGCAGGCTGGGTCCAACAGGTCCCTGCTCCTGAGGCCTGGCTGGTCACCTGGAAGCTCAACCCTCCCCGCTCAGCACTGGCTGCGTCACCCAGTTCTCGGCCGAAGCCACCTTATGTTTAACTCCGCTCGTCAGCCGGCCCCTATTTTCTCATGAAGTCCAGGCTCTTTACGGCTTATTAATGTTTATTCAGTCTGTTTAAAGTACACTGCTACTCTTAGAGACTCACTGCTCCTCTCTACAGAATTTAATTCCCTGAACAGCCTCTTCTGGTCCCAAGGAAGCCGCCCCAGGCAATCGGAGGCCGAGACTGAGCCTGCTGCTGCCGGGTAATGAGCCGCAAAGCCATTTAACTGGGGCACAAGGAAATCTGAAAACTCGTGGGGCCCCAAAGCTGCTGGCGCTGTGCTTTCTTGTCACTGACATCAGGCATGCGTCCTCTCCCTCCTCCTGCCCTGCCTTCCCGCCCACTTGCTGAGAGAGGCCAAGACCTGGGGAATATTTGAGAGGTTGGCTGCGTGGCCTCAGATGATGGGAGATGTCCAATCCCCAGGCCCAGCCTCTATGGCCTCTTGCCAGCCACCCACATGTGCTCCTTGTTTTAGAAGTCAAGGCAGGGCTGGCTGGCAGCTAGTGTGAGCTGAGGCCCTCGGGGAAGCCGTCGTCTGCACCCTGGCTCTGCCTGCTGATGCTGTGGGAGCAGATGCCCAGCCTGGTGCATGTGGGCGCTGGAATCCAGCAGGCCTGTGAGGTGAGGAAAGCTAGGCCCACTCCAGCCTCCTCAGCCACACCGCCCACACTTACAGGGAGCTTGGTAATGGCTACTTCACAAGGAGCTGGGAAGAAAAATGAGGGCAGAAGGGAAAAGGCCTCAAGGAAGTAGGAGTCACCACCATCTTCTGGGGCCCCACTGACCAGGGAGAGGAAGCCAAAGCGCAGGAACCGATCCACTCACAAAGCAGACACATGTCCTGGCACTGCAAGTGCACGGATCCAAACAGAGGGGGACGGACCAGGCCAGATCTTCCCATGACCTTTAGCCCCAGAGGGACTTGTGCTCCAAATTTCGGAGCACCCGTAAGGTGCCTGCAACAGATGATGTGTAAGATTCGGCACATGGAATCCACTCGGGGACTGCCCCAGGCTAAACTGTGTCTCTGCCAAATTCATACACTGAAATTCTAAACCCCAGTTCCTCAGCATGGGGCCTTCTTTGGAAATACGGTCATTGCAGATGTGATTAGTGAAGTGAAAATGCCGTCATTAGAATGGACTTTAACTCAGTATGACCAGTGCCTGTATAAAAAGGGGAAATTTGGATACAGACACGCATAGAGGGAAGATCATGAGAAGATGCAGGGAGAAGACGGTGCCTACAAGCCAAGGGGAGAAACGTGGGGCAGATTCTCCCTCCAGCCTCAGAAGGAACCAACCCCGCTCATACCTTGATCTTGGACTCCCAGCCTCCAGAACCTCAAGACAATAAATTCCAGTTGTTTAAGCCACCTTGTGTGTGTGTGTGTGTGTGTGTGTGTGTGTGTGTGTGTGTGTGTGTGTGGAGGGTGGGGGGGGCACGCTTTGTTCTACCGGCCCCAGGACACTAACACAGAAGAAAATGGGAGCCCCTGAAAGAGAGAACTCACTGCCTGGGTGCCGGACCGAGGGCAGGTGCACAGAAGTGGTGCCAAGGAGCACCTTGTTCCCTGAGAGCTGCCCTCCTGGCCACACCGAAGACTCCTAAGCCCAGGAGGAGGGGAAGAGGCTGGGAAGGTCAGACCTGAACACCCCTACCTGCTACAGGTGAGGATGGTGACCCAGCTGTCCTCCTGGCTGGACCACTGATGCCAGACCCTCTCCACTTGTAAATGCCCCCTCCCTCTCCACCTGCCCTTTGAGATCTTGCCCATTCCAGCCTCTCTGTCTTCATAGACCCCAAATACCCTAATGGCCATAAGACCCTGTTCCCTTCCTCTCCTGGTCATTTATACTTCGTGATCCCACTGGCTTCCAGGGAAGACTTAATATGGTGTTGGTGACAGTGACACCTCTGCGCCAATTTCCAGAGCTGAGCTCAATGTTCATTTCAGCAGGTGGTACCCGGCCCCTGAGCCTGAGTGGATGGGGACGATTCACTGGAGACCACTTTCCTGGCCATGGGTGCCTTCTCATTTCCCAGCGCTCACGCTTTCGGGTGGTTTTGCAAAGGCGTCCTTCCCCTGGCCACAGGAGATGTGATCCATGTTCATGTGACTCAGAAGCAGAGACCAGCAGCTGCCTCCCAAGGAGGGGAACCGTTGCCCAAGACCTGAACCTATGCCACAGTGCAGAGAAACAAGTGGGGCCGGGCACTAGCCACTCTAGAGGATACATCGGGTTGAAGGCTGAGCTCCCTCTCAGATCCTGATATGGTTGGAGGGGTCAAGCTCTGCTGGCAAAATTGAAATCACCCCTTACAGCTGCCTGATGGAGGCTTTCGGTGGGTACTTAGAGCCCTCTTCCCTCATGTCCTTTCTGAGAATAATGTTCCTCCAACCATGCAGGCCTGGCCTCCCTGCTTTGATCCAGAACGGGCCCATCTCAGGGGGTACCTGGCCTTTGTTCCTGACCACAGCCCCGGAGAGGGAGGGCACAGCTTCTTTTCACGCATTCCAAGGAGAAAGGGAGGTGAGTGGCATGCCCGTGGTCCTCCGATGGGCCCTGCCCGGTGTGCCCAGCCTGCAGCAACAGCAGAGGGTGGATCAGTATTGGGCTCGGGCAAGCTTTGTGGTCTAGGACGAAGCACTTCACCTCTCTGAGCGCTGGCGTCCTCGCTGTTAAAAATCTTCAATGCACGTGCTTCTGTGTGGATCGCATGAGGGTTGAATGAGCTCCTATAGGCGGCAGCTGCTCCCAGGACACAGTTTAATGTTTGTTCTCACCTTCTTACTTAGAAACATCATCCCAGCTGTATGTGGGGCATCAGTGAACCCCCTAATGCACACCTTGTATTTCCCAGCTGACTGAATGCTGACTGATGAACATGAGCGGGAGTGGTGTGAGTTACTTCTGGGTGCAGGATCTGGGTGTGCCCTCCTCCTGGCCCCTGTGCAGCTGTAATGCTGAGAGTATTAGTAGGACTTTCAGGAATGTCCGTTAAAGGAACTAAATCAGGTAGAAGGTGCCCTTGTTTTGTCCTCTTCCCTCCACCCCTTCCTTTTTCTCTTTGGCTAGAATAAGAATGTGATGGCTGGAGCTCCAGCATCTTTTTTGGCCCATGAGGTAACATTAAGAATGGAAGTATTGCATGACATGGCAGAAGTACAGAAAGATATTGAGTCCCTGAAGACACCAAAAGCCCTGAGGCAGCCCTCTGTCACCTGCCTCTGAAGCTCCTATGTACTTAAGCTAGTGCTATTTTACGATTTCTGATACGTGCAACCAAACTTTATCCTAACTTTTGTGATCTATAAAGCCATGTGCACAGTGCCCAGCACATAGTATGCACTGATTAAATGAAAGTGACTATTAGTAGGTTGGACCCATGACTCCATCCTGCCTCTGGTTTAGAAATTTAGAGCCATCCTGCACATGTTCCCATCAGTTTCTCAAGATTAGCTGCTGCTCAATTAATATGTGGGGTTTTCTTTGTGTTGTGTGTCTAGCCACACGCTGGCATCTGCAGTAAACCTCCTTTCACAGTTTACAAACTGTGCCATTTGGCTCTTAACTAAAATCATGCAGCTCTCAAAGAGGGTTGCAGCCTCACTTGCCAGCTGAGGGAACGGAGGCCCAAAGAGGTCAATCTGCTGATCCAAGGCCACCCCGTCCCAGAGAAGCCCGTCCATGGCAAGTGTGGGTCTTGGTGCTCTGACTCCGTCCTCAGGCCTTCTGTCCTGCACTGCTATAGCCCCTTCTGTGGGATCCTGACCTCAGGGAGTATTGTAAACAGCAAACACTCAATGTGTGCAAGCAGAGTCCAGGCCAGGGAGCAACAGGGACACAGGGAGCCGCCCAGGCAAACAGGGCAGGACGGACAAGAGTGGCTCAGAACAGCCCCGAGGACGGCATGGATTTGGGCTGGGAGGGGATAGCAGGACTGTCTGGGTGCCAGAATCTGCTCTCCCAGGAAGTAACAATCGCCCCTGTTGGGTCTGCAGCTATTTAAAATCCTTGATTACACCATACATCCACGGCCTTGGCATCCGGGCTTATTTTCATTCCACTTCTCTGAAGCCCTGGCGGGTTTCTCTAATCACACTCAGAGTCTGGGGTGGGGGGTAACCCCTGCAGCCTGCACACGAAGGTGGGGGTGCCTTGTCCCCTCGATGAGTTGCCTACCCCACCCCTCACTCTTGAAGCCACTCATGGGAGTCAAGCTGCCCGAGGAAGGGCTGGAGGTGTGGATCCTGTCATTCCGTCCTCTGCATCTCACAGTCAGCCCCTTGAGAACCTTGCAGGAAAATCATCTGACAGAAAGGCCATGGGAGAACCATGATGCATTTGAAGGAACTACCCTAGACAGGCCAGCTCTTTCTAAGGGGAGTTTGGGCAAGGAAAGATGGCAAGAGAGTATGGAGATGAATGACAGCAAGAGAGTATGGAGATGAATGACATCATTTTACAGTTTCAAGGTACCACTCTCTTCCTACCCTGGAAAGGAAAGCCCCTGGGCCAGTGTCTGGTGCACAGAAAGGACCTCGTAGCTGCCGGCTCTGCCCAGTGTTCTGTGTCATTGCTGAGCAACTTTTGTGCTTCCACAAAACCTAGAAGGTGAGGATTTGAAAACCATCACTTCTGTGGATGCAATTGTGTATGTGTCTGTTGCTGGGTTCACTGGCTCTGGGGCTTTTGAAAACTCCATTGTGAGTCTCCTCCAAGATCCTGGAGTGCTGCAATGCTGCCTGCACCTCTAATTCAGGTGCAAGATCGGCTTTTGGCATGTATGTTTGGGATAGATGCCCCAGTGGGAACTGGGGCTCCGGTATTGCTGACAGCTTCCCCCTTTCCTCTCCCATGAACTGGCAGTGAAGGAGAGGTTAGCAGATGAGCATCGCCACTGGAAGCACAGCCCCTCCGCCTGTCTGAAGGGACAGAATGATTCACTCTGACCTCAGCAGCCCCAGCACTGGGTTTGTGAAGACAGTAATTCTAATACAGTTTTGTTTCCTTTCATCAGCGTGTTCCTGTTTCTGACCTTTGACACTGCCCGAACTTCAATCAGATCTTCAGAAACCTGCCTCTCTTCTGTACATCAAAAGCACAGACAGGCTGATGGGGACTCGGGGCACTTATCATTTGCGAAGCTGGCAGTGAGACAAGATGCTCCAGCCACTGTGTGGCTATCAGACTCCGGAGTCAGAGCTCCATGCCATGGGGAAAATACAGGAGGCCCTTGGAAGTTGTCGGGCAAATGGGAAGATGAATCTCACACTTATAAGAGACTGGCATCAGCCCCCACACTTCTGAGACGCTTTGAGCCTTTCGGGACAAATGCATGAGGAATCAGCTCAGTAAGGTGCATGGGGCGTGGGGTGAAGTACAGACCCACAGGATGTGGTTCCAGGTGGAGGACATTTTCTAGCAGAGATTTAGATGCTGTACCGTATAAGGGGCAGCCAAGATAGAGTGATGGGGTCAGGTTACACCCCGGCTGAAACAGCCTGACCAAGTATATGAAGCAACAGTTTTCAGGACACTGGACATCAGGCAGTGAAGGACAGTGGTCCCCAAGAAATGAGAAACACCAGACTGTAAGCCCAAGTTCACCACCTGGACAGAGTTTCCAGGCAGCAGCACGGGGAGGGGGATGCAGGCAGATCCCTCAGCCTCTCCAAGTTGAGGAGACTCTGCTAAAAAGTCCAGGAAGGCAGAGGCGGCCGCATCAGAGTGCCAGAGACAAGAGAGAAAGCAGAGACCTGCAGACTGGCTGAGGTCTCCCTAACATCTCGTATTGAGTACTTGCCGATGGATGGCAGTGAAAGAATGACTTGAGGCCAGGGAAAAAAAACCCTGAAAGAATTAGAGGGGAATGATTCTAGAGGTCCAACCAGATCAAGAATAGTGCCTGCTCCCACAAGCCAGCCTGGGAAACCTCATAATTGATGAACATAGGGGAGAACACTCAGAGGGCCTATGCCGTGGTTATGCCTTGGTATTGGGGCAAAATAGTCCTCAATGAAACACTACCCTAAGCCCGCGTACGAAAGCTTGAAAGCAAGACCAAATAGATCAAACTGTTTCCAAGTAACACAACCATATCCTGGAAAAAAGCACAAGCGTATTTATAGGAACACAAAAATACACAGCACGCAATAAGGCAAGATTCAAATGTGTGGCATCCAATCAAACCTTATCAGACATGCAAAGAAGCAGGAAAATATTACCCAGAGATAACACAAATTATAGAATTAGTAGATGCAAACATTAAAACAGTTGTTATAACATTATCCCGTGTGTTCAAGAAGCTAGAGGAAAGAGACTGAACACAGTCTCCGTATATACAGATACAGGAGGAAAAATACCAAATCAGACTTATAGAGATGAAAACTACAATGTCAGGTGTGAAAAACTACACTGGATGAGATCAATAGCATTTTATATATATATATATATAATAATTTTATATATTATACGTTGTGTGGGTGTGTGTGTATAAATTTGAAGGCATAGAAATGTAAGCCATCCCTAAGGTCATGGGAAGGGGGCTGAAAATAATACACAAAGTATCGATGGACCATGAGACAATTTCAGTAGCCTAATATGGATGCAATTGTAGGTCTTATTTTTACAAACTGATCAAAGAGGGAGGGTGGATAGGAAACGTGTAAAGGAGTACTGGCCTAAATATTATTCAATTTGATGAAAACTACCAAGAAGCTCAATGAACCCCAGGCACAAGTGTACTAGTCCAATCTCACACTGCTATGAAGAAATACCCGAGACTGGGTAATTTATAAAGAAAAGAAGTTTAACTGACTCACAGTTCTGCATGGCTGGGGAGGCCTCAGGAAACTTACGATTATGATGGAAGGCACCTCTTCACAGGCAGGAGACAGAATGAGTGCCAGCAGAGGAAATGCCAGATGCTTATAAAACCATCAGATTTCTTGAGAACTCACTCACTATCACGAGAACAGCATGGGGGAAACCACTCCCATGATCCAATCACCTCCCACCAGGTCCCTCCCAGGACACGTGGGGATTGTGGGATTACAATTCAAGCTGAGATTTGGGTGGGGACACAGTCAAACCATATCAACAAGCAACATGACAAAAATGACACCAAGGGATATCATAACCAAACTGCAACCAGAGAAAATGACAAATTATGTGTAGAAATCATAAAAAATTATTTGTATAATTTTTATACAAATTGTGTACAAATCTTTTGTACAGATTATGTGCATGTTATGTACAAATTAAAAATTTTAAAGCAAGAGTTCACTGACAATATGAAACCTACAAGAAACTCCTTTCAAATATAAAGACACAAATAGGTTAAAATTAAATGGATGCAGAAAGACATACTAACCATGAGAAAGCTGGGGCGGCTATACAAATATCAGACAAGTAGATTTTAGAGCAAAGAATATTAAAATGAGGATAAAGGAAGTCACAGTCTCTTGATTGTGAAGTCAGTTCCTCAAGGTGACATAACAACCCTAAACATCCATATACCTAATTAACAAGCTTCAGAAGGCCTGAAGCAAAAACTTAAGGAGCTGCAAGGAGAGAGACAAATGGCAATTACAGTCAACACCCCTTTCTCAATAATTGGTGGAACAAGTAGACAGAAAATCAATGAGGATATAGAGTATCACTATCACCTGGGTTGATCTACTTAGCATTTAAAAGGCGCTCCACCCAACAACAGCACCATGCACGCTCTTTTCAAGCGTGCATGGAAAATTTGCCAACATAGACCATATTCCCATTTATAAAACAAGTTTCGATGAATTTCAAAAGATACGAGTTGTGGTGCGATAGAGTCTGGATGTGGCCCCCTCTAAATCTCATGCTGAAATGCCATCAGTGTTGGAGGTGGGGCCTGGTGGGAGGTGACTGGATCATGGGGCAGATCCCTCATGAATGGCTTGGTGCCATCCCTTTGGTGATGAGTGAGTTCTCCCTTAGTGAGTTCACCTGAGATCTGGTTGTTTAAGTGTGTGGCACCTCCCCCTTCTCGCTTACTTCCACTTTCCCCATGTGTGATGTCAGTGCCCCTTTGCCTTCCACTATGATTGTAAGCAGCCCAAGGCCTCACCAGCAGCTGAGCAGATGCTGGCACCAAGCTCCCTGTACAACCCACAAAGCCGTTAGCCAATCAAACCTCTTTTCTTTATGAATGATTCAGTCTCATGTACTTCTTTATAGCAATACAAGAATAACCTAATACATGGTGTTATGATATGTATTGGGTTTTGTCCATGGTTCTTGGTTCATAGCTCCCGTAGTTCTTTTTTTTATTTATTTTTTTTTTTTTTGAGACAGAGTCTCGCACTGTCGCCCAGGCTGGAGTGCAGTGGCATGATCTGGGCTCACTGCAACATCCACCTTCCGAGTTCAAGCCGTTCTCCTGCCTCAGCCTCCCAAGTAGCTGGGATTACAGATGTGCACCATGACGCCTGCCTAATTTTTGTATTTTTAGTAGAGACGGGGTTTCACCAAGGTTGGCCATACTGGTCTTGAACTCCTGACCTCAGGTGATCTGCCCGCCTAGGCCTCCCAAAGTGCTGGCATTACAGGAGAGAGCCACCACGCCTGGCCCCATAACTCTTGTCTTTTACCATAAAACTGGGTGTGTCAGGGCCTCAGGGGCAGGCCTCAGGAAAGAGAAAGTCTGTGATCTTCTCCTGCCCTGTTTCACCTGCCCCAAGGCACGACTCTAATATTCCCCTACTTTTCTGATTGTAGGTATTAAGACTCTCCCCAAAGGGGATCCCACCTTATCCCGGGGGAAGAAATGCTAACTGCATGAAGTTTCCATAGAAACCCAAGAGGACTGGGCTGTGGGAGCTTCCGGACAGTTGAATACTTGGAGGCCAACAGGAAGGTGAAGAACTCATTCACGTGTCCAGAGGGTGGTGCACCCCAACTCCAGGGGCAGAAGCTCCCGTGCTCAGGACCCCTCCAGACATTGCCCTATGTATCTTTTCATCTGGCTGTTAATTTATATCCTTTAAAATATCCTTCTTAATAAACCAGTAAGTGCCAGTGTTTCTCTGCATTCTGTGAGTAGCTCTAGCAAATCAATCAAATCCAAAGAGGGAGTCGTGAGAACTCCAGCTTGAAGCCAGGTGGTCAGGAGTTCCAGAGGCCCAGACTCACAACTGTGGGGAGGGAGGAGACTGTCCTGTGGGACTGAGCCCTCACCCTGTGGGATCTGGTGCTATCTCCGGGTGGACAGTGTCAGAACTGAATCGGAGGAAACCCAGGTGGTTTCCGCTGCTTGATGCATGGAGAAAACCCACACACATTTGGCCACAGAAGTCTCTTTGGTATTGACAGTTGTTGTGGTGTGAGAGTAGAGGAAAAACACAATTTGAAAGAGCTTTTCCCTACACGCAAATTGTATGAAGTACATTCATTCTCTGACTACAGTAGAATTCAGCTAGAAATCAATAAGAGAAAAATATCAAGAAAACTCACCAGTACTTGGACATCAAATAACACACTTCAAAATAGCCCATGGGTTGAAGAAAAAGCTAAAGAAAAATTGAAAATTGACAATAAAAATTAAACATAACTTATCTAAATTGTGGGATGCAGCCAAAGCAGTAATTGGAGGAAAATTGATAGCACTCAAATGCCTACTTTAGGAAAGAAGAAAGACCTTTAATCTTTGACATAAGCTTCCCCCTTAAGAAATCAGCAAAAGAACAGCAAATTAGACCCTAAGTAACTAAAAGAGAATAATAATGACCAGTGTGTAAATGACAAGTTAATGGGTGCAGCACACCAACATGGCACATGTATGCATATGTAACAAACCTGCACATTGTGCATATGTACCCTAGAACATAAAGTATAATAATAATAAATAATAATAATAATAATATTATAAATAATAAATATAATAATAATAAAGAAATCAATTAAATGAGAAACAGAAAAACAATAGAAATTGATGAGATTAGAAGCTAGGGTCTTTGAGCTGATAAACAAAATTTTGAAACTTCTAGTCAGACTGGTCACATAAAATGTAGATAAGACACAAATTACCAATATTAGCAATAAAAGAGGTGACACCAAGACAGAATCTATAGAGGGTTACAGAAATGTCAGCTACTACTGCCCTGCGGGCTCTTCTCTCAGGGACCTCAGAGTCCAGTTACCAGAGACGGTGTCCAATGCACCCCCATTCCCACCCACCCTGTACCTGGCCCATCAACCTGTGGGCAGAAAGGTTCAGCCTGCTGGAGAAATGTGTGAATGGCCCCAGCTGGTCCCAGGATTCCAGGGTGATGGAGCTGCGGCCTCACATTCTTGGTGCTGACCTCCTGGCCACCCTGAGCTCCCTTTCTCCTCCCAGGGGATTCTGCCCCAGTACAACTTTGATTTGGTTCTGTCAGACTGGCGAGTTGATTTTGCATTTGCTCTCAGGTGCCTCAGGGTTCTCCTAATACATGCAAGTGGGCATAAGTGTTACCCATGGTTACCACCTGAGAGTGTCAGGAGTTGGTACCAAGATGGCACAGTCTCATTCCTCTGAGGAGGCAGGTGGGGAAAGGAGGGTTGCTGGCTTGGGACCTGAGGGAGCGTCCACCTCTGGGAAATGTCCTTTCCTGGGGAAGCAGCAGCTTTGCCTCACACTGAGCTCATTGGTTCCTCCAGGAAGAGTGACCCCTCTGGCCTGTGATTAGACCCACACTATTTCTCTAATGTTTTATTTATAGACATCTAAGTGTGAAATTCTGATAAATAAAAGATTATGTCATCCCCACCAATCCCCGGTTGTCTCACCAATCAGCCTCTCAAGAAGCAAAGTATGACATACACATTTCACCCACTCTCAGCATCACTGAACTCGTGTTCCAAGTCAGGGCAGGGAGGGGGCTGGCAGGGAGAAAGCTTCCAGCATAGTAGCATTAATGTTTCAGCTACAGAGACAGAAAAAAATATTCTTAAGGAAATGTTTGTGTACCTCGTTGTATTTATTGTTCTATGCAGTCTAACAAATTACCAGAAATTTAGCAGCTGAAAGCATCATGCATTTACCATCTCACAGTTTCCATAGGTCAGAATTCTGGGAGTGTCCTCTGCTCAGGGCAACATGGCCGAAATCAACGTGTCAACTGGGCTGTGCTCTGATCTGGAGGGTGGACTGAAGAAGATGCTTCCAGGCTGATTCAGGGTGTTGACAGAATGAGGTCCCCAGTTTCTTGCTGGCTGTCAGCTGAAGGTCGCTCTCAGCTCCTAGATGCCACCTGAAGTTCCTTTCCACGTGACATAAAGTAAGGCAGCCTACTCCTTCAAATCCAGCAGGATGGTCTCTTTGTGCAGGGATGTCCTCCCCCAGCCCATGGAAGGGCTCAGCTAACTGGGTCAGGCCCACCCGAGGGAATCTCCTGTTGGATTATCTCAAAATCAGCTGATTAGGGGGTCTTCACTGCATTCACAAAATTCCCTCCACTTTGGAATATAATGCAACCTAATTGTGGGAGTGAATCCCATCACCTTCCCTGTCCCTCCCCCACTCAGGTTGGGGGTCACACAGGGCATGGACATCGCGGGGAAAGAATCTTGGAGGACATCTTTGTGTGCTCCCTACCACTCAATTAAAAAGACAAAAAACTTTAAAAGGAGGAGGACAGAAGAGAAGGAGAAGAAGAAGAAAAGCAAGAAGAAGAAAGGGAGGAGGTAAAAAGAAAGAGGAGGACAAGGAGGAGGAAGGCTAAATCAAGCTCATTATTAAGGGAGCTTTGTGCAGCCCACGGCTGTCACTGAAGATGGTGGTGTTTCAAGCCTCACCTTATGTACCACTTTTCCTGAGGTTTGCAGGCACGTTCGGCGTTTATGTGACTGCAGTCTAACTTTCGTCCATCATAAACTACAGCCACTATGGAGCACCATGGGATTTGTGACCTAACAGGGGGAAAGTGTCCTGGGCCCCATCTCTTATTATCTCTAGAAGGATGAAGGGGTGCTTTTAGGAGTGCTCACTGGGGGGCAGGCAGAGCCCTGGCATAGACGGCCAGGGTAGGGCTCCCAGAGACCTCGGGAGAGAGATTCATACGGCCAGAAAGCCAGAGGCAAGAGAAACCTGAGGCTGTGGGGAGAGGGGCCTGGGAGCAATGGGTGAAGCCATCTGAGGACCACCTACGGCAGGAAGCCATGGAGCTCCTTGCCAAACCTCAGTGGAAAACCCCAGAGAAGGGGGCAATCCCAGGTGCCAACGGTGGAGATGCCCTGATTGGTCTCTGTAAACAACGCCCTGTCCTCCTGTTCCCGATTGGTCTCTGTAAACACACCCTCCTGTCTCCCTGTTCCTGATTGGTCTCTGTAAACACCCCTCTGTCTCCCTGTTCCCCACTGGTCTCTGTAAACACACCCTCCTGTCTCCCTGTTCCCGATTGGTCTCTGTAAACACACACTCCTGTCTCCCTCTTCCTGACTGGTCTCTGTAAACACCCTCCTGTCCCCCTGCTCCCGATTGGTCTCTGTAAACACCCCTCTATCCTCCTTTTCCCGACTGGTCTCTGTAAACATCCCACTGTGCTCCTGTTCCCTAAGCAGATTGCTGCAGGTGAGGAGGTGCTGCGTGCACATTTTGCCCTGTCATCTTCTATTTCATTTACCCGCCGCACCCCCCACCACCCCCCGCCTGGGGAGGTCACTTCACCTCTGCAGCCTCAGTCTTCTCATCTGTAAAATGGGATGATGGCCACACCTACCCCACAGGTTGCCATGAGGAGCAAATGAGAAGCTTGGGAGAGTGCCTTGCAAACTGGAAAGTCAAAGCGGCCATTAGTGCTTTGATAACCTGCAGGACCCCGGGAGGAGGGAGTCCAGCAGTGGCGGCAGCCTGACAATGCCGCTTCTCCAGGTGACAGCGTCAGGTCAAAGCTACGGCTCCTCGCACTCCACCTAGGGCAAGACCAGGAGGAAACGGTACCTTGCCTGCTTAGGTCCAAACACAGTAAGGACAAGTGACATTGCTGAGCCAGACAGGCAGTGCTTTGCAGAACGAATGTCCCTCACCCCATTGCTGTTGAGCGCACTGACCATTGCCAGGCTGGCAACAGGCCCTCTTCTCCACCAGTAAACAGGCAGTGGTGAGGCTGCCTGTCTGTGTGCCAGACAGGGGCCCGGGGACAGCTGTGGGAAGAAATGCGATGGTTAGAGAAGGTAACTGCAGAGGCGGGGCTCACCCTGCCTCCAGCCAGCCCACACCCAGCCAGGGCGTGCAGACGAGCAGAGGGGGACGTGAGGGTGACAGGTAGAGGCTCACCTGGGGGCCCACCAAGTTTTCACCTCCCCTTGTTCTCTTCTCTTTGGGTCCTTTCCCTGCCAGCTCCCTCAGCTTAGGTGCAGTGAGGGCCGAGGGGCTGGCGAGAAGGAATGAGGTCAAATGTGCTGGGGAGACCTGGGGTGGGAATTGTCCCTTGGTGGTCCCGAGAAGGTGGGAAGCCTCCTGTGCCTGGGACTCCTAGCCTCCTCAGAAGCGGTGAAGCTGGATTCCCCACTGCACACTGGGAGGGCTCCTCTGACAGCTTCTGCACATGCTCAGTTCATAGAGGCAGGATGTCAGGGGGCCAGCGCCTCTCTACAAAGTATCACACACTGAGTGTCTTGAAACAACAACAAACCACACACACACAATGTACAGACCCGGTGCCACCAAGACTGACATACTCTTGCACATGGGTGGGTATATAGCACGGTCCCAAGGCCCCATGAACACTCTGCATGCTCCCTGCCTCTGCAAATGAAGAGTGGTGACAATGGACACCAGGTCTGTGGATGCTGCCAGTTGTTAAATACCCTGGGTTTTGGCCCTGCCCTCCTGGCTCATTGGCTCCTCATGCTACTCTCAGAAGTGTATGCTACTGTTACTTTCCACTTTACAAAGGGAGAAGTAGGATCCAAGTAACTGGGGAGCTCACCAAGCCCCTGCAATGATGGGGTGGAGCAGCAGGGTCAGCCAGGCCTCACCGCATCACAGACCCGTGCTGGCTCTGCTGGGCGGCCCCTCTGCAGCCAGTGATGGGGTGGAGCAGCAGGGTCAGCCAGGCCTCACCGCATCACAGACCCGTGCTGGCTCTGCTGGGCGGCCCCTCTGCAGCCAGCGAGTGGGAAGGGCTTTCCTCTTGCCTGGTTCCGGGCCAGAGTCACAGCCTGGCTCCCAGCTGACTGCAGGAGGAGTCACACAGTGGGGTGAGCCATGATTGACGGGCATCCTGCCTCATCTGCCAATCACCTCTAGGTCAGAGACAGGCCCTAGAGGAAGAAAGAGAAGGACAGGACCAGGTGAGGCAGGCCATGGGCACAGGTGAGGCTGCAGGGGTACCCCAAGATCTGCAGCCCCCTCCACCTCTTACCCACCTACTCCAGAGGCTCCCAAATCCCCCCTCTGCTGCTGTGTGCAGATCCCACACCACATGCAGGGGGTGCAAGCAGCTGCTGCCACAAAGAGCTCCCTTGCAGGCCCCTCGCAGCACAACTGGGGACAAGGGTCCTTTGTCAGACAAGTCAAACCCCATCAGCCCTGCCTGGGAAACACTGTGAGCCTCATGGGACTCATCATGGCCATTGTCCTTGCCAGCCTCCTGACACTGCCTTCTCCCTGAAGCCACTTGGCCTTGATTACCGAGCCTGTGGGTGCCCTGCAGTCACCTGCCGAGTGAACCCCTGAAAGGCTACCCAGGAGGCAGGCTCGGGGCAGCAGCAGCTGGCAAGCAGCTCACCAGGAGCGCAGCTTCCAGGGCACCAGGGAGGCCAGCCCCTTGATCCACTGGGCTGCACCTTGCTGGCCTCAGCTGCCCCTGGCTGCCTCTGGTGTCCATCCTGACTTCCCCTTGTGGAGGCATTTCCCCAAATAATGTACCTTCCATCTTATGCTTGAAGAAGGGGCGCCACCACCCATCAGGGTGGAAGCAGGTAAACCTGAGAAGGAACACACCTGGCTACTCACCGGCTGTGTGAACTGTGCACACTGCTGGACCCTCCGGGACTCAGTCTGCCCACCTGTGAAATGGGGACAGTCACACCCGCCGTTCTGGATGGAAGTGAGGACAACAGACAACATGTTATGCCCCTGAAGCACAGCACGGGCTCGAGAAACAAGCCATCCTGAATGTCGCAGATGGTGGCCTCTGCATGTCATGGAGGACCAGGAGGCAGCATGGCAACAACCGTTTTCATATTTGGGAGCAAAACCCAATGGAAGACTTCAGCCTTTTCTGGCCCTGAGCAAGGGCGCATGTCTGTTCTAATGAGGTGCACAGCCTAAGGAAGGGGCTTAGAAGGAGTCAGCAGGGCTGGGGTGACTGCACTGGACAGAGGCTGTTACTGGAGCGTGAGAGTCCTCTCTGCAGCGGGGAGGGGCTCACAGCTCCTCAGGAGGAGGTAAGGATCCTTTCTGGGGGTTTTCTTAGGCTCCCCCTTATCATCCTTTCTGGCCCCTGCCCTGAGCCCTCGAACACAAACCAGATCCAGTCTCTGCCATTTCCCGGGCTCAAGTGGGACAATGAGTCAGGGTCAGAATTGCCTGCCCAGGCTCTGAGGGAGTTAGAGGGATGCTGTCCCCGGTGGGAAGTGCAGGAGGCACAAATGTTCTGGATCCAGAGGGACCAAGGGTGGCTCCTGGCTCCATGCTGCCCACCAGGCCCTGAGAGTCCCCATCCTGAGAAAAGCAGGGGAAGGGGGGCTACTGGACCCCACTGAGAGAAGCAACGCTCATCAAAGGCGAGCGCAGCCTGCTGCCCTGGAACTCCGAGTACTACAGGCAGGAGCTGCAGGGTGGCCCCTCCGAAGCCGGATCCACGTCCTGGAGCTTGTGGCTGTGACCTTATTTGGAACACAGGTGTTTACAGATGTCCTCAGGTTAAGGATCTCGAGATACGATCATTTTGGATTATCCCCATAGGCCTTAGTCCAGTGATAGGTGTCCTTGTAGGAGAAAGCAGAGGGTGGTTTGAGGCAGACAGAAGGGAAGTGAAAGGAGGAGAAAGCAGCATGTGGAGAAGGAGGTCGAAACCGGGCAATGCAGCCACAAGCCAAGGAACGCCTGGGTCCACCAGAGGCTGAAAAAGCAGCAGGGACCCTCCCCAGGGTCCTTGGAAGGAGCATGGGCCTCTCCACACCTTGGTTTCAGACATGTGGCCTCCAGGACCGAGACAGAACACATTTTTGTTGTGTTAAGTCACCCTGTTTGTGGGGAATCATTGTGGCAACCACGGAAAACTAACACAAGAACTGAATAAAAACAAAAACAGCCTCTGACTCCACAGGATCAAGATTGGGACTGGATGTGGGAAGGGCTGGGGCTGCTGCCACCACAGGCCTCCTCCTCTGAGCATCGGTGGGTACAGGGTCCCTTGGGGACCCCGTCAGCCCCACACTTTCCTGCCCCAGGACCCAGGAAGAGAGGGGAGGCTCAATGTCTCTTCTGTGGAGGCCACCAGCTTCTGACGTGGCTCCCAAAGGTCCTGCTTCCCACTGTCCTTCAAACTGAGTGCAAACTCCCTCAGGGCCTGAGGGGCTGGCGGGTGACCCTGACTCCCCATCTCCATATCATTCACAGTCACGTTGGCATCCATTCTACGAAACCCCCCAGTTTGAGGCCTCTCCCTAAGGTGTCTCCCCATCCCCATCTCCCACCCCTGATCCTCTTTTCTGCCAAATTGCTCTGCTTTCCCTTCCAGCACAGCTAGATGCTCCCACCCCAGCCCAGGCGTCTTCAGCCCTCACCGCAGGTGAACGTCACACAGGCATTGGTTGGGTCACTCGCTTGCTGTCCGTTCACCTCCTAAAATGTAGTCCTTTTGTCTCTTTCATGGCATCTGACAGCAGCACCCACTGCAGCGCAGGACAGACACAGCACGGCACAAACCACCATGGATGGTGGCTTCAGGTATCGCCCTGGGCATGAGACCCAGCCTGAGGCCTGGCCCTGCCCTGCTCCCAGCCAGCACATGGTCTCCCCAGAGGCCACCTCATCTCTGTTGGAACAGACAGCAAACCCATGCCAAAGGCAAATCCATGCCAAAGGCCTTCCAGAGAGAAGCAAGACAGGTCCCAGACACCGCCCCCACCCCATTTCATGATAGTCCCTGCATCTGTCCTCATGCTTCAGATATAGACAAACTGGAAAGACAAGGTTCTGAGCTGACTCAGGAAACCTAGTGGGGAGGAAGGAAAATTTTTCCCTTCTGTTTTTTATTTATTTTGAGCTGGGCTCTCACTCTGTCTCTCAGGCTGGAGTGCAGTGGTGTGATCAAGGCTTATCGCAGTCTTGAACTCCCAGGCTCAAAAGATCCCACCTGTGCCTCCCACAGTGCTGGGATTACAAGTGTGAGCCACCACACCTGGACTTTCTTCCTTAGGTGTCGACCTTAGGCAAACCGCCCAGATTCATTCATTTAATTACTCATTCATTTAATTTACTCATCTTTCATTCATTCACTTCACAGACAAGCCTGGAAAGGAAACCACAAGCCCAGCTGAGAGGGTGTGCTACAGTCTGAATATCCGTCCTCTCCGGAACCCGTGCTCAAACTTAATCCCCAATGCAGCTGTGTTGAGAGGTGGGGTCTTCACTCGGTGACTGAGTCATGAGGGCTCTGCCCCCATGAGCTGATTCACCCGTTCATGGATTCGTGGATTCGTGGATTATCAGGAGAGTGGGACTAGTGGTCTTACAAAGACGAGGAAGAGAGACCTTGCCAGCCCCTGCCAGGCCATGCCCTGCACAATCTCAGGGCTCTGTGGGGTCCCTACTAGCATGAAGGTCCTCATCAGATGTCAGCTCCTCAGCCTTGGACTTCCCACCCTCCAGAACTGTAAGAAATACATTTATTTTCTTTATAAATGACCCACTTTTAGGTATTCTGTTACAGGCGACAGACAGTGGACTAACACAGGGTGCTAGACGACAGAGATGCTTCATCAGTGCAGCAGAATGAGCCCTGGGGCCCGGCACAGAGCTGAGTACCTGCCAGGATAAGCTCCCACAGGCCCCACCCAGCTGGGTGTCATCAATCCCGTTTTGCAGGCAGAGGGACCCAAAGTACATGATGGTCTAGGATCCTGCCCCGTGGAGTTCGGGTTCAAATATAAGCAGAGGGCTCAGAACCTGCACCTGTTGCCACCATCTGGGGGTGGCCACCTGCCAGGAGTGACCTTTCCACCCACCCCGTGGACTCCAGGGTGGGGAGCTGCTCTGACTGGTCCCCGCACCAATCGCCTTCGATCTAAGGGATGGGGTGGAGGTCAGTGAATGTGGCTGCAGGGCCCCTCATAGGTGATGTGGGTGGGGGCATCACAGATGACCAGGAGGGAGGGGCCCTTGTGGGGGTGAGGGCAGCCCAAGGCGCCCACTTCAGGCGCTCCCAGCTTCCTCCCCTTACCCTCCCACCTCCTTCCACATTTTCCCTTTTACACAACTGGCGCCATTATTTTGTCTTTTTTGCTTTTTTATTTACATTTTCACATTTCCCCTTCACATCTAGGTCCCCAGTGTGCAGGACGGAGGCCAGGCTCAGCTGTGGCTAATCTAAAATGTCATTAATATAAATTGGGGCTAATTACTTAGTTCCCTTAGGCAATCCCTAGCCGAGCTCCGGCGACAGAGGCCTTCTGGAAAACAGAAGGACGCCTCCACCAGAAGGGGCCAAGGTTTCCTGCAGAAAGCTCAGCAGTGCCCAGTTCCTGCAGCCCACGGGTCATCTCTGGAACAAGGCGCTCTGAAGGCTTCTGTCCCTCTTGCTGCACAGGGCAGCAGAGTTTGACACAGGTCTCTCTTCCTCGTGTTCGATACAGAGTTTGATACAGGTCTCTCTTCCTCATCTGTGATACAGAGTTTGATACAGTTTTTGGTTCTCTGGGGCAGAATGGCCATGGGACAGGAGCACTGAGCACCAGAGCCCCATGCCTGAGCCCCCTGCCCACCAGCCCTCTGCAGCTGCAGCTGGTGAGAACCCACTTTCTTCTTCAGAGCCTCCCTCTCTGCAAACTTCCAAGGTCGTATAGTTACCAGATCAGGTTTGAGGTGAGATGTGACTGCAGGGAGGATGCTCAGTGCAGAGAGACACTGGGGAAGGCCCTTTTTCCCCAGATCCTTCCAGCTAAAGTGCACTGGCATCTGAGCAGAGGGCTGGGGCTCCTCCCTCGGGGCAGGAGCCCACGACTGGCTTCTGGCACCCAGTAGGCACCAAACAAATGCTCTCTCTGTCCATCACGACATCAAGCACTGGCCACAAGCCATCGGAGCTGAAACTTTGGGCCACGGTACATAGATGACTTAACAGGCACTGGGCCTGCATACCAACCAACAGCTCTTAGGTAACTCCTTAAAGGAGAGTAAAACAGCGTTTAAAGATTAAAGACAATGGTGAAAATGCCGAGAGATGGATGGTGGCTGTGAACCCTCACAGGCCCCCTAGAGCGGGCTTGATGAAGATGACTTGAACCCTAGACAACCCTGCAGCTGTTCTCGGCTTGCTCTTCCCTCCCACCATCCCATCCCACCGTCTGGGGCTGCAGGAGTCACAGGCAGCAAAGACCAGCATCGAAGAGTTTCTCACTGAAGCCACTTGCAGAGTCTGTGGTACGGCAGGTTGTTTAAGCCTGGGAACTTAAGTGTCTCAACTTGTGGGAAAAGATAGAGGGAGCTGCCTGTCGCACTGGACTCTAGGGATCCTTTACATGATAATGCTACTTTGGATGGAGTTTCTAAATATTTCCAATATGCATTATTGATTTCCTGCTCCAATCAGCAAAGAAAAAATGCATCTCAAGTGGAGAAAGAATGAAATCTGGAACACCGAGCCATTTCCCGTGGAATCATCTTCTTAAACAATTCCATTGTCTTATTCTTGGCTTTCAAATCATGCTCTTGGCCATCAGTGGCCTTTCCTGGTCTGTGAAGAAGGTGAAGAGCTATTTTCAGTCCATCTCTCATTTGAAATGCTTGTCTGAGCATGGTCCCCCCGGCTTCCATGTGGAAAGCGGAACGTGGCTTCCTCTGCACTCTTCCTCGCGCTGCTCGGAACCCTGGAAAGATCAAGGTCCTGGTCTCGACCTCACTGTCTGTGGAGAGAACTACTCCCTGCCCCTGTGAACAGAGCCTGTCAGCACTCAGGTCCCTGGGGGACCCGTGCACCAGAACCCCATCAGGATGCGTATGCTAGGCGGGCACACTGTTGGGATTGACCACATGTGGCTTTTCAAGTCTTCAGTGAAGCTCACAGAAGCATCACTGGCCATGCAAAAACTCGTCACCTATAACATGGACCTGGGCGTCCTCAGTTTTTCTCCTACAAGGTGAACTTCATCCAGTCATGCAGCGAGAGGCGGGCTGATGTGCACACACACATACACTGGGAATGACATTTACACCTGCCGTGTTCAACAGCATCCTGGGATGAGGGAATGCTGCCATCATCATCCCATCCCTTCCCAGCATGATCGACAACTTAACTTTGCAGTTGGTTTTTTCACACTTCTCAGCAGCAGCCTGACGTGCACCTCTCATTGCCTTGTGCTGTGCAGTTATGAACAATATCTTAGTTCTGATCTCTGTTCACGGTTGACAAAATGTATCACTCGTCAGTTTTGTGCCGGGAAACCTAATTTAGCATTTGTCAACAACAGCTCACTTGGCTGACCAGAGCCTCCACTCTGCTCTTCGGAAAATGCTCTGAAACTTCCACGGTGTCATTCTTTGAAAGTCTTGTAAGAGATCACAGCGGGATGACAAAGAGCAATGGAGTCACTATCCCAGCAAGTTTCGGCTTTCAGGTATTCTCCACCGTACTCTTCTAAGCTTTTCCTACCTGCTGCATATGCAAAATCTTCCTGGACTTGCCCCAGCAGGGGCGCAGATTGCAGGATGGCTTTCTATATTTGTCCCGGAATCAGGCACACACCAGTTACATTGTTTCAGTTATTCTAAGCTGTGCTGTTTATGTTTCCATTTGTATCACTAATTTTACGCTTTACCTAACCATTTTTGAACCGTGGATCTATGTTTGTGAACTGGGAACAGATTACATCACCCAGCAAAAGTAAGAAAAAGCACAAATGTTTACAAACGTAGAATGACATGCCAATTCTTTCTGGATGTGATAACCCAAGAGTAGGCACCCTGTTGGACTTTGCTGCAGGGAGCCAGCCAGCCCAGACGTGTGGTTCATGCCCAGCCTTTCATGGTTATTAAAGACATCATGCGATTTCTGTGAAACATGTAAGCGAAGTTGTTTCATGGCTTTTATCCTGAAACAACCAATGACCTAGCAGGCAGAGTGGTTGCCAGGGTCCACCAGGGTCTGCCAGGGCATCAGCAGACACCCACAGAGAAATGTCCATCTTGCCCAAGGCTGTGGGCGGCTCAGGGCCGGGCCCATGCATTGTTTCATCAGAAGCATGCATATCGTGGACGTAAGGGAACAACATCCTAGGACGAGCCAAGCTGGGCAGGCAGAGACCTGAGTTCAAGTTCAGTGCCCTGAGGGCAGGCCAGTGGGACGGCCCCTCTTGGCTTCCATCTTCTCTGCTGCAAAACAGGAATGAGACCTGCTTTGTGCTTGAAGGGATGTAATGAGATCACACGTTCACAATTCCCTACACAGGGTGAGCATTCACTCCTGGCTGCTGGTAGCACTTATTATTACACAATAGCCAATTGTTAATAATATTAGTCACTCAGAAATTCATCTTACGAAGAAAATATCTGCCTAGCACCATCCTGCTTTCCTGAAGAGCACCCATTGTTTTGCTCTCATGAACCAGATCGTTCCCTGTCTCCTGTCTCTTCAGCAAGCTGGAAGTTAGAAAGTGGAGTTGGATCCCATCCACCCCAGGAAGGAACGCACAGGCTTCCAACCAGCCCTCATCTCCCTGGTCCACGTAGAAACATGGACGCAAAGGCAACCCGCTGGGTGCAGCAGATGAAACCATTCATTGACAGTTTACTTTTGGCTTACTGCATGTTTCTCTCTGGTTAAATATTCATTGTGTGTTTTTATTTATTATTTACGAGGCACAGGGGAGAGTCTGAGTCTGATTTCAGTTTCACAGATGGGATCAGTTGCATGAATTTTCCTTATTCTCCAGGAGGCCAGCTCCTGGCACAGACTCTAATGACAAAACAGCCAGACCCCGGTCCTCAGTCTCCCTCCCGCCCACTTCCCCATGAGACCCCTTTCTTCTGCTTCCTGATGCAGCTGTCGCCTTCCACGGCAGCAAGGAAGCAGCGCATGGAGTCCAGGGACAGTGGGCCCTCCCCGTCCCCAATGCTAAGGTGCTCCACCTGCTCCCACCCCATGTGTACCCAAGTCAGAATAAAAAGCAAAGCTTTCTCCCCGAAAGGTGTTCATGATGTCACTTTTGTCCCAGGAGTATTTGGGTCCCCATTCTTCACCTCTCCATTTAAATTGATTAATTGTCCTTTAAAAATGAACCCGGAAAATAAATTGCCTAATAAAATAAATTATCTTGTACTCTGTGATGCCCAAACTCCACTGAAACCTGAGAAGGACCTAATGAAGCAGCAAAGAAATGACTAATGCAGGAAATACACTTAATAAAGAATAATTGATCAGTGAACGCAGGCTCCTCACGCTCCACCAGGGCTTCCCTCGGAGAAGCTCAGATTCCTCTCACTCCAGAGGCAGTCCCAGGACAACAGCAGGAGCCTGATGGACAGGGCAATTAGACATTTTCTGTGAGTCACCACCCCCCAGCCTCCCTCTCCCAGTGAAGGATGGTGCTCTGACTATGGATGAAGTCAGCCGGGAGGACGGTCCTGGAGCAGCAGCCTTCAAGCCTGTACCCCCCTCCTCCAGGGACTCTGATGTTGACCCTGGCAGGTGGCCAAGACTTCAAAGCCAGTGTGGCACCCCCAGCCCAGCGGCATCCCCAGCCTCACAAACGGACCATTTGGAAGCAAGTTGTGATGGGGCCAAGGCGATACGCGGGGGCAGTTTTCCCTCCAGGAAGAACAGACTCCCTCAGGGAGGGGCAGGGACCATGCCCCTGGCCAACCCTGCGTCCAGCCTGTTGGGGCAGGACTGTGTCCACCGTTTCCTGAGCAGTGAAGACCTGGGAAGAAAGGCCATCCGCACCCAGCCCAACAGACTGGGCAGCCTCCTGAGGACGGCAGAGAGGACTTCCGGATGCTTGTGGGAGGAGGTGGAGTCAAAACAACAAGTGCTGAGTTAAAGGCAGATGCAGCATCGGTGTGGAGGGGTCAGACACCCCATGACCAGGCATGGCATTCCTGGAGGGGACGTCCTGCCCTCACTCTGGGCACATCTGTTGGACACAGGCTGAACCGTGGGGTGGAGAAGAGCTCATAGTGGGACCTTTGGAGACAGGAGCACAGACCCATGGACATGCGGGCACAGTGAACCAGCAGGGGAAATGGGAGACAGGAGCTGCTTGTTACCGAGAGCCGATTAACGAGAGCCGAGCTTGTGCCTGATACTGCACTAGGTGTGTCACCTGCACTCTTTCATTTGATTCTCATACCAACCTTGGCCAGCCAGAGCTGCTGGGCCACTCCCCAAGGCCCCAGAGCACTGGGCTTCTTACCCATGGTATTTTCATGCCACGTATCACATTGCTCAAACACCCACATCACTTGTCCATCCTTCCATACTTTCATCCATCTATCCATCTGATACAGCTGGACGTTTGTCTCGTGTTGAAATGTAATCCCCAGCTTTGGAGGTGGAGCCTGGTGGGACATGATTGCATCATGGGGACAAATCCCTCATGAATGGCTTAGTGTCATCCCCTTGGTGATAAGTGAGTTGTCTCTCTCCGAGTTGACATGAAATCTGGTTGTTTAAAAGAGTGTGGCACCTCCCCCCTCACTCTCTTGATCCTGCTATCGCCATGTGACCTGCTGGCTCCCCATTGCCTTCCACCATGATTGGAAGCTCCCTGAGGCCTCACCAGATCCTGAGCAAATGCCAGCACCACACTTTCTGTAAAGCCTGCAGAACCATGAACCAATTAAGCCTCTTTTCTTTATAAATGACCCAGCAGCCTCAGGTATTTCTTTATAACAACAACAACAACAACAAAGACGAATACATCATCCCTTCATCTATCTATCCACCATCCACCCATCCATCCTTCTATCCATCCATCCACCCCTCCTCCATTTATCCATTCAACCATCTATCCTTCCTTCTGTACATCCAGCTTCCACTCACCTATCCATCCAACCAACCCTCCATTTATCCATTCAACCATCCATCCTTCCTTCTTTTTTTATTATACTTTAAGTTCTGGAGTACATGTGCACAACATGAGGTTTGTTACATAGGTATACATGTGCCATGTTGGTTTGCTTCACCTCTCAACTCATCATTTACATTAGGTATTTCTCCTAATGTTATCCCTCCTCCAGCTCCCCACCCCCTGACAGGCCCTGGTGTGTGATGTTCCCCTCCCTATGTCCATGTGTTCCCATTGTTCAGCTCCCACTTATGAATGAGAACATGTGGTGTTTGCAATCCCTTCTTCCACTCATCCTTCCTTCCTTCTTTCAATCCATCCATCCATTCTTCTATCCAATGAACCATCTACCCATTCATCTTCCACTCACTGAACATTATTCACAAATCATCTGCCAATGGGACCCTGCCTCTGTCTTTATCTTCCTAGAAAGAGGAGCTTCACATCACATTAGATCACAAAGATTGGGCTAACCCATAGTCTCCATCACGTTTTAGTCAGTGGCCCATAACTCTGACCCACCAGGCATCTCTAGCCTTTTCTTTGGCCGTTTGAGCCCAGAGGTGGAAATATCCACGTCCACCACCTGGGCACTCTAAACCGTTTGCTCAAATTAGGTTTTTGTTACAAGGAGGTCAACCCTTGACTGTATTTAGGGTAAGAGAGGCCAACATGCCTTAGGCCAGGGTGGGGAGTTTCTCGATGGTCAGGAGGAAGACAGTTCTTCTGGAAGGCACTGTCAGGTGGAAATTTCATCCTGACTCAGGGCTCACCCACTTCCTGTAAATACATATCTCTGAAACTATAAGGAGCACCTTTGAGTGTATTCAACCTCAGCCCTGAGGTCACAGCTGAGAGAAAGAGAGCGTGCACCAAGAATTCAACCCTTCCCAGAGAGAAGGTTGGCCTTTTTCTTGGCCCCAGGGGGTGTCTCTGGGCCCTGGAATGTTCTGCCTGATAAGAGGGTCCTTGTGTACCTGGGGGTCCTTGGCCATGCAGGGTCATCTCGCAGTGTGATTTAGGGTGGGGACTTTGGGCCGTGAGGCATCGGCCCAAGCTCTGAGGGTTGGAGACTGAGGTCAGTAGGCCATGTCTGTATGAAAAGGCCCCCTGAAGACTCTGGGCATCCAGGCCCAGGAAGCTCACAGTTGACGTGCTCCACACATCTTGTCACAAACCATTCCTGGGAGGTGTGATATGGTTTGGCTGTGTCCCCACCCAAATCTCATCTTGAATTCTCATGTATTGTAGGAAGGACCCGGTGGGAGGTAATTGAATCATGAGAGCAAATATTTTCCATGCTGTTCTCATCATAGTGAGTAAGTCTCATGAGAGCTAATGGCTTTATAAGGGGGAGTTTCCCTGCACAAGCTCTCTCTTCACCCGCTATCATCCATGTAAGATGTGACTTGCTCCTCCTTGTCTTCTGCTATGATTGTGAGGCCTCCCCAGCCACGTGGAACTTGAGTCCATTAAGCCTTTTTCCTGTATAAATGACCCAGTCTCAGGTATGTCTTTATTAGCAGCGTGAAAACAGACGAATACAAGGTGTTACCATCGTGAGTCCATGGGGCAAAGACAATTAGAAGGTCTGTACTTGGAACCTTCCTGGATGCTACCTCACACATCTCTTCCCTCGGCTGATGTTTTGGGAATTTTTTCGAGACAGGGTTTCACTGTCACTGAGGCTGGAGTGCAGTGGCACGATCATGGCTCACTGCAGCCTCTACCTCCTGGGCTCAAGTGATTCTCCCACCTCAGCCTCCTGAGTAGCTGGGACCACAGGCATGCACCATCATGCCTGGCTAGTTTTTGTGCTTTTTGTAAAAACAGGGTTTCGCTATGTTGCCCAGGCTGGTTTTGAACTCCTGGGCTCAAGTGATCTACCTGCTTCAGCCTCCAAAAGTGCTGGGATTACAGGTGTGAGCCACCATATCTAGGCCCTCAGCTGATTTTACACTGCATCCTTTCACCACGATAAACATTAACGAAGAGTGTAACAGCTTTCAGTGAATTCTGTGAGTCTTTCTAATGAATTTCCAAACCTGGGTGTGGTCCCAGGGACCCCCAAAATTCTGCAGTTGCTGTCACAAATGAGGGTGGTCTTAGGGACACTTCCCTAACCACAGGAACAGATTCCCGTCCATGTCTCACTGGGTCTGGGTGCCGGGTGCATCGGCTGTGTCTGCAGGTGACTGCTGGGAGGTCTCACTGGGTCTGTGTGCGAGGTGCATCGGCTGTGTCTGCAGGTGCCTGCTAGGAGGTCTCACTGGGTCTGCGTGCGGGGTGCATCGGCTGTGTCTGCAGGTGACTGTTGGGAGGTGCACTGGCATCTGTGCAGCAGCTGCTTGATAAATCCCCGGGACCTGTGGGCAGATGTTGCCCAACGGCCTCCATCCACCCATGGCCCCACCCCTCCCCGGCCCGTGATTCTGTCGTGTTTTACAGGCAGAGCTTGCATGGAGTGAGCGGAAAGCACTTTAGCCTGAGTTCCATCAAAGGAAGTAATGAGAAATCCGTAAGTCTTGTAAACAGGTGATAAGACAAGTCTTTAAAACAAATGGGGTAATAACTTAATCACATGTAAGGCAGAGGCAGGAGGATAGAGCTGCTAAGACAAGGCCACTCCTCAGCATCTGAGAGCCCTGAGTGCGTCACTTGGAGGTTTCTGCAACCCCAAGAAAGAAAGGGGGTGCACACAGCCTGGGGACTTACACACATCACCTCACTAGACCCTCACAGCAACCCTGAAAGGGAACCGAGTCCAAATAAGGCAACTGAAGCTCCGGGGAATAAACACCCTGCCATCAACCACAGCTGGGGAGGTACAGCTCTATTCTGTCTGAATCTAGGGTGGGCCATCTTCTACCTGGCCACCACGCTCCTGAAGACAATCCCAGCATCCTGGGATGCAATGACAGCACTGCAAGGTCCACGGAGAAGTCACTGCCAGCCACTAAGAATTCAACTCTTCTCAGAGAGAGGGCTGGCCTTTTCCTTGACCCAAGGGTGCATCTCTGGGCCCTGGAATGCCCTGCCTGAGAATAGGGTCCTTGTGTACCTGGGGGCCTTGGGCCATGCTGGATCGTCTCACAATGTGTTTTAGGGTGGGGAATTTGGGCCCCACCTAAGGGGTGAAGGCCATGGCTGTACCCCTGTGGTTCCAGCTATTGGGCTCAGAACCCTCCCCTAGACACTCCCCTACTAAGATAGAACACCCTCCCGGCACCCCACCCTCCCATGCCCACAGTCCCAGCCACCCACCTCCTCTCTCCACGCCTACAGGGGTAGGGTCTGTTTCCTTAGATGATCACAGCATTTTATGGCTTAAAACACACCCTCCTATCCAACTCCTAATTTGCTCTTCCAGGGAACGTGACTGCCATGCCCATTTCAGAGACGGAGAAACAGAGGCCCAGCAAAGAAGCTGGAGTGGCCTGAACCTGGGTGGGCCTCATTTGCTGCTCTGCTGTCCCTGCTGCTGGGCTCCATGGTGGACACGGGTGTCTCTGCCCGGGTTCTGCCCTCAGCACTCATGGGCTGGCTGGAGAGAGAGGGTGCTCAGACCCAAAGGCTGGGCACAGGTGGGGCAAGACCAGGAGAGGCAGCATGGGCATGTGCGGTCCCTCCAGGAGAGGCATGGTAAGAGGCACAGATAAGAGTTAGGGGCAGGCCAAGACCTGGAGAGGCTGCACCACCTCACTCCCTTTGCCTTACTTAACTAAGGCACCAAGTTCTTATCTGATCCCCCAAAGCTCACCTTCTGCCTCTGCCTCAAGCTAAATTTCCTCTCCCCCAGGGCAGCTTTATCACCAGCTGGGAGCTGAAGAAGTTCTGAATTATCCCAAAGCAGCATCACAAAGTGTCTGAAAGGGGCACAGAACGGAAAGAGGCTGGGTCTCCGGGACCCTGGCCTCTGCCTGTGACGCTGGTTTGTGCTCTGAGAATTAAACACGGAGTCCCTGTCGGCTCAGTCTCTGGCACTTCTGAAGCTGGTGTCTGCTCATGGGAGAGAGAATCTCAAAAAGCCACCCCTCACCCTGACAAATGCTTTCATTCCCTCTTCTGTGCCTCAGTTTCCCTCCTGTAAAGTATGGGGCAAGGCCAGACCAAATTCTTGGCCAGCTCTGGGCTAGGGTGGGTTGGCTCTTGCCCCCCTCGACATAAGTGGAAGTCCTACCCCACAGTGCCCTTATTTGGAAATAGGGTGTTTGCAGAAGTTATCAGTTAAGAGTCTGCCCCGGCACCACGCCTGGCCCACAGAAAGCGCTCAGCAGATGATCTGAATGGGTGTCCATGGACACAGCCACAGCAAGGCCTGCACACCAGAACCTCACCATGAATAGTTCACAGGCTCAATGTGCTTATTTCACACTGCACGCCTGTATCAAAACATCTCATGTACGCCATCAATAAATAAATAAACCTATTATGTACCCACCAAAATTAAGAATAAAGAAAATAAGAGTTCACAGGCTCGATGATTCCCCTACTATGTGCTTTGATGAGTGCTGAGAGTGAATCACATCAGGCTGGTTGGAGAAGGCATGTGAATTTGAAACCATCCTAGGATTTACCAGCAGGAGACCCAAGTAGCCCTCTCAGACATTCCTGTCTCCAGACAGCTGACCTGGCCCAGGAGCTGTGATCCCCCAACTCAAGGCAGCTCATACAGGGCTCCCAGGTACCTCCACTCACTCGAGATCAAGGACCCAGAGGGGCCCTGAGAGTCTATAAGGCACCACCTTTGCTCAGCATACAGTAGCTTCACCCTGAAAGGGGCCTGGGGATTTGTATGGGAAAATGTCAGCTCTGAGCCCATAACTCATGTTCAGAAAGCAAATTATTTTTCTTTGGAGGCATTAAGGGTAAATAAAGGCTTAATGAATCAAGCCTTTTGAATTGCTATTGCTCCTTTAATTTGTAGTTTACAAGGTTCTTGTAAATTAAAAATGGGAAAAGAAATCCCTTCCCATCCTGCATGTACCTCCTCCGGGCAGGAACAATTTGGTTGTTTTGATTTTCATGTCCCTAAAGCCCTTATCTCTTTGAAAAATTATTCCTTAATTTTTATGAGGTTGCTGGTAAGACGGGAGACGTTGAACGATTGTTCCATATCTCGTTCTCCCTCTCCTTCGAGTTCACTGTGAGTGGTTATTGTTCCCTGGGTGGGAAATAAAGGTGGAAGTGCTCACTTTTAATTTACTGTTTGCAATAAGCAGGGCTTTATCAACAGTCCCCCAATAAATTATTTTTATTGCCAGCCTCCTTTTGCTGGGGGCAGTGGCCATGAAAACATTGGTGTAGGGAAAATGCAATCTCATGGGCTTTGGACTCAAGCGAGCTGGTACCTACCAGGTGGGTGCAAACAGAGGTGCTGGGTGCGGCTGAGAATAGTGAGAGGGGTCAGAGTATTCGCAGGACCTGCCACAGCCGGAGAAAGGGAATCCTCCTTCCCTCAGGGCTCACAGGAGGACTTGCATGACCAGCCTTCCCCCACTGGTTTCAGTGAGGGGTGACCATAAAATCAGAGCTGCAGAGCCAGGCGCCGTGGCTCACACCTGTAATCCCAGCACTTTGGGAGGCCAAGGCAGGCAGATCATGAGGTCAGGAGATCAAGACCATCCTGGCAACACAGTGAAACTCCGTCTCTATTAAAAATACAAAAACTTAGGCGCGGTGGCGGGTGCCTGTAGTCCCAGCTACTCGGGAGGCTGAGGCAGAAGAATGGTGGGAACCCGGGAGGCGGAGCTTGCAGTGAGCTGAGATGGCGCCACTGCACTCCAGCCTGGGCGACAGAGCGAGACTCTGTCTCAAAAAAAAAAGAAAAAATCAGAGCTGCAAATCAGGCCACTCAAAAGCCAGGAAGGCTTTCTAAGTCTTGTAACAAAAAGCCATGCTGCTCCAAGCCTGTGAGTCTACGAGGCAGCTTGTGTAACAGAGCCCCCCTCTCTCTCCCTCCCTGTTTCTCCCTATCTGTCCCCTCCTACTATCTCGTCCTCCTCCTTCTCCTGAACCTGCCCCCTTCTATGCCCTTTTCTTTGTCCTCCTTCTCCTTCCTTTTCTTTCTTCCCTCCTTTCTCCTCTTCATCTTATCTTTGTCTTCTGCTTCTCTTCCTGCTCCTCCTCTCTCTCCGGCTCTCCTTCTTTTTCTCCTTTCTCCTCATCTTCCCACTGTCTCCCCTGTCCTGAGAGTAACCCATGAAGCAGCTGATATAACAATCTGGTGTGAGACACTGAAAAGTCGTCCCATGGTTTGAGCCTCAGGAACTGTGGCACTGTTTCTTCCAGAGCAGGGCAGGGAGACCAGCTCTCTCACCAGGAAGGGTGGCAAGGACCCTGCTCCATCCTGCCATGCTCTGGGTTGATAAGTCTTGGAGAAGTTTCTTCTGCTCCTCCTAGTTCCTTTCACTTTGTGGAGCCATCACTGGCTGTGGTCTGCCGCCCTTGCCTAGGTCAGCACAACGCCGGGTGCATCTGGACCCAGGCTCTGCGGGAGATCACCACACTGCATGCCTCTGCTGCCCCGAGAGTCCTAGTTTTCAGCCTCCAAAGTGACAGGCTAGAGCACAACATTTATTCATGTGTTTATTACTTTGACACTTCCCTATGTTCAACAACATTACTCACTTTGAGAACAAATCCATTAGGATTTCTCTCTCGTTCGATGGAGAGGTGGGGCTTTCATTGACTAATTGGAGTCAGTGGGACTGTTTAAATCACGTGGAAGCCCCGCAAGGTGAGTGCACCGACACTGTCACGTTTCTCCAGTGCAGCTATTTTCCACGACAGAGTCAGGCTCATGGAAACGGTCTGCTCTGAAGGGAACCCCATGCCAATCTCAGGCAGCCCCATGGCCCGAGCCTGCCTTCCTACTCACCTGGCTGCAACTTACCACAAAAATAGATGCCCACCTGCAACCAAATGCACTCCTGGAAACACACCAACAGGACGTGCGAGTCCCACCTAAATCCCAGATCCCGTGTTTCTCAAAGGCAAGGACCAGCACAGCCCCACAGATAGCCGGGACGGGAGGATGGAGGATGCCAGAGCTACCACACAGCAGGTGCTTCCTGGCTCTCCTGGAGTGGAGCAGCAGTTCTTCCCTCACGCAGACTCCCCAGACAGCAGCTGCTCCTTCCTCTCTGAGCCTCAGTCTCTCCCCTAGAAATGGGGCCAAGAGCTAGTTCCTACCCTATAAGACTGTGAGGAGGATACGGTGAGCTAGCCGTGGGAAGTGCCAGGCGCCTCAAGGGCTCAGGCAGCATTAGCTACTAATAGTATCAATTAGATCAGCACCAAGAAGAAACCCATCTGTGTTCTCAAGTAGGGAAAATTCCAACAAGATCATATTTCTGGAAACACACTGATTTTCCCATATGGTCTCCCTCTCCCAAGGGGACGCCCAGCCCCCAGGGTCTTCGCAGGGAACAGGTTCATTTGTCCAGCCTGGAAAGCACACACTGGGAGCAAAGGGGCCTTGCCGCAATGCTCAGGTGGAGGGCCCGAGGGAGGGGCTGGTGAGGAGAGTCCTGCATGTGGTTCGGCAGCAGGAGCAGCTGGGGACAGGCCCTGCCACTGTTCCTGGCCTCCCTGCAATGACGGTGTTTGCTGGCTCAGCTGATTGTCCTCATGGCAGCCAGATGGTTGGAACATCAGCGTTCAGTGTGAGATTAATGCCAGGTGGAATAAAATCACTTAATACCCTGCAATATGCAAGAGCAATGCTTCCTGTGCAGAGTTGCTGCCTTGATACGACTGCATCCTAACATTAGTCATGCTGAGAGGCCAATATTTTTTTTGATGGCAACCGGAAGAAATGGTAGAGAAGGAATCAAATGTTAATCAAAGAAGATAAGACTGAATTAACCAGTCTTGGTAATTCAAAGGTCACCAAAGAGCCAGAAAAAGTCAAATTAATGTCGTGCTGCCTTCAGGTTGTCCCTGGCCCAGTGAACACTGCCAAATGGAGCAATTTCCAGAAAAGCCAACTGAAAGCATAATATAGACAACTATATAGATGAAATCATGAATAAATGAATGAATAATGCCAGATTATTAGCACCACAGAGCCCCTTCCTTCCCAGTGGTGACACCTGGCACACACTCCTCTGCCAGGTGATCAAGGTCAACTTCAGTAGTAATGAGGCATGTTGAGAACAGGTACCCTGGATGCAATGCAATGAGAAGGGCACTTCACCCCTGCAGTATTCCTTCCAAAAATACATAGTGCCAGTCTAATCATGAGAAAAGCATTAAAAAAAAAAAAACACCCTCACGGATGGAAATTCTACAAAATATCTGGCCAGTATGCTAAACAACTATCAAGGTCACCAAAATCCAGAAAAGTCTGAGAAAGTGTCACAGCTCCAAGAGGAGCCCAGGGAGACGTGATGACTAAATGTAATACAGGATTCTGGAAGAGATCCTGGGATAGAAATCGATCCTGGGGCATTAGGTAAAAACTAAGGAAATCTGGGGGAAAATTGTACACACTTCGGTTAAAAATGACCTACTGATATTGGTCTATCAAGTGTGACAAATGTGCCATATTAATGTTACTAATAAAAGGAACGGCTATAGCGTAGATATGAACTCCCCATTGTGAAAATAAGTAATTCAAAATCTAAGTTGTTGGAACTCAAAATTATTTTGAGCCTCAAAGGAATGTAATTATGGGGCCCGAGTCATGTGACAGGCAGCTGTAACTGAGGCAGCTGTAACCCTCCTCTCTCTGATTCTAGATTAGACTTCTTCCTCGCCTACATTGTTTCGCAAAATGTTGCAAATAACTAATGGCTTCCTTTTCTCACTGCTGATCTTCATGAGAGATTAGCTTTTCCTACCTTTCTCACACCCAGAATTCATGGCTACCACACTATCTTAAGATGAAATGTTAAATGCGCTCTTTTAAATTGGAAAGTTAATGAAAATCAGATGTAAAGAAAACAAGAAAACAAACTGTTAGAAGGGAACAAACTGCAACTCACTAAATTATTGTAGCTCATAAACCAGATTTGCATAGGAAATATTGTAATCCTGTTAAATTTCTTTGCCTTCTACCTATAACAGCAATACCTTAACTTTTAATTTCAGAACACTGACCCTATTTCTCCAGAGTCTGTGTCTCCGGGATGGCTATTCCCAGCTTTTTGCTTAAATAAACTCTTTAAAACTGGATTCTGATCCTTTTGATTATTTCAAGTTGACACCATACTGTCTTCCTAACTTTTCTGTAAATCTAAAACTATTAAAAATTAAACATGTATTAATAAAAAAAAAATTACTTAAGGATGTAGTTCCTCCCCACCCACCACAAAAAAAGAGGTACAAAACTGGTGGCTCCGACTCAAGAGAGAGATGAAGGCTATCCCAAGATGTTAATGGGGAGCCATCCTGGGATGCAATTGCTTCATTTGGAGCTTGCAAAAGAATTCCCAGAGGCAGTTGCTTGTTGTTGTTTTTTTAATGAAATTTCAGAGACTTGTTACTGTTACAGAGAGGCTAGAGGAATTTAAGGGTATGCTAATGACAGACCACGCAAGAAAAAACAAAGGAAACTAGGATCTTCTGAGGGAAAAATACGTACAACAACAAAGAAATGTTTACCTTGTAGAATCAAGCTATAGGTAACACCTTGAAGATGTAATTACCGTTTCAACACAGGATGTGTTACAATGGCTAGGATTCATGAAGCCTCTTCCCCAGAGTGTAGGTTGCTTGAGGGGAAAAGGAGGACCTTATTTTTGCACGTGGTAGGTGCCCAGTTGCTCTGCAGGTGGTACGATGAAGTGCTTAGGAGCGTGGGCTTTGAAGTTCAACAGTCAGATCCCACTGTGGGCTCCGATGCTCGGTGGCTTTGGAAGACTGAACAAATAATTTAGCTCCTCTCGGCCTGAATTTGCCCATTTGCTTATCACCCAAGATGAATGTACTAAGGATTAAAGTAGACTATATATGTAAAACAGCACAATGCCCAGACATCATCAACACACTGCTTAATTAGTTGCTATTGTTACCGTGTAAGCAAAGAAAGGAAGACAATTCGTTTGCTTTTTCTGGGGAATAAAGGAAAGAAAAGATCCTCCTGGAAGTACAACTCAATGACCAAGCCCTCAAGTAAAATTTTTTTAAAAACAACACTCTGAACTTTTACCACCTTCAAGAGACAGGGTCTGAGGAAGCCCCGCCTCTGCACAAAAGCTCAAGGACTCTAAGAACTCAACCTTCTCCATCCTAAAAACACATCTGCTGGTTTGGTCTTCTCAGCTGGTGTCCACAGGGTGCCTCTGCAGAGCTCAGGGAGAACCACCCTGCAGACGGGAAGGAAGGAGCTTCTGCCAGCACAGCCTGCTCCCAAGAGGAGCTCTCACTACACCCGGAGACCACACTTCCAGGCTGAACCCCATCACAACCAGGTGTTGCACTGGCCTAGGGATCCTTCCTGGGTTCCTACATCCTGCACCGATAGAAAACCCCAAACCCCTAAGGCATACCCATGTGATTGATGGAGATTGAGTCACAAAATTAAGTGATTATTTATGCCTAGCAAAATAACATGAGACCAAGGTTTCACTAACCACCATCACTCGCGGACCGGAGCTTCGTCTTAGGAAGAGAAGCAGAGACGTCTCTGCAATCCAAACACGACGTGTCCACGTAATTAGCTCATCCATAATTGAGCACTTCTGCTTGCAAAAAGTTTGCGCTCATTAGTCAAAAGCACATCTCTCATAACTCCACAGGTTGTTTTAAACAAATTGGTTTTTTGCTGAAAGCCTTGTTTTCATTTAAAAGCATGTCCTTACATGGCGTGTCAAGAACAGGGACACTTTTCGTAAGATGAATGGAATCTAGGCACATTCTTTTCTGCAATGAGTTTGTGACGTTCTCAGCCCCTGGCACATGGGAAGGGCACACCGAGCTTGGATTACACACCAAAGTGTCAACAGAGGCTCCCCTTTTCAGCAAGTGAAAGTCAAGCATCTTCCCTGGCCCTGCCAAGAAGTGCCTTGTCTCAGCCTCTCCCTGCCAGGGAGACCCTGCGGTCCTGATGACCTAGCCAAGCCCTCAGCCGGAAGCACTGGCAGACGCTCGATGTTCAAGGTGGGAGGCAGCACATCCAGGCCTGCTCTGGGCTTCTAGCCCTGTTCCAGACCCTCGGTTTCTTCCAGGGTTCAGAAAGGGCATCTGCCTCCTTCTCCCTGTGCCCATAACACACTTTGCAACTGAACATTCTCAGGGCCAGGAAACTTGCGTGGGGTCTTTCTACATTTTTCTTGCTATGTATGGGATTCTAGTGTTTCCTGGCCTGGTAGCCCCTGTGCTGGGATGGGGTGCTGGGATGCCATGGGCTTGGCGGGCAGTGCCCCAGGCTCCTGTGACTGATGCGTAGGTATCATCCAGGGCAAAATGAGTTCCCTCCCTGAATCCCTGGGTCCTTGCCGCCATGAGGACCCCAGACCTGCCCTCACCACCTGTTGTCACACAAACTCACTCAAGGGGAGGCACTGAACACGAGGCTCCGGGTCCCTTGGGCTCCTCAGGTGCCAACATTTTCACCTCAGAAAGAGGTGTCCCCAAGTGACCATCCCTTACTCCCTTCCCCGGCCTCCCAGTACCCCCACCCGTGTCAGTTTGATACTACCTGGACAACGTGCCCCTCTGATCCTGGCCACCAGCAGGAGTTTGGTGAACAAATGAATGAACAGTTGAATAAGTGAGTGAATGAGTGAGTGACTGTGTGAGTGAGTGTGTGAGTGAATGAATAAGTGAGTGAACAAATGTGTGAGTGACTGAGTGTGAGTGAATGAATATGTGAGTGAATGAATATATGAGTAAATAAGTGTGTGACTGAGTGTGTGAGTGAATAAGTGAGTGAGCAAGTGTGTGAGTGACTGAGAGTGAGTGAATATGTGAGTGACTGAGTGAGTCTGAGTGAGCGTGTGTGTGTGTGAGTGAATGAGTGGGTGAGTGTGTGATTGAGTGTGAAAGAAGTGAGTGAATGACTGTCAGTGTGAGTGAATGAGTGACTGAGTGTGAGTGAATGAGTGAGCAAATGTGTGAGTGAATGAGTGACTGTGAGTGAATAAGTGAGTGAATGAGTGATCGTCAGTGTGAGTGAATGAGTGACTGAGCAAGTGTGTGAGTGAATGAGTAAGTGTGAGTGAATAAGTGAGTGAATGAGTGTCAGTGGAGTGAATGAGTGACTGAGTGTGAGAGAGTGTGAGTGAATGAGTGAGTGACTAAGTGAATGTGAGTGAATGAGTGAGCAAGTAAGTGAGCGTGTGAGTGTGACTATAAGTGAATGAATGAGTGACTGAGCGAGTGTGTGTGTGAGTGAATGAGTGACTGAGTGAGCAAGTGTGTGAGTGAGTGAATGTATGAGTGTGAGTATGAGTGAATGTATGAGTGAGTGTGAGTGAATGAGTGATTAAGTGAATGTGAGTGTGTGAGTGTGAGTGAGCAAGTGACTGAGTGACTAGCTGAGTGTGCATGTACCCAGAATTACTGGGAGGGTCTCTGCCTGTTTTCTCTGAGCAGCACCCAAGTCCCCCCTCAGGCAGTGATCCCCCCACCCTCCTCTTGAGGAACCGACCCCTCCATTTCCGCCAACTGCACACCTGTGCCCAGGTTATCGAGGAGTGGGGACCCGGCTAGCCTGACTCCTGCCCTGCCTGCCTCTGCAGGATTTTGGGTTCCTGCAGAGGACACCTCAAGCTGGAGCCCCTGGGGAGGCTGCTGCCTCAACACTGGGCCCTTTTCTTTCTGGGGCCTGGTCTTCCGGCCTCTTCCACCCCAAGGCTCCTCACGTTGTCCCAGTGATAAATTCTGCCCCCTCCCCTTTCTTCATTTTCTCAGCTAAGGTTGGTTTCTTCACTTCAGCCAGAGAGCCGTCACTGGCCCGGTTGTCCCTGGGGAAATACCAGGCCCTGAGAGTGGCTTTCTGGGGCAATGGGCAGGAGGTCCAGCCCAGCCTGACCTAGGGGCACCTTCCCAGGTCAGGGACCACCACTGACCCCTCCCTCTCATGCCTTCTTCAGTCCTCCTTAGGGCTCCCTGGTCTAGACGTGAGGAGACCCGGGCTGGCCCCGCCTGCAGTCACCGTCTGTGTGACTCCGGACTGCCGTGGACCTCTGTTTTTCCATCTGATGAATGGGCACAATAATGATGCCTGCTCAGCGTCTTGGAGGGCCATTCTGGTGTGGCTTTGAGAACGTGAAAGTGCTGCCAAATGCAAGGGGTTCTTGTGGCCGTTCGCCCTCAACAACCAGGGAAGACTCTGGTGGCAGCAGCTGGCCCAGTGGCCAGTCCTGGGTGTGTGCAGGGTGGGCCGGACCCTCTGGGGACACAGGAGGGGCTCAGCAGGGCATGGGGCTGCAGGAGCAGGTCCTGAAGCACAGCCACAGCCGAGTCCTTTCCTCCTCCACGAGCTGAACGTGGGCCCTGCCACAGCTGACCGGATGGGCCACAGGAAGGCCAGAGGCCGAGGCTGCCCGGGGAGGCAAGCCCAGATCTGAGCCCAGCTCCGCCTGGCGGAATGAAGGATCAGCTGAGCTACTGCCGGAGCAGCCACAGCGAGTAACCAGAGCCAGGGCCATCGTTGGAGGCGCCGCCCCTGTGGGCCAGGCCCTTGCCGAGCCCCCACCTGCGTTCAAGTCTCGTTCAGGTTTCACAGAAACCTCTGGGGTGGGCCCAGCTTTCCCCACCAGGCACCAAGCCACAGCGAGATTCACAAAGGTCACAAAATGAGCATTGGGACCAAGACCCCCCAGGTGTGAGGCCAGGAGAGAGGAGGACGGCCCTCACCACACACATCCCCAGGACACCAGGAAACATCCCAAGTTGCCACTTCCTTGGGCTTCCCGGAAGGTGCTGTGTGGTGGGGCCTCTGCCAAGTTGAAGTCCCCGCTGGGTCGGCCTCCACCCGCCACAGGAACAACTGCGGGGTCAAAAAGTCAGAAAAAAAGCAAGGCCACGGACTTCCGCCCGCCGGAGCCCCAAAGGCTGTGTCCAGCAGCCACTGCGGGCAGACAGTATGCTGAGTATGGAGAAGCCTGCTGCTCCACCCACGCTGGTCCACACCGTGGCGGGAGAGATGGAAAGAGGGAGGAGGAGAGACAGTGGGTAGGGGGCAGGGGTGAGGACAAATGGGGAGAAAGAGATGGACGGAGACAGAGGGACAGAGACAGAGAGAGAACAGAGAGAGAGAGGGACAGATGGTGGGAAAGAGATGGACAGAGACAGAGACAGGTTGGCCTTTCTCAGCCCGAGCCACTCCAGGAAGGCACCTCAGAGACACCGCCCCCCCAGAACCAGGGTCTCAGGACCTCTCCGTCCGGCGTTACATTGTGTCCTGCTGTCTCTGCCACCACCGGTCACTCCGGCCTGTCCTCAGCAGTGGTGGCTGACTGTGGAAACCAACTCGGATCGGGTCTGACGTTGAGCTGGTGCTTGTGCCGCTGGCCCCAGGTTCTCTTCCTAGTCAGCTTCCATGCTGGATCAGGGAGCTCAGGACGGCCCGCTGTGCCCCTGACCCATCCCTCCAACCCTAGTTCCCACCTCTGGATACTGATTTTGCTGTAACAAAAACACAGATGCCAGCCTCCAGCCTGAGCCTCCGCCTCAACGTTCCCAGAGCCAATGCAGGGTTTGCTCCTCCGTGTCACCCTGGCGGCAGGGGCAGCACAACCTATAATTCGTGGGGCCCTGTGAGGGCTAAGAGGAGGATGACAGCACAGTGCCCCCTCCACCTTGTTTTTGTGGTTGTCACCGCTAATGAGGGGTTCCTCAGGGCGTGTGTGCACACCCGGTGTGACGTACCAACACTGGGAAGCTGCTCCTGCACCACAAGTGTCATTATGGCCTCCAGAAAGCACCCAGCCTATTCTCTGAGACAGCGGCAGGTGGCAAGAGGCCGGGCCATACAGGGGAGACACAGAGGGAGCACCTGGGGGCAGGGTTGGCACAGGAAGCGCCCGTAAGGCCCTCATCTTCCCAGGACAAGGCTCTGGGCCCAGCCCTGGAGATGCCTCGCTCGCTCCTTTCACGTCCCGGCCTCCTGTCTCGGTTGCAGCTGGGTCCTGCGGGGCGGAGTGCTCACAGCAAGAAGCAGGGCACAGGCCGCAGGTCCAGGTGCGTGAGTGGATAAGCGCGTGAGAGAATGAATCAGCGAAGGTGGGAGCACTTGTTCCCAGTGGCTGCTGTAGGAAATTATCACAAATGTAGTGGTTTCAAACAACACACGTTTACTGTCCTACAGTCAGGGAGGGCAGAAGTTTGAGAAGAGTCTTAAAGGCTGAAGTCAAAGGGTCTGCAGGGCTGTGTTTCTTCCGGAGGTTCCAGAGGATAATCCATGTCCCTGCCTCTTCCAGCTTCTAGAGGCCACCTGTGTTCCTCAGCTGGGGGCCTCTCCTCCACCTGCAGCGTTCACGTCTAGGCTCTGCCTCCCACCGTGCCTCCTCTGCTGACCACGCTGGGAAGGGTTCTCTGCCTTTAAGGGCTCTGGGATTGCACCAGGCCCACCGGGTGATCCAGCACGCTCTCCCATCAGGGTCCTTCCACACATCTGCTCAGCCCCTTTGCTATGGAAGGCCACGTATGCCCAGGTCCTGGGACTTGGATGGGGACATCTTTGGCGTCCATGATTCCACTCACCACCGTGGGGAAGCACACAAAGTCCAATACGTTGGCAAAAGCCTGCATGTCCCAAAGGCTGGAAGATGTTGCCTGCTGGGCCCAGCTGCTCCCCTGACCTCGGTCCAGAGCCAGAGTTTAGGTTCAGGTGTCGTTTCAGGAGGGCTTGTGTCCCAGAGCACTTGGAGTTTGACTCTCCCTGGGACTCTCCCAGCAAGTCCAAGGGTTTTCATGGAAACAGATGGGAGTGTCGTGACCACCAGCAACTTTGGAGTCTGACCCGATGCCCCCCACGCCTGCTTGTACTTATGGCCAATCCTTCTGCAGGCCAAGCCCAGAGCCCCCTTTGGGTTCCTTCACTGGACTCACTCTGACCCTGCCCATCTCGCCTCCTTCTTCCTGGAAACCTTAGCTCCTTCTCGGGTCAATCGGCCTCAGTGTCAGGTCTGAGAGTCCCATCTTCCTTCAAACCTTTGTCTGCACCAGCCAGGAGGCTCAACAGGTCTTTTTGTTCTGAACATCACTGTGACCTGCAGGCCTGCGAGAGGGCATGGTGACCGGGAAGGAGAGAGAGAGTGAAACCTGCCCCGTGGCAGCCCCACCTCTGGCCGCTTCTTAAGGACACCCTCTCCCGCTTCGCCAGCAGCCTCTGTGCTCGGAAGGTGCTTATCGCAGCCTCCACCCCTCTCCCACCTCCCCCTTTCCTTTTTAAACTTTCTTCTTCAGCTGATTCTCTCTCCCAGGAAGGGCTTGATCTGAAAGGGAAACAGGAAAGAGAGGAAGAGGTGGCTTGCAGGGCCCGGCGGTGGTCTGAGGGTGCTGGAGCGCCCATCCCCATCTCTGATTTCACCCTTCCCTTCTCCACCCGGCAAGCGGCTGGCTTTTATTTTCATCTTGTTCTCAACTGCCAAGTCTGTGACGTGAGAGGCTCCAGAGCCGAGCGGGAGGTAGCATGGGCTGCCTGGGTGTTAGTGCGTGTCATGTTCCACCAGGGTTGGGGTCTTGACAAGGGTGGGGTTTTAGTGGCCCCGTTAGCAGACCCTGGCCCGCGCCCCCAGGCTCCCTGGACATGGACCGCCCTGGTGCTGAGGATGGGGACTCTCCTGGGACATTGCTATCATCTCAAAGCACAGGGAGGGAGATTTGGCGAGGGCAGCTGCTCAGCCTCGGAGCTGTTACCCCATGCCTGACGATGCACTTGAACCTGAGAGGTTTAGAAGGGTGGGGCACCCTGAACCCCACGTCCACACAGCTGCGACGCAGGTCTCCATCCTAGACCAAGACCACCTGAGCTCCCGGCCCACTTGACGCTTCCCCAGGGACATTTTGAGGTCTCCAGGAGCTGCTTGGCTCCATCACCAGGCCCCTGGCCCCTCCCCCGGGCCCATGGGTCCACAAACCAGCCCTGAGTGATGAGTGCTTCACTGCAAGAGACCAGCATTTCCCCAAAATACTCATGTGGGAGTTGCCGCTCCGCTCTGAGGCAAAAAGACAGGGCCAGCGTCCCCTCAGCCCCACCAGCCCTTCTTCCTACCAGCCTCTAACCAGAGCAGGTGGTGACTGCCCCAGAACAGTACCATCCGGGGGAGAGAGGCCCCGAACCACAACTGCAGCCAGGGACCTCTCCTCACCACCCATGACCACATGTGGGAGGGGCCTGGAGGCCAAGAAGGGGTCAGCAGGTGGGCGGCGTGAGTCCCAACGTGAAGGTGAGGGGCACCCCCCGGCTCAGAAGCCCTGGGCAGATCCGACAATGGGGTTAGGGGCTGTCAGTGTTGGGCAGCAATGAGCCAAGGTGGCACAGACACAGAGGACCACAACCTGCTCCTCCCCTCCTCCCTCCACGCCCACCCCCAGCACACCCTGAAAGTGAAGTTTAACAAATTTTGTTTGGCAAAACTTCACCACTAGCGCTGCATCTGGGGAAACTGAGCCAGGCCACACCCCTGTCAAATGGGTTCTTAGCTAGGGGCAACAACCACTTGGGGATGTCTGATGACCTCGGAGTATCTCTCCACAGACGAGCGCTCACCGACCGGCCTTGTGCTCTGTTCTGCAGCGCCAAATCTCTGAAGCTTCGGGGGTAGGACCCTGGTGAGTGTTGGGTTCCTTAGTCCAGAACTTTCCTCCCCACCGGCCCCCATGTTCCCTCAGAGAGGTCAGTCGGGCCCAAGGGCCGCGTGGGCGTGACACACAGGAACTTGCTGGGTGCCCCCAAATTCAGAGCCACACCTTCTCGGCGAGTCCCTCCACTGTCCAGGAAGGCGGTGGCGGTTCCACCCCAGGACAGAACAGTCACCTTCCTGGAGCCTCGGACTTGCCAGAGAAGGCCGAGCTTCCGCAGAAACCCCCAGGGCTCTACAAAACAGGCTGGAGCAGGAGGACACGCGTGTGGGCTTGGCACCAAGTGGGTGATTCTAGAAGAATCTTTGGCTTCCCCATGTCCCCACCGAAAAGCAGAAAGGGACACTCAAACTGTGGCTCCATATGCGGAAGGCATTTCCACCCAGCAGGATTGCCTGAAGGCAGAGCGGAGCCGACACGGCAACAGCCGGCCCAGCGATGCCCTCCTGGGAGGCTGCCGGGGCCCTCCACGCTACAGCGTCTAGCTAGTTTGGGAGCTCTCTGATCTGTCCAGTATCTGTGGTTCTGGGATCGAGACACATGTCTGGGTGTCCCCACTCCATGCGGGCCTCAGAACATCACCTTCCCCCCCTCCCATCTTGACTGTGCTCCAACCCCACCCAGGGTGTATAACCCAACAGCTTGGCCCCGGGAGCCACGACGGACTGGCTGTACCGCCGACAGCGTCCCCATCTCCAGGCCCTACCTCCCAGGCCGATCACCCACAGCCTCGTCTTCTTCAGAAGAGCCTCGAGGGGACTGGACTGTGTCCAGTCCTCACACAGGAGATGAAAAATCGCCTAAGATGGGCATGTTGGTTCTAATAGGAAATGATGATGTGGAATGAGGACTTGTTTCTACCGTCCCCAGTGATTTATAAGGACGGGCCTGTCATCAGAAACAAAATGTCTATTTTCAGCTTCAGATTCTAATGAGTGAATATATTACAATAACTTTATTTAAAAAATCAATGCACATCAATTCAATTTTCAAGCTAATTGGCTTGCGAATGCTGCAGCATAGAAGCCCAGGCAGCTACGGTATGCGTCTGATTTACGCCGAGCGGGCCACAAATATTCGCCCGCTGCTTTGCTTGTTTCTGCTGGTGGAAGGTAGGAGTGAGCGCCTCCCTGCCCAGTGCACCTGTCCTGGTAGGAAGGGAGCCGGCGAGGGCAGCCCCTGCAGGGCTGGGCTGTCAGGGTCCGGGGTGCCCTATCTTTACAGCATGCTCGTCATGGTGAGGACCGATGAGGGCTGCCCCTGCACCATGAAGACAGTGGGACGGCAGCCCTGGGCCCTGGGATCCTGGGCAGGACCTCTCCTCTCTTGACTTCGGTCATTCGCCTCCAAGATGCGGACAACAGTGCCCCTGGCACAGGGCTTCCACACAGTTCATCATGACACACATCATCACCGTCACTGTCATTGTCATCTCATTGCTGCTGTTATTAAATACTCTAATTTCTAAATAATCATTGTTGTTCTCATGCCAAGGAGTCGTGAAATTCAAATGAAGTGATGTATGTGAAATTACTTAGTATGGCACTGTCTCATCTACATATGCAAATCACCATCAGCCCCTAAAGCACTGACAGGTACTAACCTGAAGTGTTTCTGACAAGCAAATCCCTGAGCAGGATATTTGCCTAGCAAGATACAGGTGCCTCCTTCTGCTTTCCTGGGAACCTGGGGTGTCCCCTCCTGAAGAGATCTCTGTGCCGCCAACATGTGCACCAGGGCTGACAGGCCTGTGGGTCCAGATACAGGGAAGAGAGAGACGTCCTGCCTGGCAGGGCCATGGGACAATTTTGGCCTGTCCTGACCCTCAGAGGTAAAATGAGCCCCCCCCCCCCCCCCCCGCCCTTTCAGTCTATTCAAGCTGCTATGGGGGAACACCACAGACGGGGAGGCTCTCAAACAATGGACATTTATTTTTCACAGTCTGGAGGCTAGAAGTCCAAGATCAAGGTGCTGGCAGATTCAGCTCCTAGTGAGGGGCCCCTGTATTAGTCCATTCTCACACTGCTATAAAGACAGGGGAATTTATAAAGGAAAGAGGTTTAATTGACTCAGTTCTGCATGGCTAGGGAGGCCTCAGGAAACTTACAATCATGATGGAAGGTGAAGGAGAAGCAAGGCACGTCTTACGTGGTGGCAGGAGAGAGACAGTGAAGCGGGAAGTGCCACACTTTTAAACAATCAGATCTCCTCAGAACTCACTCACTATCATGAGAAAGCATGGGGGAACCACCCCCATGATCCAATCACCTTCCACCAGGCACCTTCCTCAACACATAGGGATGACAATTTGAGATGGGATTTGAGTGGGGCACAGAGCCAAACCATGTCACTCCCATCCTGACTTGCAGACGGCGCCTTCTCACTGTGTCCTCACTGGTGGAAGGGGCCAGGCAGCGCTCTGGGGCTTCTTCTTATAAGGGCATTCATTCCACTCATGAGGCTCCATCCCTATAGCCTCATCACTCCCCAAGGTCCCCGCCTCCCAATCCCATCACCCTAAGGGTTAGGAGTTCAACCTATGAGTTTGGGGGTACACAGATACACAGACGTGCAGACCACACCTGTCGTGGGTGTTGTTTGTACACAGTAGGGGACAGGGAGGCGGGGCAGGGCTGACCACCAGCTCCACCAAGCTCCGGGTCAAGACCTGGAATAATTTCCCCTGGCTCTGAGGGAGTTACCCACAGAAGCTGGGGTCCAGCAGCTGGCTTCTCTGGCCTGGCCAAGGGCACGGCAATTGCCAGCAGCCATTCCTGAGACGCTACCTCCGTGGGTTGGGGAGAGGTTCGGGTCAGCCTCCACTTTCTCACTGAACCTTTGCTCTGTGCCTCATACACACAGTGCCACTTCCCTCCCCGAACCATCCCAGCCACCAGGCCGAGTCACTGGTGATGACCTGTGCTTGGTGAGGCAGGCAGCAGGCCAGCCGTGGCACTGGGTGGGAGGCCACCTGCCGTCAAGGCCATGGTGGGCACTATGACTCTGGACAGTTCACCTCACTCTCAGGACAGACTCCCGGCATAGGTCACCTACAAGCCAAATCCCACCTCTGCTAAGGAAGCCCACGGGACAGCTTCAGTATCTGCGTGTGTCTGGGCAGCTGTCCAGCATCACTGAGTTATAAGAGCACAGAGACCTCATCAGGCATGGAGAGGGTGGGCTGGGAGGTGCTGAGTCCTTCACCTCTACCCTCTACCCTCTGAGCCACAGAGATCTGGCAGCTGGACCAAGAGCTCCTGCAGCCTGTGTGATGAGGGGGAAGGGACTCCCTGCTCCTGGCGAAGGTCTTTTGGCCACCACCAGGGAAGCCTCTCCCTTCTGCCACTTCGAACCTGCTCAGAAACAACAACCAGATGAGGTCAGCTCCACCCGCAAGCACACATCCCGCCTCCAGGAAGCCTCGTCTGTCTGAACGTAATTGGTGGTGTGGGGAGGCTGCCTGGAACCGCACGGTAAACCTTGGTTCCAAGCACATTCATTCTGAGCAGAAGAGCAGGCTCCTTGGTAAGTGCTGTACATCTGACAGGTTAATTATTTATTAAGGGTAATGGAGTTTAATCTAAACAATTACTTCCAACTGGCTTCATCTTTGAATCGTTCGAGTGAGCAAGGCACCATCGTGCACTCCCGGGGTGAGCTGAAAGCCTGCACACGGTCCTGCCGCACTTGTCAGCCCTGCCTTTCCTCGGGCTGGGATTGGAGTGGTGTTGAAAGTTGAGAGAGAAGCTGGGCGCGGTGGCTCACGCCTGTGATCCCAGCACTTCGGGAGGCCAAGGTGGGTGGATCTTGAGGCCAGGAGATCGAGACTGTTCTGGCTAACAAGGTGAAACCCCATCTCTACTAAAAATAGAAAAAGCAAACAAAAAAAATTAGCTGGGTGTGGTGGCGCATGCCTGTAGTCCCAGCTATTCGGGAGGCTGAGGCAGAAGGATCGCTTGAACCCAGGAGACACAGGCTGCAGTGAGCCGAGATGGTGCTACTGCACTCCAGCCTGGGTGACAGAGTGAGACTCCATCTCAAAAGAAATTAAAAATAAATAAACAAGAAAGTTGAGAGAGAACAACGCAGAGAGAATCACCTTTGGGTGTGGTCACTGGCCCCTCCGCGGAAGAGGATGCTGAGGTTGGAGATGATGGTCATTTTGTCCAAGGCCACAGAGCGAGACCAGCAGCAGCTGGGGCCATCAGACTGCAAACCAGGCTCCTTCCCCAGCAGACACTGGCAGAGGGCTCAGCCGGGATCTTCCCGGATCTTCCAGATATTCCAAGGTGCATATTCACGGCTTCCAAGGGCATCATCCCATCCCTAAGTCTCCAGGTCCTGCTGGAAAAACAGTCCTTTTGCAAATGAGGAGCTCTGGATCAGCCCCAGCTCCAGGTGCACTTTCAGGCCGGACAGGCATGGCGGAGGACAGGCTGCACTCACCGAAACCCCTGCCCCCAGGGCTGTGGCTGCTGCATCCACACTGCAGCCTGGAGACTCAGCGCCACTCCTGCCCTCTGCACCTTGTCCCCTCCTGTGCCTGGCTAGGAAGCCAGGGGTGTGCAGCCTTGCTGTGGGCACCATCCCTGCAGCCTTTTGTGAACTGGGAGCTTCTGGTGGCAGGCACCCGGGTGCCTGAACTGGTATCAAGCTGGGTGTGGACTTTCCGTCTCATTTCTTCAGTGAAGTCAAATCAGGTGGGTCCCTGACTGTGAGCAAGCACTGTCCAGTGGGAGGAGAACCATCAGTGCCTCAGTGGGGTGCAGGGAGAGAGACGGGGGCCAGTACAAATGCCTTTAGGGGTTCAGAGGGAGCCTGGGCCATGCAAGCCAGTCTTCCTCATCCTCATCCTCTACATCCCCATCCAAGGACAGCTGTGGCCCTCAGAGCTCACCTGGACTCTGGTGGAGAAACAGACAAGTCAACAGAAAGCTGGGACCACACGGTGAACACAGCAGGACGGGGGTGGTTGCAGGAACCAGGTGAGACACCCCTAGGCCAAGCGGGGATTCAGGGGAGGCTTCCCAGGGGCAGGATCCTTAGGCTAAAACTTAAGGGTAGGAGTTAGGCAGGCAAGGAGGTGCCTGGGGAGTCCATGGGGTAGGGAGAGAGGAGGACTCCAGGCAGGGAGGAACAGCCTGTACGTGAGGCATGGTGCACTGGGCACCTGTCAGAGAAGTTCAGCGTACGGAACAGAGCTGGATGGGGGCTGACGAGGAAGGGGTAGGAGGGTGAGAGATGAGGACAGGGCGAATCATGCAAAGAATTTGCAGGGACTGCATCCTGAGAGCCCTAGGGCTTAAACCAGAAGGGATATTCTTACAGTGGGGGAATTTGAAAAGGGTTTTGAAGGATGAGTAGGCATTCCCAAGAAGAAAGATACGAAGCTTAACATTCCAGAAAGAAGCAGCAGAATGGACAAACATGGAGGTGCATAAAAGAGCAAGAGGTCTTTAGGAGGGCTGAGGTTGAGGACTAGATCATAGAGAACCTGCCAGAAAACAGCTGAAAAGGAGGTAGGGTAGTGACGGGCACTGAACACCAGGTTCTGCAGAGCAGGGGTGCCCCTGAGGGCAGCGGGAAGTGAGCGGCAGTGTTTGTGGTGTGGGCTATTTTCACACTGTGCGTTAAACAGATGAGGCCGGCGACCACATGGGAAATGAACTTGAGACGTCTTGAGTTGGTGTTGGAGGGCAGGGATTAAATAATCATTGGGAAGAGATGAAGCGGGCCTGAGAACAAACATACTTCTAAACGTGTATCTTTATTGATTTTTTTTTTTTTTTTTTTTTTTTTGAGACAAGGTCTCACTCTGTCACCCAGGCTGGAGTGCAGTGGCACGATCTCAGCTCACCAGAGCCTCCACCTCCCTGGCTCAAGGGATATTCCTGCCTCAGCCTCTCAAGTAGCTGGGATTACAGGCGCGAGTCACCATGCCCAGCTAATTTTCATATTTTTAGTAGAGACAGGGTTTTGCCATGTTACCCAGGCTGGTCTTAAACTCCTGACCTCAAGTGATCCACCCACCTCGGCCTTCCAAAGTGCTGGGATTACAGGAGTGAGCTACCATGTCCAGTGATTTTTTTTTTTCTTAACCACCAAAATAACACTGAAAGAAATCAGAGGAAAATCCAAATTTCCCATAATTTTACCACCAAGCCAGACCCACTGTTGGGGTGCTGCTGTTTATCCTCCCAGCCTTTGGTCCCAGGAGAAAATGCACAAAAGAAAAAAAAAAGCGCCTGGGATCTTATTGAACTCATAACCTACTTGTTCACCTAACACATTCTGAAAATAGGATGAACATTTCATAATATCACCTGATAAAAAATACTGCCCTTCACTTAAACAAGGTGACAAGGTGATTGGCCGCCGTTTCCAGTGCTGCAGGGAGCACCCTTGAGTTGCGGTGCACATCCTTGAGGATTTCTCAGAACAGACATTCCTGGCAGTAGAGGTGCCCGGTCCAGAGTGAGGACGCCAGGTAGCTTTCGATGCCTGCTGCTCACCAGCTGCAGGGGAGATTACACCATGTTCACCCCACCTGCCATCTTCAGAACTCCCCGCTCCCCAGCACCCTGGTAATATCCGTGTGACATTATTTGTTCACTGCCAATTTAATGAAAAGCAGCCTCCGGGCTCAATGTCTCACTGTGAGTTTCTCTTGACTCGAGCTTGACCCTTCTCGGCAGCCTCGCTGGCCATTTCATCAGAGTCTAGGTTTGGGCACCATCCCTGCCTGTCTAAGCTCTCGAGGTCCCCGCAGGTGCTGTTCCTCTGTCTGGAACACTTCTCCCCACCCCATTACAGGGCTGGCTGCCTCTCATCTGCAGTCTGGGAAACACCGTCCCGACCTGTCCAGCGAGGTGGGCTTCCCACCCAGGCACCAGCTGAGGCGCTTGATTCCAAACCTTGATCCTTTCTGACCCCCCAGGCTCCTGCCCAGCTGAGGGCTCCCAGGAGGTCTCATACCCAGTGCTGACAACAGTCCCCACCATGGCAAGGCTCAGTAAAGATTCCAGAGGAGGCTGGGCGCGGGGGCTCACGCCTGTAATCCCAACACTTTGGGAGGCTGAGGCGGGCAGACCATGAAGTCAGGAGATCGAGACCATCCTGGCCAACATGGTGAAACCCCATCTCTACTAAAATGCAAAAAAATTAGGTAGACGTGGTGATACACACCTGTAGTCCCAGCTACTTGGGAGGCTGAGGCAGGGGAATTGCTTGAACCCAGGAGGCGGAGGTTGCAGTGAGCCGAGATTGCGCCACTGCACTCCAGCCTGGGTGACAAGAGCGAGACACTGTCCAAAAAAAAAAAAGATTCCAGAGGAAAATGATTCAACCAGTAAATCAATAAAATGGGTATTTTTCTTTTTTCTTTGTGATTTTAAAGAGCCCTCTATATTGACTTCCTGACTTTAAAAATAAGGGGAGGAGCCAGGCGCAGTGGCTTACATCTGCAATCCCAGCACTTTGGGGGCCGAGGCGGGTGGATCGCTTGAGCCCAGGAGTTTGAGAGCCACCTGGGCAACAGGGTGAACCCTGTCTCTGCAAAAAATACAAACATTAGCTGAGTGTGGTGGTGCACGCCTGTAGTCCCAGCTACTTGGGAGGCTGAGGCGGGAGAATCACTTGAGCCCACAAAGGTCAAGGCTGCAGTGAGCCTCTGCACACAGCCTGAGCAACACAGTGAGACCCTGTCTCAAAAATAAATACATAAAATAAAGTAAAAATTCAAAAGCCTTCTCACTGGCCTGCTTTCCTGGGTAATTTTTCAATCAATCTCTCTTCAGAGACCGGTGGCCAACCTGAGAGCGCCCCACCCATCCCCACCCGTGCGCCCATGTCTCTCCTGCTCTCGCGCTCCGTCTGTCTTTCTGACTCTGTTTCTCTCTCTCCCTCACTTGCCTCCTCTCTCTCTCTTGCTCTGTCCCCATCGCTCTCTCCCTCTCCTCCCTCTCTCTCTGTTTCCCGCTTTCCGCCATCTCTCCTGCTCTCTCCTTCTCCCCTATCTCCCTCTCTCCCCTATTTCTCCCTCCCTCTCTTCTTTCTCTCCCCCTTCTCTCTCTTTCTGCCCCTTCCTTCTCCCTCTTTCCCTCTCTCTTATTCTCCCTCTCTCTCTGTTTCTTTCCCCTTTTCCCCTTCTCCCCTGCTTTCCTTCTCCTCCATCTCCATCTCCCTCTCTCCTTCTCCCTCTCTCCCCTATTTCTCTCCCTCTCCCCTTCCTCCCTCTTTCTCCCCCTTCCTTCTCCCTCTCTTTCCCTCTCTCTCCTTCTCCCCCTCTCTCCGTCTTCCTCTCTCTTCCTCTCTCTCTCCCCCACCCAATTTCCCTCTCTCTCCTCATCCCTCTTCTTTTTCTCTGATTTCCTCCTTTCCTCCCTTTCCTCCTCCTGGAGAACTAACTCCTGCCTTGAGGCTCTGCCAAGATCCTGACCTGTGACCAGGGCGTCTGTCAGGGCACCCGTGAGCCAGCCGCAGCTGCAGTAGCCCAGCTGGGACACTCACATGCTCTGCCTGCCCCCTGGCCTCTGGGGTCCCCCTGGACACCCCCACTCAGTAGAGGCCGCCGTCCAGCGTCCGCCCTGGTCCGTTGCCCAGAGCTACTCCCATGCACTCTTTGTGGAAGAAATCTGTCTGGCCAAGGCCTGATTCTAAGCGAAGCCCCTCTGGGGAGCTGATGTAATTCATAATTTGGCCCAGAATCCATAGGATAACCACGGGCCCAGCGTGGCACAGTTATTATATGCTAGTGCGTCCATGAGCAATTTAGTTCAGTAATTGATTTTCAAGCAAGGGAGATGGAAATTCCTTGATGTGAGATGAATGTACCAAGGGAAGGAGGGTCCCCTGTTCCCAGCACAGCCAGGGGCTCCCAGGGCAAGATCCATGCCAGGCTGGGCCCGAGGCTCCGAGCTGCCTGAGCTAATACCCGAGACACTCAGGAAGCCATCTGTACACAGGGGCCACCCCTGTGTGATCACAGCACAAATCATTGAGCAGAAATTTCTGTTCCTCCCTTGGCTGTATATTAAGTACTGGCCCAGCATCAAAGGGACAATTTGGCTGAGAGAGACGGGAAGGTGTGGTGAGCGTCTCATCTCTGTCCATGGAGACATGGCCCAGAACACAAGAAACTGACCGAGAAATTGGAGCAACGTGTTAATCCATCACTGCTCAGAACCATCACCATTTGGCCACCAACTTCTGGCAGTCGTCGGAGACACTGTGTTCTCTGCCTTGACTGCAAGCCTGGAGGAGTTGGCCATGAGGAAGGGAGTGGGGGATACAGTTTCCTTCCCTTTCTCTGCAAAAGTCGGAAGTGCACCCTCACTTGAGCTCAGGGGTCATGTCGACTCACCACTGCAGCCCCCAGGTGAGGCCCTGCAAATACCAGAATCCAGACTGAAGCCAGCACTCCCACCAGACAGGAGGTGGTGTCAGGTCACCTCCCACCCCCGATGGCCCAGACATCACCTTGGGAGCCCTTGGACATCTCTCCAGCTCCCACCAACAGACAACCTCTCCATGATGTCTATGGACAGACCAGTTCTATTCCCTGCTCACCAAGAACAGCATGGGAAGTTTCCCATGCTCGGCCACCTCCTCTCCCCAGATGCCGTGTGCGCAGCTGACGCGAGGAAATCAGATGCCACTTCCCCGGCAGAGGCCGCACGTGGGCAGGCACCCGCTGAGGTACACAGAGTGCTTGCCTCTGAAGGGAGCTTCTAAGTGGGTAACTGTGCTGCTGTTATCCTTGCAGGGCTCAGGAAGGGCCCCGTGGGACAGCAGTTCATTTGCAGCTAGCAAATACAATGTCCTGGTTCAGAGGCCTGAACTACAGAACTGAATGTCTGACTTGGGCACCTTGCAAGACTGGGCACCTTGGGCACTGGGCTGATGGCCTGGTTGCCTGTGGTCGCCTGGAGGCAGCTAGAGCAGCCGTTTCATGGCAGAGGAGCAGAGACAAGCCAACCAGGCTCCTTTCCCCCAGCAACAGAGGGAGCTGCCCCGCAGTGTGGGCCCTAGGCTGCTTGGAAAACCCACCACGACCGGGCTCCGTCAGCTGGGGAGCAATTCCCACATCTGGCGTCACCTGGTAGCCCTCGGAGGGCAAACTAAGCCCAGCATTAGCTTAATTAATCATAATTAGGAAGGCCAACCTGCAGCAAATATAATCAAGTGATGTCCTTGCAAATCCATGATATAAATTGACTTTACTGGTGATTCCCCACTGATTTGGGATGCATCCATCAGCTGAGCAGCGTTCACTGTCCCCAGTGTATAGTCTTTTATCCTTCACCACCCTCCACCCTTCCCCGCAAGTCCCCAGAGTCCAATGTATCATTCTTACGCCTTTGCGTCTTCGTAGCTTAGCTCCCACATATGAATGAGAACTTATGATGTTTGGTTTTCCATTCCTAAGTTACTTCACTTAGAATAATAGTCTCTAATTCCATCCAGGTTGCTGTGAATGCCATTATTTTGTTCGGTTTTTTTTTGTTTGTTTGTTTTGTTTTGTTTTGTTTTGTTTTTGGTCTGAGTAGTATTCCATATATGGGCATTTTCATATATATCACATTTTCTTTATCCACTCCTTCATTGATGGGCATTTGGGCTGTTTTCATATTTTTGCAATTGCAAATTGTGCTGCTATAAACATGCACGTGCAAGAATTTTTTTTCATGTAATCACTTCTTTTCCTCTGGGTAGATACCCAGTAGTGGGATTTCTGGATCAAATGGCAGTTCTACTTTTTAAGGAATCTTCTCACACTCTTTTCCATAGTGTTTGTACTAGTTTATATTCCCATCAACAGTGTAAAAGTGTTCCCTTTTCGCCATATCCACACCAACATCTATTTTTTTTATTATGGCCATTCTTGCAGGAGTGAGGGGGCATCACACTGTGGTTTTGATTTGCATTTCCCTGATAATTAGTGATTTTGAGCATTTTTCCATATGCCTGTTGCCCATTTGTATCTCCTCTTTTGAGAATTGTCTATTCATGTCCCTAGCCTACTTTTTTATGGGATTGTTTGTCGGTTTTTTCCTGCCGATTTGAGTTTTTTGTGGAGATTCTGGATATTAGTCCTCTGTCAGAGGTACAGATTGTGAAGATTTTCTCCCACTCTGTGGGTTGTCTGTTTACTCTGCTGATCATTTCTTTTGCTGTGCAGAAGCTTTTCAGTTTAATTAAGTTCCATCTATTTTTCTTTATTTTTGTTGTATATGCTTTTGGGTTCTTGGTCATAAAGTGTTCGCCTAAGCCAATGTCTAGAAGGGTTTTTCCAATGTTATCTTCTAGAATCTTTACAGTTCAGGTCTTAGATTTAAGTCTTTGATCCATCTTAAGTCGATTTTTGTAAAAGGTGAGAGATGAAGATCCAGTTACTTGTAGCTTGCCAATTATCCCAGCACCATTTGTTGAATAGGGTGCCCTTTCCCCAATTTATGTTTTTGTTTGCTTTGTCAAAGATCACTTGGCTGTAAGCATTTAGCTTTTCTCTGGGTTCTCTATTCTGTTCCATTGGTCTATGCGCTTATTTTTGTGTCAGTACCATGCTGTTTTGGTGAGTATGGTCTTATAGTGTAGTTTGAAGTCAAGGAATGTGATACCTCCAGATTTGTTCTTTTTGCTTAGTCTTTCTTTGACTATGCAGGCTCTTTTTTGGTTCCATATGAATTTTAGGGTTGTTTTTTCTAGTTCTATAAAGAGCGACAGTGGCATTTTGATGGGGATTGCATTGAACTTGTAGATTGCTTTTGGCAGTATGGTCATTTTCACAATACTGATTCTACCCATCCATGAGCGTGGGATGTGTTTCCATTTGTTTGTGTCATCTATGCTTTCTTTCAGCAGTGTTTTGTACTTTTCCTTGTAGAGGTCTTTCACATCCTTGGTTAGGTATATTCCTAAGTATTTTAATATTTTTGCAGCTATTGTGAAAGGGGTTAAGTTCTTGATTTGATTCTCAGCTTGGTCACTGTTGGTGTATAGCAGGGCTACTGATTTGTGTGCATTCATTTTGTATCCTGAAACTTTGCTAAATTCATTTACCAGTTCTAGGAGCTATTTGGATGAGTCTTTAGGGTTTTCTCAGTATATGATTCCATCGTCAGCAAACAGCAACAGTTTGACTTCCTCTTTACCGATTTGGATGACCTTTATTTATTCCTCTTGCCTGATTGCTCTTGTTAGGACTTCTAGTACTATGTTGAATAGAAGTGGCGAAAGTGGGCATCCTTGTCCTGTTCCATTCTCAAGAGGAATGCTTTCAACTTCTCCCTGTTCAGTATAATGTTGGCTATGGGTTTGTCATAGATGACTTTTATACCTATGGTTTGTCCCTTCTATGCAGATTTTGCTGAGGGTTTTAATCATAAAGCGATGTTGGATTTTGTCAAATGTTTTTTCTGCATCTAGTAGGATAATCATATAATTTTTGTCTTTAATTCTCTTTATGTGGTGTATCACATTTATTGACTTATGTATGTTAAACCATCCCTGCATCCCTGGTATGAAACCTACTTGATCATGGTGGATTATCTTTTGGATGTGCTGTTGGATTCGGTTACCTAGTATTTTGTTGAGGATTGTTGCATCCATGTTCATCAGGGATATTGGCCTGTAGTTTTCTATTTTTGTATGTCCTTCCCTGCTTTTGGTGTTAGGGTGATACTGACTTCATAGAATGATTTAGGGAGGATTCCCTCTTTCTTGGTCTTTTGAAATAGTATCAATAGGATTCGTATCAATTTTTCTTTGAATGTCTGATAGAATTCAGCTGTAAATCCATCTGGTCCTGGAAATTTTTTTGGCAATATTTTTCTTTCCATTTCAATCTCACTGCTTGTTACTGATCTGTTCAGAGATTCTATATCTTCCTGGATTAACCTAAGAGGGCTGTATATTTCCAGGAATTTATCTATCTCCTCTAGGTTTTATAGTTTATGTGCATAAAGGTGTTCATAGTAGCCTCGAATGATCTTTTGTATTTCTGTTGTATCAGTTGTGATATCTCCCATTTTGTTTCTAATCGAGCTTATTTGGATCTTCTCTCTTCTTTTATTGGTTAATCTCATTAATGTTATATCAATTTATCTTTTCAAAGAACCAGTTCTTTGTTTCATTTATCTTTTGTATTTTCATTTGTTTGTTTCAATTTCATTTAGTTCTGCTCTGGCCTTCATTATTTATTTTCTTCTGCTGGGTTTGGGTTTGGATTGTTCTTGTTTCTCCAGTTTCACGAGGTGTGACCTTAGATTGTCTATTTGTGCTCTTTCAGACTTTTTGATGTAGGCATTTAATGCTATGAACTTTCTTCTTAGCACCGCTTTTGCTGTATCCCAGAGGTTTTGACAGGTTGTGTCATTATTATCATTCAGTTCAAAGAATTTTTTCATTTCCATCTTGATTTCATCATTGGCCTAATGATTATTCAGGAGCAGGTTATTTAACTTCTATGTGTTTGCATGGTTTTGAGAGATCCTTTTGGAGTTGATTTCCAATTTTATTCCACTGTGGTCCGAGACAGTACTTGATATAATTTTGATTTTCTTAAATTTAATGTGACTTGTTTTATGGCCTATCATATGGTCCACCTTGGAGAATGTTCCATGTGCTGGTGAATAGAATGGATATTCTGCAGTTGTTCGGTAGAACGTTCCTAAGTATCTGTTAAGTCCATTCGTTGTACGGTATACTTTAAGTCTATTGTTTCTTCATTGACTATCTATCTTGATGACCTGTCTAGTGCTGTCAGTGGAGTATTGAAATTATTATTGTGTTGCCATCTATCTCATGTCTTAGGTCTAGTAGTAATTGTTTTATAAATTTGGGAGCTCCAGTGTAAGGTGCATATATATTTAGAATTGTGATATTTTCCTGCTTAATCCTTTCATCATTACATAATATCCCTCTTTGTCTTTTTTAACTGCTGTTGCTTTAAAGTTTGTTTTTTCTGATATAAGAATAGCTACTCCTGCTCACTTTTGGTGTCTATTTGCATTGAATATATTTTTCCTTCCCTCTACCTTAAGTTTATGTGAGTCCTTATGTGTCAGGTGAGTCTCCTGAAGACAGCAGAAACTTGACTGGTGAATTCTTATTCATCCTGCCATTCTGTGTATTTTAAGTGCAGCATTTAGGCCATTTACATTCAATGTTAGTATTGCGATGTGAGGTACTATTTTATTCATTGTGCTATTTGTTGCCTGAATACTTTTTTCATTGTGGTTATTATTATATAGGTCCCGTGAGATTTATGCTTTAAGGAAGTTCTTTTTTTTTTTTTTTTTTTTTTTTGAGACGGAGTCTCGCTGTGCTCCCAGGCTGGAGTGCAGTGGCGTGATCTCGGCTCACTGCAAGCTCCGCCTCCCGGGTTCACGCCATTCTCCCACCTCAGCCTCCCAAGTAGCTGAGACTACAGGCGCCCGCCACCACGCCCGGCTAGTTTTTTGTATTTTTAGTAGAGACGGGGTTTCACCATGTTAGCCAGGATAGTCTCGATCTCCTGACCTCGTGATCCACCCGCCTCGGCCTCCCAAAGTGCTGGGATTACAGGCTTGAGCCACCGCGCCCGGCCAAAATAAATTAGCCAGCCTCAGGTTTTTCTTTTCTTTTCTTTTCTTTTCTCCTTCCTTCCTTTTCTTTTTTTTTTTTTGAGACGGAGTCTCGCTCTGTAGCCCAGGCTGGAGTGCAGTGGCCGGATCTCAGCTCACTGCAAGCTCCGCCTCCCGGGTTTACGCCATTCTCCTGCCTCAGCCTTCCCGAGTAGCTGGGACTACAGGCGCCCGCCACCGCGCCCGGCTAGTTTTTTGTATTTTTTTTTTAGTAGAGACGGGGTTTCACCATGTTAGCCAGGATGGTCTCGATCTCCTGACCTCGTGATCCGCCCGTCTCGGCCTCCCAAAGTGCTGGGATTACAGGCTTTAAGGAAGTTCTATTTTGGTGTATTTCAAGCATTTGTTTAAAGATTTAGAGCTCCTTTTAGCAGTTCTTGTAGTGCTGGCTTGGTAGTGGCGAATTCTCTGGGCATTTGTTTGTCTGGAAAAGACTGTATCTATCCTTCATTTATGAAGCTTAGTTTCATTGGATACAAAATTACTGGCTATAATTGTTTTGTTTAAGCAGGTTAAAAATAGGACTCTAATCCCTTCTAGCTTTTCTGCTGTGAAATCTGCTGTTACTCTGGTTTTTCCTTTATAGGTTACCTGATGCTTTTGCCTCACAGCTCTTAAGATTCTTTTCTTAGTCTTGACTTTGATAACCTGAGGACAATGTACCTAAGCAATGATCATTTTGCAGTGAATTTCCCAGGTGTTCTTTGAGCTTCTTGTCTAGATCTCTAGCAAAGCCAGGGAAGTTTTCCTCAATTATTCCCTCAAATATGTTTTCCAAACTTTTAGATTTCTTTTTTCCCCAGGAACACCAATTATTCTTAGGTTTGGATGTTTAACGTAGTTCCAAACTTCTTGGAGACTTTGTTGTTTTTTTTATTCTTTTTTCTTTGTATTTGCTGGATTGGGTTCATTTGAAAGCCTTGTCTTTGAGTTCCGAGGTTCTTTCTTCTGCTTGTTTGATTCTATTGCTGAGACTTTCCAGTGCATTTTGCATTTCTCTAAGTGTGTCCTTGATTTCTGGAAGTTGTGATTTTTTTTTAATTTATGCTCTGTGTCTCACTGAAGAATTTTCCTGTCATATCCTGTATTATGTTTTTATTTCTTTAAGTTGGACTTCACCTTTCACTGGTGCCTCCTTGATTAGCTTAATAATCAACCTTCTAAATTCTTTTTCTGGCAATTCAGAGATTTCTTCTTGGTTTGGATCCATTGCTGGTGAGCTAGTGTGATCTTTTGGGGGTGGTAAAGAACCCTGTTTTATCATATTGCCAGAATTTTTTTTCTGGTTCCTTCTCATTTGGGTAGACTATGTCAGAGGGAAGATCTGGCATTCAAGGGCTGCTGTTCAGATTCTTGTGTTCCATGGGCTGCTCCCTTGAGGTGGTGTTCTCCCCTCCCCCTAGGGATGGGGCTTCCTGGGAGCCAAACTGTGGTGACTGGTTTTCTTCTTCTGGGTCTAGCCACCCAGTGGAGCTACTGGGCTCTGGGCTGGTACTGGAGAGCGTCTGCCTGCAAAGAGTCCTGTGATGTGATATGATCTGTCTTCAGGTCTTGCAGCTGTGGACACCAGCATCTGCTCCAGTGGAGGCAGCAGAGGAGTGAGGTGAACTCTGTGAGGGTCCTTGGCTGTGTTTCTGTTTAGTGCGCTGGCTTTATGTTGATCAGCCTCCAGCCAGGAGGTGGCACTTTCAAGAGTGCAAAAGCCACTGTCCCATAAGGGGGATACAAACTTGCCCTAGAGACGTCTGTAAAGTATTCAGGATTCTCAGACAGTGGGCAGGGCCATAGGGCTCCCAAGAGATTATGACCGTTGTCTTTGGCTACCAGGGCAGGTAGAGAAAGAACAACAGGTGTGGGTAGGGATAAGCGTGTCTGAGCTCAGCCTCTCCTTGGGTGGGACTTGCTGTGGCTGCTGTCGGGGATGGGGGGCGTGGATCCCAGGCCAGTGGAGTTATATTCACAGGGGGGTTACAGCTGCCCCACTCTCACCATCCTCCAGAAAGGGGACAGCGGCTGGAGACTGAGTTAATCATCTATCTGGTCTACATGATGAAGCCTCCATGAAAATCCCTCCACTATGGGGTTTTGAGTGCTTCCAAATAACTAAACATATGGGGGGTACCTGGCGGGTGGAACGCTGCAGAGAGGGCATGGAAGCCCCGTGTCCCGTGCCCCATGCCTGGCCCTGTGCATCTCTGTCCGGTTGTCCCTCTGTACCCTTTATAATAAACCATAAATGTAAGTAACGAGTTTTCCGGAGTTCTCTAAGCCATCTTAGCAGATGGCAGAACCTTGATTTACAGCCATCGGTCAGGAGGTCTGCAGGCTCAGACTCGTGATTGGCATCTGAATGGGGCAGTCTTGTGAGGCTGAGCCCTTCACCTGCGGGGTCTGACACTAACGCCAGGTAGATCGCGTGAGAATTGAATTAGAGGATGCCCAGCTGGTGTCTGCTGGAGAACTGAATCGATGGCTGGGGGTGGGGGGAACCCACATTCTTGGTGTCAGAAGTGCTCTGCATCAAGTGATGAGAGAAGAGCAGAGAAAAGAGTGTTTGGTTTATTTTCCTACTATGCACCAGCCAAGCCCTCCCAGGAACGCTGCCGGAGAAGCTCCCCAGCCACTGTCCTGAGCTGAGCCACGGGAAATGTTGTGGTCCCTGCTGAGAAGCAGCTGGTCTGACTCAGAAGAGCACAGGCTGTCCCCACGGCAGTCCCGACCCTATCCATCACAGAGAGAGGAAGCCGGAGGGATGGCGGCCAGGGTCCCCTTGGGGCCAGCCGCTCTGTGCCAGTGCTGAGATGACTCAGGCACTCGGTGGCTGTTATGGGCTTCCTTGGCCCCTGTCTACCCTCCTCCTCCCTGGCCTGGACAGAGGACACCAAGCCTGACCCCTGCCCACTCTGCCCTTTCTTCTCTGGCTGCAAACAGACCCAGCTGGTCACTGAGCCCCACTCCCACCTGCATAGAAGATTTATTCTCTCACCGTTCTGGGGGCTGGAAGTCCAAGTTCAACGTGTTGACTGCCCTCCCACTGAAGGTCTGTAGAAGAATCCTATCTGGCCTCTTCTGGTTTCTGGTAAGTGTGGTCATCCTTGGAGTTCCCTAGCTTGTGATTACCTCCCTCACATCTCGCCTCCATCTTCACATGGCTTCCTCCCCTCTCCAAATCTCCCTCTTCTTATAAGGACATCAATCATTGGATTTGCGCCCCCCGCCCTTGATGACATCTGCAAAGATTCTGTTTCCAAATAATGTCACATTCACAGGTACTGAGGTTAGGACTTCACCATGTATTTTTGGCAGGCATGATTCAACCCATGTGTAGGAGATTTGGCCCCGCCCTGCAGTGTGCTGCTGAAGGGAAACAGCACAGCCGGCTTGATCCGGGTCAGATCGAGGGCTGGGAGACCACTACTTGGGACTGGAATAGGGCCATGTGCTCAGCTGCCACTGACAAGCAGCAGGGCTTGCATGGGTGGGCATGGGCCACACCTTGCCTGAGTCCACCTAGCCCATGGCCTCTGGCCCAGGGTATGCCAGAGGTGGACAGCCTGAAGGAGACACTTACTTCTTCATTTACTCAAAAAATATTTATGGGCAGTCTGCTATGTGCCAGGAACTTGTCCCAAGCTCTGAGGATAGAGCAGAGCCTGAGTCCTGCCCTCATTAAGCTGACATTCTGAGAGATAAAAAGAGGCAGTAAACAACTAATGATATAATGAAGTGCAAGTGGCAAGTGCCACAGAATAAGAACAGGGAAGCAGGAAAGGGATGGCAAGGGATGGAGCCACCACAGTCAGAGGGATTGTTGAGAAAAGCCTCTCCTGGGAGGCTTTACTTGAGAAAAGACACCACCACCACCACCACAACCCACACTAAGCTGCCAAATCTCCCCAAAGTCCTCCAGTTTTATGGAGTCACCCTGTCTTTCAATCATTAAATAAAAGTAGACCCAAATCCAGGTTCAACATGTGAAAACTTCACACCTTCCCTTCCCCTCTTGAAGGAGTTTGTTTCATCTTGGTGGGGGCTGCAGGTTTTCCTGGCTCCACTGCATTTTCCACCCATTTGCAATTCCCAGCAGGCATGCAATATCCCTGTTGAACCCCAGAGCCCCCGATTCTTGCTCACTTCCTTGCTTGGTTCCTGGCATCCAAAGCCCCTCCCACCCAAGGCTATGGGTGCTGTGGGCTTGCTACTGGTGCTGAGGGTGCAGAGGTAGTGACACTCAGCCCTACCCAGCACCAGGCTGAAGCCTGATTCCATACATTCCTGTTATGAAGAGCACCTTTGCCCAAACACTCAGCCCTCCCTAGCACCACTTCCTGGGATACTCCAGCTTCCAGCCCATAGCTGGGTTCCTCTCTCCCTCACACCTGCCTCCCTCCTCTCATTCTTTAACTGTCTTTTCTTTTCCAGCCCTAACTTCAACCTGCATCTTCACCACTACTATCACCTTCATGAACCTGCACCCCATTTCTGCTCCTATAATTAGGCAACACATGATCCAATTCTCCCCACCATGCCCAGAAAAATAGATGCAGAGATTCAACTTTCATACCCAAAGAGGTTTTCAAGGTGTTTTACTCAATAAAAGACTGTTTCTCAGCAGTATTAAAAAAAAAAACAAACCCACAGACCAATATTCTTCATTAATATAGATACAAACTTTGAGATAACATTAGCAAACTGAGTCCAGCAATGTGTTAAAAGAATATCCTGGAAATGCAAGGCTAGTTCAATCTTCAAAATTCCATCAATGGATTTTTAATCTACCACATTAACATTGTAAATAAAATAACTCATATATTAATTGATGCAGAAAAATCATTAGACAGAAAATGTCCACTTATGATAAAAACTTTCGGCAAAGTAGGAACATAAGGGAACTTCCTCAATCTGATAAGGAACATTTTGCAAAATACTTACAGCTAGCATCATATTAAATTGTGAATGACTGAATGCTTTCTCCCTAAGATCAGGAATAAGGCAAGGATGCCCACTTTTATAACTCTTATTCTTCATTCTGTGAAGATACTGGGTAGGTAAATACTAGGTAGGGCAATAAGGCAAGAAAACGAAATAAAATGCACACAGATTGGAAAGGAAGAAATAAAACAGTTCGTATTTGCAGATGATATAATTGTCTCTGTAGAATGAACTGCGAACATACCCCCAAAAAACTAACAAATGAATAAGTTTTTCAAAGTTGCAGGATGCAAGGTCAACACACAAAGTCAATAATGTTTCCACATAACAGCAATGAACATGTGAAAACCAAAATTTAAAAGTTAATATCACTTATATATCTCTTAAAATGCGGGATAATTGAAAATAATCTAACAAAACATGTACAATAACTGTATAATGAAAACTAAAGATGCTTATAAAAGAAACTAAAAACTGCCAGGTGCGGTCACTCATGCCTATAATCCCAGCACTTTGGGAGGCTGAGGCGGGCAGATCACCTGAGGTCAGGAACTCAAGACCAGTGTGGCCAACATGGTGAAACCCCATCTCTACTAAAAATACAAAAATTAGCCAGGCTTGTTGGCAGGCACCTGTAATCCCAGCTACTTGGGAGGCTGAGGCAGGAGAATTGCTTGAACCTTGGAGTCGGAGGTTGCGGTGAACTGAGATTGTGCCACTGCACTCCAGCCTGAGTGACAAGAGTGAGACTTCATCTCAAAAATCTCAAAAAAAAAAAAACAAAGAAAAGAAACTAAAAACCTAACTAAACGTGGAGACATAACATGCTCATGGCTTGGAAGATTCATGTAGTAAAGATTCCAATCTTTCCCAAATGGATCTATACATTTAATTCAATTCCCACAAAAATCCGGTAGGATTTTTGAAGACATAGACAAACTGGTTATAAAAGGAACTAGAGTAGCTAAGACAAATTCCAAAAGGAAAATGGAAACAGGAAGAATCACCCTACAGATATTTAGGCTTAATGGGCTTCAGCTACAGTAGTCAAGACGGGGTGGTATTAGCAGTGGGCCAACACGTAGATCAACATAACAGACCACACAAGTACAACTCACTGAGTTTTCACAAAGGTACACATGCAATTCAATAATGAAAGGGTGGTCTTTTCAACAAATGGTATTGGTCATTCATAAGCAAAACACACACACACACACACAAAAACCTTAACCTACACCTCACTTTTATACAAAAATTAACTCAAATGGATCAAAAATCTAAATGTAAAATGGAAAACTGTAAACTTTTAGAAGAAAATATAGGAGAAAATTTTTACCACTTAGATTTAGGCAAAGAGTTCTTAGCCATGACACCAAAAGCATGATTCATAAAACAAAAAAAGTAGACAAATTACATTTTGGCAAAATTAAAAATGTTTTCTCTTCCAAAGCCACCATTAGAAGAATGAAGAGAGAAATTATGCATAAATCACATATCCAACAAAAGCCTTGTATTGAGAATATATAAAGAACTCTTGATACTCAACAACTCAATTTTAAAAAGTCAAAAGGCTTAAACAGGTATTTCACCAAAGAGGTTATATGGATGGCAAATAAGCACATGAAATGAAGTTCAACACCATTAGTTATTAGGAAAATGCAAACTGAAATCACAACGAGAGACCACCACCGTCTTAGTCCATTTTGGCTGCTATAACAGAAAACCACAGACTGGGTACTTCATAAAGAACAGAGATTTCTTTCTTACAGTTCTGAACCTGGAATGTCTAGGATCAAGGGGCCAGCATCTGATGAGGGCCTTCATGCTGTGTCATCCCACATCCCAGAGGTGAAGGAAGAAGGACAAAAGAGCATGCACAGGAGAGCAGGCAGAGTGGAATGAACGAGCTTTTCATCAGGAACCCACTCCCACAATAATGGCACCAATTCATTCATGAAAGCAGAGTTCTCATGACCCAATTGCCTCTTCACAGTTCCACCATGACAGTTAAATTTCGACATGAGTTTTGAAGGAGACATTTGAAACACAGCAAACGTGGTAAAGTCAAAATATGATAATATCAAAAGGCGGCAAGGACATGGAGCAACTGGAGTGCTCATCGTTATTCACAGGAATACAAAACGGTACAGTCATTCAATAAGACAGTTTGGCAGTTTTTTAAATAAACTTAAACATACACTTACCATAGGACTCAGTCATCTCTCTCCTAGGCATTGTCCCCGGAGAAATAAAAACTTAGGTTTGCACAAAGACCTGTATGCAGATATTTAGAGCAGCTCTACTTATAACCATCAGAAACTAGAAACAAACCAAAGGTCCTTCAGATGAATGCATACACAAACTGATGTGTCCATACAATGGAATTCTACTCAGCAACAAAAAGGAGGGAACTCTTGATCCACAGTTTGGATGAATCTCAGAGGCATTTTGCTGAGCAAAAGAAGCCCATCTCAAACGGCAACAAACACACAACATGATTCCATGTGTATGTTATTCTCCAAAATAGAAAACCATGGTGACAAAGGACATATCAGTGATGGCCAGCAGTGGGATGATGAACAGGTGCTGACACAGAGGGTAGCATGAGGGGGCTTCGTGGGATGATGGGGCTGTTCTGTGCCCTAATCAAGGTGGAGTTTTATGAGTCTATACGTGTATTAAAATTCATGGAACTGTAAACTACAAAGAAGCCTATTTTACTATAACTTACCTTGTAATTGTATAAAAGGAGGAATGGCTTAGGTTTTTTTCAAACAATTTTTTCTTTTCCCCAAGAAAACTCCCACCCCCAGCTGTTAGAAGTTCAGCTTTTCTTCTCCTCTCATTAACTTCTCCTTCGGCATCTGTAAGGTAACCCTTGGCCTGTCAAGAGGAGAACCCCTACAGCCCCTAGAACCTGGGATGCCGCAGAAGCAAATCTCCTTCCATAGTTTCACAGGCTGCCTCTGAAGATGTGAAGGGCTTGATTAGTTGGACCCTTTTAAGGAAGTTTCGCAGTTCACCTTCCTGGGCTGCTGGAGAGACGAGGTAGTTGGGCCTCAGAACCCAGAATTCACTCTTGCCCCTGACATGGAATTGGGGTCACGGCTCACTGCCTTGGCCTGGGAGAAATTTCAAGCCAAGTCAGAGGGAAGGACTGCACCAGGACAGGCTGTTGGGGCTCCAGGGACCAGGAAAAAAAGGAAAAAAAGGAAAAAAAAAAAAAAACCTCAGCAGGCACAGCAGTCTCCACTGCGTCGGAGCCTGGGGTTGGCTCTCCAGCTATGCAGACACTGTCAGCACGCTGAGGAGGACCCTGCAGTGGGATCATGTCCTTGGAACCCCAGCTCAGCTTCATGAATATCCTAAGCTACCAGTTTTCTCCAGCAAAGCTCAACCACCCTGGGCACTCCTCCAGGTCTGGATATGGAGGGTGATTCTCAGGCAGAGCAGAGCAACCCCACACCTTTTGGTGGGGCCCCTGGAAACTCAACAGGGAAGGGACCAGAAAACAGGAACAGAAATCTGGCTGTGCTTTGATGGCACCTCTTTTCACCACTCCGAGGCTCACGCCACCCCCACCCTCCCACGGTGCCCTCCAGAAGAGGGGGTGGGTGCGGTGATGCGGCCCGCGGAACAGCTTCACCTGCAGCTGTTGTTTTAATGCTAACTTTTCAGCTATTCCCAAGGCCAGGCTCGAGTTTGATTAAATTCCATTCTTGTACTTTCTTCTCTGCCCAAACCCATCTTGCCAAGGCAACATAATAAAGTGCAGTAAGTGGCTTCGATCGCTCACCAGAAAGTGATTTTCTCAACAAGGGCTGAGGGCGATTTGGGTTCACTGGGTCCCAGAACCTATCTGCTGGACTTGAGAGGTTTTTTTGAGACCAAAGTATTTTGAAGTATGTTTTGAGGCTAACGTATTTCCATTTCTCCCTGGATCGGAGGTTTGTGGAGTTTCAAATATGCGTGTTATAATAATAAACACAAGCTTGACAGTTTACTGTCTCCCTGGGGAATCCAGCCCTGTGCCACTCCTCTCCACAGCACTGAAGACATAAATAAATGCATCGGCAGCCACAGCAGCACCAGCGGACCCCAGCTTATTCCTGGAGGACAGCCGGCGTCAGGGGCCACCACAGAAATGGGGGTCTCCATTAGGAATAGTAGCCTGGAGAGTTTTAATTTATTTCAGATGACAATGCCCCCTGTTCCCAAGGTGGGAGCATGGCATCATAGACAAGCAATGTGTGGTTCCGGTGCCAGGGATGGAAGGTTCTGGAGCACTCACTGCCCTGGCCCCTGATCTGGTGCCCCAGCTTCCAGAATCGCCTCCTACCACTCCATCCTCCACGGCACCCCATGAGCTCCCAAAGCCCAGCTGTGGTCTCATCATGTCCCCACTTAAAACACAATAGCTCCCAAGGACCCCCGGGAGAAGAAAGCCCCACTGTGAGACATGGGCAAGCTGTCCTCAGTATCCGCCTGGAATCCTTTTTTAAAAAGGAGGTGCCTGGGCGCGGTGGCTCACGCCTGTAATCCCAGCACTTTGGGAGACCGAGATGGATAGATCACGAGGTCAGGAGATCGAGACTATCCTGGCTAACACAGTGAAACCCCGTCTCTACTAAAAATACAAAAAAAATGGCCGGGCGTGGTGGTGGGCACCTGTAATCCCAGCTACTTAGGAGGCTGAGGCAGGAGAATCACTTGAACTCAGGAGGCAGAGGTTGCAGTGAGCCGAGATCATGCCACTGCACTCCAGCCTGGGCGACAGAGCGAGACTCCATCTCAAAAAAAAAAAAGAAAAAAGAAAAAAAAGGCTACTCCTTTTTACTCCTTTTTTAAAAAGGAGATAGAAAATAAAACAGTGGTCATGGTGGGGTTGGAGTAGGAACTGGAGAAATGTGAGCCAAGGGATACGAAGCAGACACAGAGGCTGAACAGTTCTGGAGGTCCAGTGCACAGCCTAAGGATGATGCTTCACAATACTGCATTGCGCTCAGGATTTTTGCTAAAAGAGTAAAATTTAGGTGCTCTTGCCACAAAAAAGGGGATAACTATGTGAGATAATCTGTTAATTTGCTCGCCTATCATAACCATTTTACTACCTATATGTGTATCAAAATATCATGTTGTACATCTACATTTATGCTTACAGTATTTTTATAGTCTACTATATATTTTTTAAGAACTCAGCAGTTCCCCATGGTGGTCTCTGTCCTCACCCAGCTCCCAGCCTCCCCCTGCTCTCCTCTCTACACACTCTCTGCACCCCAGCCTGCCAGACACTTGCACCCCAATGCAGCACAGCTGCATCCACGGCCAGGCTTTTGCCCTGGCTGTTCCTCTACCAGGAAGGACCTCCCTCCCACATCCTGCCCAGCCTTCCCTGCCATGATGACTTTGTCTGTGGTCTGTTTCCTGACAACCACTCCCTCCCACATCCTGCCCAACCTTCCCTGCCATGATGACTTTTTTCCATGGTCTGTTCCTGACAACCACGTGGCATTATACATAGGTGCCTATGTGTCTTTTGTGTCTGGTTTTTTTTTTCCCAGCTACACTAGGAGCTCTCTGGGGGCCAAAACCACTTCTCTGGATCCCAGGACTTCATCAGCATTTCAGATGCAGAAAAACAGAAAACAGAGAAAACATACATTTTATAAATATCCCTTGTGAGCCTGAGAACTAGAGGCTGTCACCATCTGACTCTGCTGTCAGGTCCCTTCCTCTGCCTAGTCCTCTCTCTGAAATTGCTACCCTGTATCTATTCTCCTTTCTAACTTCTTTTCATGGAGCAATGCAGCATGTCAGTAAACATCCTGTGGTTTCAGTCAGCAAGTATCAGTTCATGTTAGTAAATACCCTATGATTCCAATTCATTTATGTAACCAGTCCCCTATTTTAGACATGATCATTTCCTATTTTTCAGTATTAAAGACCCTACTGCAGCTGGCATCCAGGGTGTACAGCTCAATGCCTGTTTGAAGTGCACCTAAGGATAAATAAATTCCTAGAAGAGGAACACTTCTGGGTCAAAAACACATACATTCCAAGCCCTTGAAACAGATGGATGAATGGATGGATGGATAGATAGATAGATAGATAGATAGATAGATAGATAGATAGATGATAGATAATAGGTAGGTAGATGATAGATAAAAGAAAGACAGATAGATAATAGATAATAGATAGATAGATAGATGATATATAGATAGAAATTGATAGATCATAGATAACAGATAGAAGATAGATGATAGAAGATAGATGATAGATAACAGAAGATAAATATATGACAGATTGAAAGAGGATAGATGATAGAGATGGCAGATAGATGATAGATAGATAGATGATAAATAGATAGATAGATGATAGATGATAGATAGATAGATAGATAGATAGATAGATAGATAGATAGATAGACAGACAGACAGACATAAGGAGAATTGGAGAGTGATCAAGACATCTGTGCTGACTTCCTGAAGGCTGACTTCACTATCTTAGTTTGGACTGCCATAACAAAATACCAGAAACTAACTGCTTAAACATTTCTTCCTCACAGTCAGTTCCTGGTGAGGGCTCTCTCCTGGCTTGCAGACGGCCACCTTCTCACTGTGTCCTCACATGGCATGGGGCAGGGGTAGGGGAGCAGTAGACAAGTTCTCTTGTGCCTCTTCTTATAAGGGCACTAATCCCATCATGGGGGCCCATCCTCACGACCTCATCTAACCTTAATCACCTCCTAATCACCAGCCCCACCTTCTAATACCGTCACATTGGGGGATGGCTCCCGAATATGAATTTTGGGGAACATAAACATCCGGTCCATACCAACCCCTGCCCTCCCCACCAGCCAGGATCGGGGTGCTCTTTCCACCACAGTGCCAGCACAGGAACCCAAATCTGGTCATGCTTCCTTCTCATTGGGCCAGAGACCCTCAGCTTCTTCAGTGATCACCCTCCTCCCAGGTTGATATGAGGCTTTTAATGGGTTGAAGTATCATGGCCCCCAAAAGATATGTCCAAGTCTTAATCCCTGGTACTTGTGGCTATGACCTTATTTGGAAAATGTGGCCTTATTTTGTGGAAGTAATTAAGTGAAGGATCTCAAGATGAGGTTATCCTGGATTGCCCAGGTGGGCCCTAAGTCCATGGATGACTGTCCTTCCAGGAAACACAGAGGAGACACACAGGGGGCAGAAGGCCATGAAGGCAGAGGCAGAGGTTGGGGCAGTGTGGTCACAGCCACCAAAAACTCTAGGGGACAAGGAAGGACTCTACCCAGAGCCTCCAAGGGAACGTGGCTCTGAGGACGCCTGGACTTTGGACCTCTGCCTTCTGAAACAGTGAGAGAATACATTCCTATTGCTTTAAGCCCCTCGGTTTGTGGCATCTGTTACAGCAGCCCCAGGAGACCGACACACAGATCCCACGCGGGATGGTGGAGGCTGAGGACTCGCCTCCCTGCACACCTGTGACTCCTAGTAAATAAAGAAGACCTACGCTGTCAGAATGGAGGTTCATTTTGTAAGAAAACCTTGTTTTAAAGAGTTTAATTTTTTTTTTCCGGTTCCCTTGGAAAAGTAGTAAGAAAATAGATTTCCCCATTCCAGCCAGAAAAATGTACATCAATGTGAATGGCAGAGGCTTGATTTGCCCCGACCCTACATGTTCCATCCTTCCAGACTATTAAAATTTTTAATCAAAGGTTTTTGGTTATTAAACTGTCTGAGGTTGGCAAAGGTTTGCTGTTATCTTATGGTAAACTCCATCATGGTCCAAATAAAATGAAATTAATTTGAGATGCCAAAAGAAACTCAGGTCAATAGAGTATTAATATTTCAAGCTGCCGGAGCCAGTGTGTAGCAGGTGCTAGGAGAGCCAACCTGCTCCTCCGTGCCAGCCCCTGGGTCACGGGAACTGCAGGGCACAGCGGCAGGTGGGCTCAGGGGCTCACACAGGACCCCGGAGGCCAGGAGCTGGGGAGAGGAGGTTCATGGAGAGCCCGGACCAGTGCAGGCTGAGCTGTTGGGGAAAGTTTCCAACAGCGCGAGTTTCTGTTCAAACGCCCGCCACGCGCCCTCTCCAAAGTGACTTTCCTTCTCCTCCGCTTCCCTGATGAGTCCTGCGGGTGCCTTTCCATTTCTCCCCATTTCCTCCTCAGTCTCTCGGCAGCCTAAGGGCCAAATTCTCCTCTGCCTCCTTCTGGCAGGCTCCCCCGGGCTCCACCTCAGCACCCCAGGCTCCCATCGCCTTCACGACGGCCCCAAGCCAGACTCCAAGGTCGCCGCTCGCACAGGAGGAGGGTGCACCGCAGCACAACCGCCCCGAGTTCCAGCAGCACAAAGTTCCACTTTATTTCTGTCCATGGAACCAGCAGAGCCTGCGAGCCCACAGCAGAGTCACCTGCATCATGTCCCCAACACACTGGGAGCCAGGCCCAGCAAGGAGTCGCTAAATCAGGGTTGCTCTGCTCAGCGCCACTAACGTTTGGGGCCAAAACCCTCTTCATTGTCCTGGGCATCGCAGGCTGTTCAGCAGCTCCCCTGGCCCTGCTTACGAGATGCAAAAGAAAGCTGTGCCATGATGCTTTTGTTTAAGAAAGGAAACTGAGGCCCAGGAAGGGGCCAGACCCACAGGGGTTCACACTCCGCACTGTCTTCTCACCCCCTGCCTCTGCAGCCCAGCACCTTCACTACCCCGCGCCCACACTCATCCTTGTCCTCGAAGACGCACCCTCGAAGCAGACACTGTGATGGTGAAAGCAAACCAGCCCCGAGTGTGGCTGAGACTCCGGAAGGGAGGAGGGTGCCTTCCTCTCAGGACACAAGATAGTGCATCTCCCGCCACCCCAGGGGAGCCCCAGGATTCTCCCACAGTCTTGTTCCCGGTGGGGTGTGATCCTGTGATGGTTAATTTGTGTCAGCTTGGCTAAGCCACGGAACCCAGACATTTGGTTAAACACTAGTCCCAATGCTGCTATGAAAGGACTCTTCAGATGTGATTAACTTTCTTTGTTTCTGGAGATAGGGTTTTGCCACATTGCCCAGGCTGGTCTTGAACTCCTGGTCTCAGGCAATCTGCCTGCCTCAGCTTCCCAAAGTGCTGGAATCATGTGCCATTGAACCTGGCCAAGATGTGATTAACATTTAAACCTGCAGACTCTGGAGTGACAGTGGGCCTTGTCCAATCAGTTGGTGGTAAAGATGGCGGTTCCCCCAAAGAGGACGGGTTCCCCCTGCAGTCTCATCAATTCATCCCTGGGTCTCCAGCCTGCTGAGTTCCTCATAGATTTTGGACTTGCCAGCCCCACAATTACATGAGCCAATTCCTTGTCATCTCTCTGGCACTCTCCCTGTCTTTCTCCATATCTATATCCAATTGGTTCTCCATCTCCAGAGAAGCCTGACTCATACAGCTTCCATCTCAGGCAAGACAACAAGAAGGAGACTGCTCCTCTGGGGCCTGGGGGAGAGCTAGCACACAGGCAGGCCGACCCTGAGCCCCTGCCACCCATTTCCTCACTGTGGAGCTAGGTCCACTCTGTGATGTGGGCCAGGCAAGGTCCCCCACGGGCTCTCTGGCTCTGCCCTGGGGAGGTCAGCTGGGTCTCCAGGGACTCGCTGGCAAACACACACAGACTGCTCATCTCCCACATTTCCAGTTTCCTTGCAGGGATGCAGCCCTTGAAATACATATTCATGAGTTAAGAAAGAGAGAAATGAAAGGGGGCAAGCCAGTTTCAACTTCACATGGCACTAACAAACAACAGGGATGAGTCTGTGTGCCTGATAGGCAGCATCTGTCTCCACTCAGATCAAAGCTGCAAGCATCTCAGGACAGGTCCAGGCTGAGTGGGAAGAGGCAGGAGCAGATTGGGGGGCCAAGTGTGGACCCCACTCTGCACAGGTCCCCCATGCCCCCGTCTGCCCATGCAGCTTACCTCTCCCAGTCTCTATCTGCGCTAGAACTCTCCCGATGGGCTGCCTGGGGCTAGGCATGACCATTGTCCATACATTTTCTCTCATCAGTCTTCCTGACCCCAGGTCAGGGTGAAAATCTGCCGCCCTCACTCTCACTCCATCCCCTGCCTCCCTTGACCCCCTGCTCCTGGGCTGCAAAGGTTGCTGTGAGGGCCCCAGCCATGTCTACAGCGGCCCTCCCCAGCCTTCTAAAGCTGGAGTCCAGCCAAGGCCAGGAAAGAGAGTGTCTGACATCTTGGGGGATTCTGCTCACAGGCTCCAGATGACACCTGAGTCCACCGTCCTCTGCCTCCCTCACCCCCAGCAGACATCGGCTAGATACCCTCAGTGTCAGGCAGGGAGGCCACGGCCAAGATAACAGAGTCACTAGCCTCAGAGAGCTCAGCCCCAGGAGCAAGATCCTTCTGCAGCAGAACGTGCACAGGTTCAGTGCACAATCCCTCAACCCACAATTCACTCTCCGCCCTGGCACTGTCCACAAGGGCAGGGCAGGGGCAGCAGCTTCTATCTCAGTCAGAGCCTCATTAGCCATGGGGCCGTCATCCTCTGCATGTCCACCATGTGCCTTACAGAGGACCAGAGGCCCAGTCCCAACCTCGCCCATCCAGCTGATGTCTGCTGGCCCCGTGCACTGGGTGTGCAAGCTGCCCTTGTCCAGTCTCTGACTCGATGGGGCTTACAGTCAAGTGAGGGAGACGGCACTTGTCCACTACACAGATAGGTCAGGCCCTAAGTGCTCGTGAAGGGAACTGGTGGGGAGGTGATGGAGAATGACCGTGGAGGAGAAGGAGGGAGGCACCACATCCAGAGAGAGCTCAGAGAGACTCCTGAGCAGGTGATGGTGAACTCAGCCTGGGGAGGAAGGAGCTGGCCACAGACAGCGCCACGGAGAGAGCCACAGACAGAGCCATGAACAGATGAGAGACCCCCAGGAAAGTTCTGAGGCGGGGGAGCACGGGGCATACTAAAGGACAGAGACCAGGCACAAGGTACGGGGAAGAAGGCGCAGCTGGGCCTCATAGGGCCTCCCAGGCAAGGTAACCAGCGGAGATTTCACCTGCTGAGCAACAAGAAGCCAGGGAAGGACACTAGGCAGAGACAGGGATTCTGGATCCACTGTCAGTGACTACGTAGGAGATTCCTGCAGGGAGGGGAGGCTGGTGCCAGAGACAAGAGGCTGGACTCGCTCATTCAGCCGACACAGGTACATGGTCTACCTGGTTGAGGCAACACCGGGGCAACAGGGACAGGACAGGGAACAAGCAGACCCCACCCTCTAGAACTAAGCTGTAGACCACAGACATAGTGTGAAGGTCGCAGAGATGGGGCTTGATGTGTTGGGGAGAGACAGAGAGGAGCTGAGGGCGTGTCCTAACGTGGACGCCAGCAGAGGAGTAGGACAAGGTGCCATTTACAGATACTGGAAGGCTGGGGGAGGGACAGATTGAAGGGACCAAAGGCAGGTTGAGTCTTGTGAAGTCTGGGGTTCCTATGAGACGCCCAGTGGAGGGGCAAGGCAGGCACCTCCGCCCAGAAATCGGGCTCTCCAAGGAGAGGTATCTCATCAAGGACCAGGAATCCCGGTGGGATTCCTCAGCACTAAGACAGGTGTAAAGCCCTGAGATGAAGAGATCAGGGCTGGAAAACCAGGAAACCAGGACTTTCACAAGCAGATCATTTAGAAAACATAGACTCACTCACGGATGGACTGCGATGCATGAGGGCTGAGTAGATTTAGGCTGAGCGAGCAAGGGGAGGAGTGGGAGTGTGAGATGGGGCGGGAGAGGAAGGGGAAGGAGGGCGTGTGAACAGAAGGCTCATGATGGGTGCCAGGAGCTCAAAGAGGCGGCTGGGAGGGGCGTGGGCGATGGGCAGCGGGGGTGACGAGGCCGGTTTGTGGGAGGAACTGCACTGTGAGGAGGGGAGAGGACCCTTCCAGAAACCCTCCCAGAGAGGCTTGCCAGGTGGACAGTGGCGGGCAGAGGTTCGTGAGAAGCACGGATGTACTGTAGCAGGAAGGAATGGGAGCACCCCAGGACATGGCAGGATGGCGACCACCTGCTGGGTGCACTCGTGACTCGCACACAGGGGCACGGTGCCATCTGCCCAATCCTGCCCTTGGCCTGACATCCAATGGGGAATGTGGACGTGAATCTGCCCCGGTCTTCTCAGCTCAAAGAGACGCCATGAACCCACTGGAACAGACGCTGTTGGCCATCCCTGAAACATGTGGGTGTCACGCTCCGGCTCCTGCTGACTCAGGGCAAACCTGATCCTCTAGCCAGAGGTGGAGCGTGCAGCGAGGAAGAATGTGGACACGGTATGTTCACACACACGGCGCTCGGCCCACTGCTCACCCGCCAACATCTTTCATGCCGCTCAGCCAAAGGCAAGCGCCTGCCCTACGCAAGACCAGCTCAGAAATCCATGACTTCCAAAGTTGGCTCTGTGATCATCAGTGCGTGCCAAGGAGCCTGTGTCTCCCTGAGATCTGAAACCTTGGCAGGAAGCTGAGATGAGAGAGATTGCCGCAGGGATGGTGAAGAACTGGTATCCTTTGCAAGAAAAACACTAACTGGTGGCTCCTCCGTGCTTCATTCCTGGCAGAGCCCTGACTTGGATGCACTCTGACTGTGGAACAATAGCCCTAAACGATAGAAGGTAAACCTTCATTTTAATAATTCATCTTCTTGGGTTTGGTTGTGCTTGATCAAAGATACCGAACTTAATAAAATAATTTGTCAAGGTTATGGCATCTTAGTACAAAAAAATAAAAAAGCAAGATCCCTGAATCGTGCTCAACACCATCCCCAAGCTGAGTGATGTGCGTGTGTGTGTGCATGTGTGTGTGTGCATGTGTGCGTGTATGTGCATGTGTGTTTGTGTGTGTGTGTGTGTGCAGATATGTGCCCAAGTGGTGGTGCATGCAGGGATACATGAATTTTAGCCAAGATCTTTTGCAAAGGGAAGCACAAAGCTTCAATGTGCAAGCCTCAAAGGAGGTTGCTAAATGCCTCCATCTTCCAGTTTGGAAACTAAAACTTGGCCATGGTTCTCCCCTCTGAGAGGCACCATAGCACTCACCGCGGCTACCCATGTGGCCACTGCCACCACGCTGCTGAGTCCCTATCTTTGCCGTATGTCCCTGGACAAATTTCTAACCTTTCTTCCCTTTCCTTAGTTGTGCAGTAAAGATGATAACCATCATAGTACTGACCTCATGGGACTGTGTTAGGGCTCAAGGCTTGGCAGAGTATTCGGTCCATCCCAGAACTCGCCCAGTCCTGTGTCGCTGCCCCTGGTCTTCCCAGGTCCCCATGCCCCATCCAGAAGCCACAAAGAGCAGCGTTTCAGGACCTGCGACATCTATGGGGTGGCGACTGCCATGACCTGGCCCAAACCTCCCACACCTCCACAGAGAGGGACTCAAAGCCACCTGGACCAGGTTACCACATCATGGTCTCAGCCTATGTGGGGACACAGGATCTGGGAGGGGGATGAGGCAGGGGCAGAGGGCGCCACTGGGTCCCGGCCTCCCATTGACAAAGGTCTCTAAAGTTAAAGTGTTGATGTTGCCTCCGAATATTTATAGTCACAGAGATATTTTGTCAGAATTTAGAGAAGATTCAAACTCTGTGGCCCTCTCTCAGGCCACACCCTGATAGTGCTCTCAGAATTACTATTTTTAAATAAATCCTTTAACTAGCTTATGAATTGCTATGGAAATATGGAACATGAAATGTGGAAATTATATCAAATTATCTTTTTTGTTAAAAACTTATAGTTGCTCGATGTAAATATATTAAACCTACCACCATTTTGATATCTGCTTCAGAGCTTTTCTTTCTGCTTTCGTTTTCTATCTGCTTGTTTGTTTGCTTGTTTTTGAGACCCCAGATGAAGAGGGTGGAGTTAATCACATATTTATCCTATTGTAGCGTATTTTCACCACGGATATTTGCAAGGTTCCCAGGTCGTTCTGTTGTCTACACATTCCTTTCCATTTCTCCCCACCCTGACTCTCACCTCCTCCCCTCCCCTGTCTCTCACCTGCTCCTCTCCCCTGTCTCTCACCTCCTCCCCTCCCCTTGGAGGCAACAGTTTTGCTGATTGCCAAGTAGTTGCTTCTGCATTTCATGTTCTTACAAAATAGGCATTACAGTCTTATTGGGGTGTACATTTTATTTGCATAAATGGTATTGCATTATATATCTCATTCTTCTGACTTTTTTTTCTAAAAATCCACTAGGTTCTGAAGTCTCACCTGTGTGGAAGGGGCACATTTAATCCAGGTTCCATGGCTGCATGTGGCTCCAGCACGATCAGCCGTGTTTCACCTGTGCATTCTCTCTCTGATGGCTGGCACTCGGCTGCCTCCAATGCTCTCCCACGTACCTCTCCACACTGAACAGCCTCAAACCTGTGGACTGTGGTGGATCCCATGGAATGCCTCTGGCTGGTATACTCAGTAGTGTAACCACTGGGTCATAGCATCAGGAGCCCCAGATCCTTCCAGAAAGGCTAAAGCATCCACACTCCATCAGCCACCATGAACTTGCCTGCAGAACCCATCCAGGCCAACATTTGGCTTCACCAGCTTTTCAACTGTTTGCCAGTACAACAGCTGGAAAGTGGCCTTGTGTTCTAGTTCTCGTGTGTGTGATTACTAATGACCTTGAGCTTCTCTTTACATGCATAATAGCTTTGGGGTTTTTCTTTGTGTCATCTGTCCATATCCCTTGCCCATTCTTCTGCTGCGGTTGCTCTCCTTGTCTTTTTGATTGGCAGGAGTCCCTTGTTAATCCCTCATCAACTATTAACATTGCAAATATCTTTTCTCATTTGTTCAGTTGTGCATTAACTTTGTCCATCTTGTCTTTCATTTAACAAAAACCTCTAACTCTGACATAATGAAATGTGTCAATGTGTTGCCCTATGGCTTGTGCTTTTGAATTTTTATTTAAGACATTCCTGCTTATAAATAACAAAGGTTTTTCTCCTGTATATTCTTTTAACTTTTGCTTTTTCTACTAGGACTTTACCTAGAATCCAGCTATGTTTATGGTGTTAGGTAGAATTCAGGGTTTTTAAAAAATGTTTTATCAGAGATGAGTACTGCTATGGTTTGAATGATTATCCACTTCAAAACTCGCTGGAATTCAGGCCGGGTGTGGTGGCTCACACCTATAATCCCAGCACTCTGGGAGGCCGAGGCAGGCGGATCATCTGAGGTCAGGAGTCTGAGACCAACCTGGCCAACATGGAGAAACCCTGTCTCTACTAAAAGCACAAAAATGAGCCGGGCATGGTGGCACATGCCTGTAGTCCCAGCTACTGGGGAGGCTAAGGCAGGAGAATCACTTGAACCTGGGAGGCGGAGGCTAAGACCATGCCACTGCACTCCAGCCTGGGCAACAGAGCAAGATTCTGTCAAAATAAAGAAAAAAAAAAAAAGGAAGGAAGGAAGAAATGTAATTGTCATGGACACTGTATTGAGACCTGGGACCAGGCTAGGCATGGTGGCTCACACCTGTAATCCTAGCACTTTGGGAAAACCAAGTTGGGCAGATCACCTGAGATCAGGAGTTTGAGACCAGCCTGGACAACACAGTGAAACCCCATCTCCACCAAAACAACAAAAAATTAGCTGGGTGTGGTAGAGCACACCTGTGGTCCCCGCTACTCCAGAGGCTGAGGTGGGAGGATCACTTGAACCCAGGAGGCAGAGGTTACAGTGATCTGAGATCGTGTCGCTGCACTCCAGCCTGGGTGACAGAGCGAGACCCCATCTTAACAATAAAATTTTTTAAAAGGGGGGGGGTCTGTGAACTTTGGAGGTGATTAGGCCATGAGGGCTCCTCCCTCTTGAGTGGGATTGGTGCTTTTATAAAAGGACAAGTTCATCCCCCTCTTGCCCTCCTGCCTTCTGCCATGGGACAATGTAGCAAGAAGGCCCTCACCAGATGGCAGCACCTTGACCTTAGACTTTCCAGCCTCCAGAACTGTGAGAAAATACATTTGTGTTTATCATAAATTACCTAATCTCAAGTATTCTGTGGACAAGCACAAAACAGATGAAGATTAATACTGAGCTTTATCAAATGCTTATTCTGCATTGATTGAGATAAAATATATTTCTTTGATCTATTACAATAGTGAATTGTATTGAGAGATTGTTAGATATTCCTGGATGAACTCTACTTCATCACTTATTTTTCGAATATTCTTTTAGATTCTATTAACTAATATTTTACTTAGGATTTTTAAAACTCCATTTATAAATAAATGGGTCTATATATTTTTTAATCCCTGCTGCCTCTATTTGGTTTTGAAATCCAGATTACATGAGCCTCACAAAATGAGCCAGACAGCTTCCACTCATTTCCCAATTTTCCAAATATCTTGTATAAAATAGAAATTAACCATTCCTAGAAAATATTATAGAAATCTCCAAAAACGATTATCCAGACTTGGATTTTTTTGGTGCCTTTGACTACCATTTAACCTCTTTAACATGCATTCATCTACTCAAGTTATCTGTCTTGTCCTTCACAAGTTTGGCATTTTATACTTTTTATAAGTATTCATCTGGCTGGGCGTGGTAGCTTACACCTGTAATCCCAGCACTTTGGGAGGCCAAGGTGGGCAGATCACCTGAGGTTGGGAGTTTGAGACCAGCCTGATCAACATGGTAAAACCTTGTCTCTACTAAAAATACAAAATTAGCCGGGCGTGGTGGTGCATGCCTGTAATCCCAGCTACTCAGGAGGCTGAGGCAGGAGAATCACTCGAACCCGGGAGGCAGAGGCTGCAGTGAGCAAAGATCATGCCATTTTGCATTCCAGCCTGGGCAACAAGAGTGAAACTGTACCTCAAAAAAAAAAAAAAAAATTCATCCATGTCATCTAAGTATCAAATTTGTTAAAATATGCCTCTTCATAATACCAATTTATTATCTTATTTATTCCCCCTCTTGCCCTCCTGTCTTCTGCCATGGGACAATGCAGCAAGAAGGCCCTCACCAGATCCCACTTTTATTGGTCTTTCCAGAAGTCTGTCTAGCATATTAAATGTTTTAAGCCAGATTTTGATTTTGTTCATCCTCTGTAGGTTTTATTCATTGTATTTGTTTCTACTCTTATATTTTTCTTCTCCTTTCTTACGTTTTCTGGGAGTGGAGTTGGATAGGTGTTGTTCTCTTGCTCTTTTTCCAGCTGCTTGTGTTAAATACCTGGCTTGTTTGTTTTCCCCATGTGTTGTTTCCTAACGAAAGCATTTTAAGCTTTCAATTTCCCTTTAAGACCTGCCTTGGCTTCGCCTGAAGGCATGTCACTGACTTGGGCATGTCACATTGGGTATACATAGAGGAAGTGCTCACATAAGTAGAGAACTCCTCTATGTACTTCTTAATTTCCTCAATCATTTCCAAGGGCTATCCATAAATATATTAATTACTTTCCAAAATACTGGAGTTGTTAAAAAAATCCTTTTGTTAAATTTAATGTCATTGATGTGTGGTTAGAGAATGCAGTTTATTTTGTATTAACTATTAGAACTTCACTGAGACTTCCTTCATAGCTCTGTGTCTGGCCTATTGTGGTAAATGGTGTGTGCAGGCATGAGGGAAAGGCATAGCCTCTGTCTGATGAGTGGTAAGTTCTCTGCGTATATCATATCTCCAGCTTACTCACTGTATTGATCAAGACATCAGTGTCTGTTTTCTTTTCTCTGTTTGATCATTAAAAGCTCCAACTACAATTGTTGATGTATGTTTTTCTCCCTGAATTTGTAAGTATTGCTTGGTATTTTTTGAAGCTGTTCAATTAGATTGACCCTCGAACAGCATTGGGGTTAGGAGCTCTGCCCCCATAAAGTGTATTGCTTTACACTTTTGACTCCCCCAAAACTTAATTACTAACAGCCTACTGTTGACCAGAAGTCTTACCAATACCATAAACAGTCAGTTAACACGTATTTTATATGTTATATAATTATATACTATATTCTGGCCGGGCGCGGTGGCTCAAGCCTGTAATCCCAGCACTTTGGGAGGCCGAGACAGGCGGATCACAAGGTCAGGAGATCGAGACCATCCTGGCTAACACGGCGAAACCCCGTCTCTACTAAAAACACAAAAAATTAGCCGGGCGAGGTGGCGGCGCCTGTGGTCCCAGCTACTCGGGAGGCTGAGGCAGGAGAATAGCGGGAACCCGGGAGGCGGAGCTTGCAGTGAGCTGAGATCTGGCCACTGCACTCCAGCCTGGGCGACAGAGCGAGACTCCGTCTCAAAAAAAAAAAAAAAAATTATATACTATATTCTTACAATAAAGTAAGCTAGAGAAAATGCTATTAAGAAAATCATAAGGAAAAAATATTCACTCATCATTAAGCAGAAGTGCATCATCTTAAGATCTTTTTTGGGTGTTTTGTTTCGTTTTTTGAGACTGGGTTTTCTTTGAGACTGCACTCCCAGGCTGGAGTGCAGTGGCGCAATCAGGGCTCACTGCAGCCTCAACCTCCCTGGGCTCAGGTCCTCCCACCTCAGCCTCCCGAGTCACTGGGACTACAGGCACACACCCTGCTAATTTTTTGTAGAGATGGAGTTTCACTGCATTGCTAAAGCTGATCTCAAACTCTTGGGCTCAAGCAAATCACCCACCTTGGCCTCCCAAAGTGCTCAGATTACAGGTGTGAGCCACTGAAACTGAACTCAGCCAGAAATATCTTCATTGTTGTGGTCTTCACATTGAGGAACCTGAGGAGGAGGAAGAGGAAGAGGAGGGGCTGGTCTTGCTGTCTCAGGAGTGGCAGAGGCAGAGGAAAATCCACGTATAAACGGACCCAGCCAGTTCAAACCCATGTCGTTCAGGGTTCAACGATAGGTGTATTTAATGAATTGATCTTTAATTATTTGGAATTAATGGGTTTCTGTCCTTTTTTAAAAAAAATCTTGTATCCTGTTTTGTGCCTTTATCTTGTCAAAATTGTGATAATCTGACTCGCTATATCAGAGAGTTAACTTGCAGATTAAACATGTTATTCCATGTAATGCATTTTAAACCAGGTCTAGAATCCTGAAACTCTGCTCAGCGCTAACTTTGTTGTTTTCCCTTTTTTTTTTTTTTTTTTTGAGACAGAGTCTTGCTCTGTCACCCAGGCTGAAGTGCAGTGGCACAATCTCTGCTTACTGCAACCTCCGCCTCCCAGGTTCCAGCGATTCTCCTGCCTCAGCCTCCCAAGTAGCTGGGATTACAGGCATGCACCACCATGCCCAGCTAACTTTTGTATTGTTAGTAGAGATGAGGTTTCACCAAGTTGGCCAGGCTGGTCTTGAACTCCTGACCTCAAGTGATCCACCTGCCTCAGCCTCCCAAAGTGCTGGGATTACAGGTATGAGCCATGGTGCCCAGTCTGTTTTTCCATTTTTAATAGACCGTGAGTCTCAGACACTCGAGGTGGCCAGGGCACCTCTGCTGGGGTCCCGCAGGCCCTGCCTGGCTCTCCTCCCTCTCCTCTCAGCACCAGGGGACTCCCCTCGCTGCAGAAGGCGCACAAGGGCTGGGGAGGGAAGAGAAAGTGCCACTCTCTAAGACAAATCCCCCTCCTGGAGGAAGCTAGAGGACAAATGTCCTTCCAAAGCTGGATGAGTGAGTGTGGCCCAACCCAGAGGAGAGAATCCAGAGAGAGTGGAGATCTCGACAAAAGAGACACACAGCAAGCAGCATAAAATCCACCGCAGAGCTGCTCAGCCTGACAGACGGCTGCAGCCAGAGCCCTCAGATGGGAGTGATGAAGGAGCAGCCAGCTCCCTGCGGAGAGAGGCTTCCAGAAGGATTGCTCTGCTTTGCTGGTTGGACATCAGCCCGCCTTGAGGTCTCTGGGCATGTGGGTGGCCCAGAACCAAGTGGCCAGCGATCACTCATTGACATCCCAGGGTCACCCAAGGTGGGCCCTGGAGTCTGGCATCAGTCACTCCTCCAGCAGGGATTGTGACCTCGGGACCCTGCTGCTGAGGGTAACTCAATCACTGCCGGGAGCGCCGGCCCCCACGCGGCTGTCCATCTAAGTGAAACTCTGGGGTTTCATAACACGGGCCGTTCCAGGATGCCTCTCTTCCCAGCTTTATCACCTCTGCCATCCAGTCGCTTTTGAAAGAAAAAAAAATAAGCCAAAGGGGATGTAAGTAACAATTTCTAAAACAGGGTCTCGTTTCTGGTGGTTTACTTGGCAGAAGAGTAACAGATTTGGCAAACCCTCCCTGGCAGGTTGTGGACTAGACCCGTATCCAGGGTTGGAAGGAATTAGGGTCACCAGACCCTGACCTCAATAGGCCCAGGGCTTACCCAAACCCTGCTCCCAGGAGTCAGATCACCTGGGAGCTCCTTCGTCCCCGCCGCCCCTGCTGAACCACAGCAGCCAGGGAGAGGCCCAGGAATCTCCATTCTAAAGTGTGGCTGGTCACTCTGATGCACGGCTCAGTCCACTGGCCCTGCCTGGCCCCACCACAGCCTCCTCCAGGTCATCCGCACACAGCAGCCCCAGGGAACGAGGCCACCCCTACTTCTTGTTTAAAGTTCTGGCCCATAACCCACAGCAGCATTGTCTGAAGTGGGTCCCGATGTGCCTTCCATGGGAGAGGGTTCTATTGTCCGGTAAGTCTGAGAGTGAACGCTGGCTGATGCCCTGGTTTGCAGGCAGCATGAGCTCCCATTGCTTCGGAAGGTTCATCTCCAAAAATACACAGAGGGCAACATTCTCAACCCTGAGCTACTGAAATCCCATCCGTCTTTCTCTGAAGATTAAAAACAGGAAGGCAATCAATGAATCTTTTTGTACACCCTATGGCAAATATTAACTACTATGCACTTGTTTTATGAGAAACTGCAATAATCTTTTGGGTCCTAGCTAGGCCCCAGCTCCCTGACCTGCAAAACAGGGCTCACTTCATATAAGAGATGAAAAATCGGCAATGGTTAGGCTCAGAGAAGTCCAAGTCACTTGTTCGAGGCCACACAGTTGAGATTTGAACTCGGCTCAGCCACATCTAAAACCCAAGCTTCTGCCCCCATGCCTGGGTGTTTCCCAAAGATGAAAAACAGCAGCGGAAAGGGAGGCTCAGGACCCAAGAGAAAAGTGCCACGAGTGATAAGAAGCAGGGACGAGGAGGAGACAAAACTGGCTCCTAGAGGTGAGGCTTCAGACGTGGTTCCAAGCCCGCTGGCAGACCACATGGAGACACATGAACGGGTGGGTGGGTCTCCCTATCAGAAAGAAGGCAACACATGTGTTCCTGAAAAGAAAATTCTGTAGCAGTTGACCCGGGAATGCTGTGTGATAAAATGGGAATATAATTCTCAATACCGTTTTCATAGAGAAATACGGCAGGAGGACACCCTGCACGCAGCTGTTTTTCACAAAGGCCTCAGCAGAAGTCAGTGGCACAGCAGGAAACTGCCTCAGTGAGGAGCCCTCTTTGCACATGCATGGTCCTGTGGTCTAGATATGCGGACTTCTTCCTCCAGAGGTAGACTTCAGGGTACCCAGAGACGTGGACGGACTGCGTATCCTGCAAATAATCATGTCTTTCAAAAGCAATCATTGGGCTTTTGGTAGAAGCCAGAGAGCAGAGACACCACTGTGGCTGGTGATGCATGGGTGTTGTTGCTGAGGTTGACAACCGGGGGTACAGGCAAGGAATTTAATCAAAATTCCTGCTGGGATTAAATGTCTCCATACCTCCAGAGAGACACTACAGGAAACCAACTGTTTATGAACAGGGGTAGTTTGGGCTCCACTTCAAAAGATAAACAATTATCTGATCACATCCCTCAAAATTCTACACAGCAGAGCTTGGCCAGAATTCCCGGGCATGGAAACGCCATTTGCCAACTGCAGCCATGGAGAAGCACCTGGCGCCACCTGGTCCGTCTTGATTTTTGCCACAGGGAGTCCCCACGCACCCTTCAGATATAACAGCTTAGAAATGAACTTCCTACAATCGAATAAATCAACTTTCCTTATAGAGTTATTGTTGTTCATTTAAAAATCATTAGATTCTCACTTTGCTTAAATTTTAAATATCTAACAGGATCAGAGAAGGATTACTTTCTCTCTTTTTTACTCCTCTATTCTCAGGAAAGAAGTAAAATGTGCTAATGATTTTATTCTGGCTTAATAAATAAAAATAACAAATATTATACTTTTAAGAAAACAAGGCCGGGCGCAGTGGCTCAAGCCTGTAATCCCAGCACTTTGGGAGGCCGAGACGGGCGGATCACGAGGTCAGGAGATCGAGACCATCCTGGCTAACACGGTGAAACCCTGTCTCTACTAAAAAAATACAAAAAAACTAGCCGGGCATGGTGGCGGGCGCCTGTAGTCCCAGCTACTCAGGAGGCTGAGGCAGGAGAATGGCGTGAACCCAGGAGGCGGAGCTTGCAGTGAGCGGAGATCCGGCCACTGCACTCCAGCCTGGGCGACAGAGCAAGACTCCGTCTCAAAAAAAAAAAAAAAAGAAAGAAAATAAAGATGTTGGTTCAAATATTATTGCCACTTCAACACATTATGAAGACACCTTATCAGAATTACAGCTCACTTTTAAGATGCAAGTGACCTTTTCCAGACACAAGACACTCTCTAGAGTCCAGGATCTTGGAAGATGGCTTCATTAGCGGTGACGTTTCCGAGCACAGCTTTCTTTATTGCGGCGTTAGGGGAGGTTTGTCGGCATCCTTCACCAGAAGTTAGACAGGGCTACAGTTTCCAAGCTAAGCCTGAGAAACTCAACACTAACAACAGAGAGAACACACAGGCAACAATATCTTAGCAAACAGAAACAGGGATAGAGAATGTTCCCTCCAGTCACACACTGACAGCAATCGGATAAGAGGCTCTCACGCCATCACCTGCCCCCAGCTCTGGCAGGGCAGTCAGATGCTGGGGAGAACTGCCAGGCCTCTCTTCATGTCATCCAGAGTAAGGGGTACTAGTCATGGGATCTCCACTTTGCAGGCACAAGGGAGTCACTGGAGCTGGAAACAGGGACAGGTCCAGCTTGGGCATGTGAGTGACCAGCCTCCAAGGTGATACCCAGTGACCCCACTTCCTGGTATTCACACCATTGCACAGTTCCTTCCCCATGGCATTGGGACTGGTCTGTGTGACCATCTGACAAAAGGATGACGTCACCTCTAAGATCAGGTTATAAAAAGACTGTGGTTTCCTTCTTTGTATCTATCTCTGTCGCTCTCCTCTTCTTTTTCTCTCTGTCTCTCTCTGTCTCATCCTCTTTTTATGTCTCTGTTCCCTCTTACCTCCCTATTTCTGTCTCTCCCTCTTCTTTCTCTTTCTCTTTCTCCTTTTTCTCTCTTTTTCTGTCTCTGTCTCTCTCACTTCCCTTTTTCTCTTTCTCTCTCTCACTTCCCTTTTTTTCTCTGTCTCTCTGTCTTCCCTTTTTCTGTCTGTCTCTGCCTCTCTGTCTCTTTCTGTGTCTCTGTCTCTCTCTCTCTGTCTGTCTCACCACTCTTTTTCTGTCTCTCTCTCCCCACCCCTTTCTCTCCTCACTCTCAAATTATAGGGACAGAAAGCAGCCATGCTGTGAAGCAGCCTTCCAGAGAGGCCATCAGGCGAGAAGCTGCATCCTGGACCCAGCCAGCAGCAAGTGAGTGGGCCTGGAAGCAGCCCCTCTGGCCCCAGTCGAACCTTCAGACGAAGCAGCCTTGGCTGACAGCCTGATGGCAACCTCGTGAGAAACGCTGAGGCGGAACCCCCAGCTAAGTCCCTCCTAGATTCTAAATGCTCAGAAACCATGAGAGACCATCAATGTCTGTTGCTCTAAACTGGGTAACTTGTGAACAGCCGTAGATAATGAGAGCATCAGGGACCCAGGCGGAGCCAGGCAGGGCCCTTCTTGAGGATGACGAGGAAGCTGCAGGGAAGCATCAGGCCACAGCAAGAGAGGTCAGGCAAAGGCCCACAGAGCCAGGAGAGGGACTGTCCAGGAGAGTCCTGAGGCCATCGCCTGGACCCATGAGTCCAGCCCTGCCTGGAGGGCCACCCCCAGAGCCCTTCAGGAACTCCCAGGGGCACTCATTAATTACACCCTCCTTTCCAATTCCATTTCAAAGTGGGTGTCTTGCAAGTGGGCAAGCCCTGGTTGAATCACTGGGTCTGTGAAACTCTGCCCAGGACCCACACCCTGCCCAGGGACCAGAGGTGGCCCCAGAGTCGGCACAGATGGGGCAGCCCTGTAGCCCAAGACCCTCTCTTTGGCCCCAGCAGGAGCTGGAGGAAGTAGAGACTTTCCTGTGAGCTCCTGGCCCAGGGGCTGTGGTGTTGTGGGCTCTAGGGGGGGCCCTGCCTCCAGCCTCCCATCACTGCAGAAAACAGGAGAAATTGCAGTTGGCAGGCCGGGCGTGGTGGCTCACGCCTGTAATCCTAGCACTTTCGGAGGCCGAGGTGGGCGGATCACGAGGTCAGGAGATCGAGATCATCCTGGCAAACACGGTGAAACCCCGTCTCTACTAAAAATACCAAAAAAAATTAGCCGGGCGTGGTGGAGGGCGCCTGTAGTCCCAGCTACTCAGGAGGCTGAGGCAGGAGAATGGCATTAACCCAGGTGGCAGAGCTTGCAGTGAGCAGACATCGCGCCACTGTACTCCAGCCTGGGCAACAGAGCGAGACTCTGTCTCAAAAAGAAAAAAAAATAAACAACTGCAGATGGCAGCAGGTGACCCATCAGCACAGGGCTCTGGGGCTCTCCCTTCAGAGGAGCTGCTCCAACAAGGTGGGAAAAAATGATGGGATGCCTGGGACTTTCTGTTGCGTTTCCACACGGTCCACATGGCCACAGCACAGGAGACACAGCTCCCGGCTACGGGCGTGGCCCTCACCCCTGCATTGCCCCCTCCGGGGGATGCAAACAGCCCCATCTGGGCTGGGTAGGTGAGGCCTCCGCCCTGCCTTCTGCATCCCTCATGCCCAGCCTGAACTCCTCTTGCTCTTCCTCTGAAATGGTCTCCTGTTGCTGTAACCCAAACCCTATTGAAAAGGACTGCCACTCAGCAGTCACCCTGCCTGTTCGTGTGCATCAGGTCTCTCTGTAATGTGAATCATTCACGCCTATTCAGATGTTTGATTCTACAAATACATTGCAGAGGGAAACGTGCTCCCCTCTCTCCTCCATCGTGGTGTATGGAAGCTCTTCTGGGACCTGTCTCCCGGGGTCCTGGCTGGCAGGGTATGAGTCTGTCTACCCTGCAGACACACAGGGAGGAACCTGTGTTGCTCCCGACCAACCTTGCACCACACACAGAGTGCCTTGTGTCCAAAACAGAGAAGGATGCCCGGCGGAAACTAAGGACAGCAGCGTGGGCAGCAACTGAGGTTCTAGTCTCCACTCTGGCACTTGTTAGCTGTGGGACTTGGGGCGGCTGATTCAGCCCCTCTGTGCCTGGGTTTCTGTCCCTTGGAAAGGAAGGAGGTTGCTGCTGCTCTAGCTCCCGCAGGCTGCTGTGTGTTCAGTGGGAGAGCCCACTGTGAAAGCTCCAAAGTGAACAAGTGAGCCAGCACCCAGTGCCTACTATGAGCCCACCGCTCCCAACCTCTGCAGTGCCAGTGGCCCGAGACAGGAACCCCAGTGCCGTTCCTATTTCTCTGAGGGGCCGGCAGTGCACAGGCTCCCAAGACACAAGGTCATGTAGCCTGGGCTCTGCCTCTGGTGGCTTCAGGGCAGAGCACGAGCCCCAGACACTGGCCCGTTGGCCCCAGACATTCAGGGCATAGGAGCAGCCCATCCCACCTACACCCCATCTTCAGCCCCAACACACCCTTGTTCTTCAGGCTTTGCTGGGAAAGCCTCCTCCTCCTTCTGAGGAGACCCCCTCACCTCCCTTTTCCTTTTGAAGGTAAGACGTGGAAGATTCCGGAACATCATGTGCTGCCTTGCTACCTCCCTATCTTGATTAGTAGCTGGATATGGGGCAGCCAGAAAGTGTGGGGTTCAGGAAAGCAGAACTCAGTGGCTAGCACTGTGGAAGACGAGGGAAGTGAGCTGGCACAGAAGACGGGGCAGGCACGGGGCAGATAAGACCTACGGCAGAGGGGGCAGGGAGGGACGTGGAACATTCCAGGCACACGGAGCAGGCAGGCCGCATTGGAGCGAGGATTTCATTTGGGAGGAGCATGAGGTTAAACAGCGAAGTCTGTGTGGGACCAATGCACAAGGTGCTTGGCTGCTCATCCGAGGGCTCGGAGCCTCTGCTGCCGCCCTCAGGAGCCTGCCGTGATTCCGTGTCCCCGAGACACTCAGAGCGTGGAGTCCCAGTGACTTCAGATGACAGTCTCCTGAGGGATTGAAGCGGAGATAGACCAGCCTCACTCCCAGCTTTGCACAGATGAGGAAACTGAGGCCCGGCAAGGGGAACAACCCACACCCAGGCTCAGCCCAGGTGCAAGGCAACTCCGCAGCCTGGCTCCAGCCTCCTGGCCTGGCCTGCCATCGACAGAGTTGCTATTACCTGCTGATGGAAGGATCAATAGAATAGCAGATGTTTGTAATTATAAACTTCTTAAGACTTTTTTTTTTTTTTTTTTTTGAGATGGAGTCTTGCTGTGTCACCCAGGCTGGAGTGTGGAATGCAGTGAAGCCATCTCGGCTGGCTGCAGCTTCACCCTCTGAGATTTAAACAATTCTCATGCCTCAGCCTCCTGAGTAGCTGGGATTACAGGGGTGTGAGCCACCATGCCTGGCTACGTTTTTTGTACTTTTAGTAGGGATGGAGTTTTGCCATGCTGGGCAGGCTAGCCTTGAACTCCTGGCCTCGAGTGATCCGCCCACCTCGGCCTCGCAAAGACTTTTTCTTGTAGAGAGAGGGTCTCACTCCGTTACCCAGGCTGGTCTCAAACTCCTGGGCTCAAGCCATCCTCCTGCCTTGGCCTCCCAAAGTGCTGGGATTGTAGGCGTAAGTCACCATGCCTGCCAGATTTTTTTTTTTAATGGACCATAACAAACTTCAGTGTTGTTTCATTCCTTAATGTGGCAACTTCGAAACACAAAGGAACTCTTTTTTTGTTTTTGTTTTTGTTTTTTTTAGACAGAGTCTTGCTCTGTCACCCAGGCTGGAGTGCAGTGGCCGGATCTCAGCTCACTGCAACCTCTGCCTCCCAGGTTCAAGCATTTCTCCTGCCTCAGCCTCCCAAGTAGCTGGGACTACCGACATGTGCCACCATGCCCAGATAATTTTTGTATTTTTGATAGAGACGTGGTTTCACCCTATTGGTCAGGCTGGTCTCGAACTCCTGGTCTCAAGTGATCCACCCACCTGAGGCTCCCCAAGTGCTGGGATTACAGGCATGAGCCACTGTGCCTGGCTGAGACACAAAGGAAAGCTCTAATATAGTTTCCGATTGCTGTTGCAACAAATGACTGGAAATTTAGCATCTTAAAACAACATGAAAGTATTGCCTTGTAGCTCTGGAGGTCAGAAGTCTGAAACAGGGCCCCCTTGCCTATTAGCAGCTGTGCTCCTTCTGCGGGTTCTGGGGGGATCTGTTCCTTGCCGTTTGCAGCTTCCAGCAGCCGCTCTCATCCCTCAGTCAGGCCGGCACAGCATTTCTCTCACCTCTTCTCCTGCCTCCTCTTCCCCATGTGAGGACTTTTGTGATGACTCTGGGCCGCGCAGTTAATCCAGGGCCACCTCCCCATTTTCAGGTCAGCTCACGAGCAACCTAAATTCCATCTGCAACCTTAGTCCCCCTCTGCCCTGCCAGGTGACATATCCACTGGCTCTGGGGAGTGGGATGCAGACAACTTTGGGGGCCATTACCCTGCCCACCACAGTAACAAACGTCTTGGCCTAGGAGGAATTTCTGGTTTCAGCTGAGTCCCCTTGCACCTACCACAGTGATCACACAGAGTGACCCTGCTGGATCCGATGAGCGGTGGCACGGTCAGAGAGGCCAGGGCTGGCCGTGCTCCAAGGGAACTGGTCCCTGTCGTGGAAAAGGAAGCTGTGCCCCAGTGCCCATGGCCTGGCCTGAAGTCTGGAGGCACTGGTCCCCACGGCCGACCCCCCACATCCAGCAGCGAGCTCGAGGCCACAGAGCAGTTGCCTCTCAGGCGTCCTTTCCCCACCCTGCCCCCAAGGGCACCCCTTCCTCACGCAGCACAACCTGGAACTACCTACTGCACGAGGAGGCCCCGACATCCCCCGGGCACACATCCTGGGGGCTGCGTACACGACATGGCTGAGGACCAGCTTTCTGGTGAGTGAGTCATGTCCTGTGTAACTCCAGGGCTGCTGCTTTCGGTGTCATCTACATGGATGGTGCCCCCAAAGTTGTGCAGTGCTCCACCTGGGCAACTACCCATGGCAGCCCTGAAGATTAGAGTGAGGAGCAGAAAGGAGTGGGACATTCTCCACCATGGGATTCAGGATGAAATATGAAGACTACTCCCTGTATTTTCTTGACAGTGGCACACCCATTGTCTAACCTGCAGTATCCTCCTTATCCTCAAGAAAATCCACCTACTTCTGGGTCAGTACCTGAGTGTTCCCTGAGTGCCAAAGTTAGAAAATCCAATCATGCTCAGGTCAGCTGAGACAGGAAACTCCCATGCCCACCTTACAGCTGAGCTGAACTGTGGGGGTGGGGGAGATAGTAAATAGTTTACCCATGGCCATGTGGCTAATAAGCAGACTCAGGCTGCCAGGAGAACAAGCTGCTCTGCCCCCAGTGTGCTGTGTGGGCCTGGCAGAGGTGCTGTAGCCATCAGAGTGCCCACTGGCAGCCCTGGTGGAGGCGCTGTACCCATCAGAGTGCCCACTGGCAGCCCTGGTGGAGGCGCTGTACCCATCAGAGTGCCCACTGGCAGCCCTGCTGGAGGCGCTGTACCCATCAGAGTGTCCACTGGCTCCAGGGTTCTCAATGCCCACAGGCCAGGGCCAGCCACAGGCAAAGCCACACTGGGGAGGCTGGTTTCTCCCAACAGCCGGAGGGCAGCAGCCAGGCTGGAGGAGTGGTGGATCTGAAAGCAGCTGGCTTCTGTGCAGTTTTGGCTCTGGGACGAGCAAGGAGGGGCGCTGCTTCCATTACCCAGAGCACTGCTGCTGCCGAGGCTCAGAAGTGAGATTTTTCACAGAGTCCTACAGAGGGGGAAGAGCAAGCACCTCCAATTCGCTCTGAAACATGGGCTTCTAGCAGAAGCTCATCCATGGGGGCTGCAGCTCCGCTCCAGCAGAGCCATCCCGTCCATGCCCTGGGGTGTGGGAACTGCTGGTGCCAGCAGAGCCCAGGAGAGAAGACAGAGACGGAGACCTGGGCCTGGGCAGGTGCACTGCTGGCACTGGGACATGTGGGCATCTCCATGAATGCCCAGCACAACAGCTCTTTCCCACAGCCTCCTATGTCAACCCCATGGCAGCATTTAGGGTGCCCTGGGCAGGTGTCACAGTTGCTTGTGATACAAAAAGCAAATTGTCCCAGGACATCACGTGTCCCCTCTCCCTTTTCCAGCCCCTCCTGGTCCCTCACAGCCTCATCTCACTCACCCTGGCTGCCCCCCACCACCCATCCAAATAGCCTCCCTGCCACCAGCCCAGACCCCAGGTGGTGCTGCCACAGCTTCCCTCTCCCTTCCAACGTGAACGCTCCGAGAAGCACACGGGCTGGACCTCCAGGGTAGCTACACTGCAAAAGCACTTGAACACAAAAGCCCACATTCACCAAAGTGTTACATTAAAAACCTATAGACACTTTTGGAACGATGCTTTGCCCACGCTCCAGGTGAAGCAGCCTCTGCGCCAGCCCTCCTGGAATCCGCGCTCAAAGGCTGAGCTTTGCACATCATCCTGGAAAACTTTAGGGCCCAGGTGGGAGGACAGTATCAGGGAACGGATGGATTTTGTCTATTTGACGCTCCACATAGTGACATTTTGTTATCTAGGCCATGGAGACACTGGGAACGATGCCAGTGGAGGCCCAGGGGAGGTGCTCTGCCAGTGACAGTCCGACGAGCCCCCTGCAGTCCCACCCCCAACCTGAGTCTCCTTCCTCCGCACTCAGCTCATGGATATCGAAAGCTTTCTCTGTTCACTGCCACCCTGAGCCACACAGCAATGCTCTGTCACTCCTGACACGTGACTCTCGGAAGTTGCTTCCTCCCCGGCCAGCAGCTGGAGGTCTTCAAGCCAGTCATGAGGGTGTGTGGAGTCTGCAGCCACTGCTGCCTGGGGCAACTGGGGCTTGTGCTGATTTAACCAAATCCCCTAGGCACCTCCAGGACCCACGGAATCCACCAACTACACCAATGAAGAAACTGCCCCAGTGAACAGCCCTTCACATGGCCTCCGTCACTGAAGGCCACGGGGCGTCTCCTGTGTGTCCAGCCCTCTTCTGTGCCCAGTGCCTGCTCAGCGGTCCCTATGTGACTGTCCTTGGGGAGGGCAAGACGTGAAAATGCACAACAAACCCTGAGCTGTAAGCGACTGAGCGTTTACCCCCGATATGTTCGAGCCCCGGCAAAGTCAGAGAACCTCGTGGCCCGAGGGTGTGAGTCTCCTACGCCTCTGCCACCTGCTCTTGGAAAGCAGTTAGTGACCGAGGGAAAGGGATTAGAATCAGGGGCCCTAGAGCACCCGTGCCTGGGCCCGGCACTCAATGATCCTGGAGGTGGCCTTGGTCTGTTCACCCCCAGAGCAGCCTGCAGGGTGTCCGGCCCCTCCACACAGGAAACATCTAAGCGAGGCTCTGGCTGTTTCAGGACCCTGCCCCACAGAGCCGGCCCCGAGGCCAGCTCTCAACCTACCCCAGCACTCCGAGACATGGGAAGAGGGAGGCTGGGACTCAGTTAGGGAGACCTGTGCATTTGCCGGGAAGGCTGTGGCCGGCAGGGAGGGCACTGCGGGCTGCTGAGCAGGGGAGAAGCCATTTGGGACGGTTTGTGGCCCCTCAAATGCGTATGTTGAAATCCTAACCTCTAAAGCGATGGTAACAGGAGGTGTGAACTTTGGGAGGTCATAGGTCATGAGGGTGGAGCCTCACGAACGGGATTAGGGCCCTTATAAAGGGGATCCCCGGAGTGCGGCCTCTCCCTCTTTCCACCAAGTGAGGACGCAGCAAGAAGGCTGCACCAGAAAGGGTCCTCACCAGAACCTGGCCGGGGACACCCTGGTCTCAGAGCAGCCGGAGCCAGCAGAGGCAGAGCCCGTACACACTGCTCCCCAGAGGAGACCAGAGGGCCATGGGTGAAAGAAGGGATCACAGAGAAAACGGGAATCCGGGCCCTTCCTTCCCTTTCATCTCAAAACCGCAAACGTCTTCAGGCCTGAAGATCAAAGCCCCTGCCTGTGGGCAACTCCAGGCCCGCCCCGTCGGCAGCGTGGCCCCACTCCTCTCTGTGACGTGTCCTTCTGGGCAGCTCTGGCTTCACCCAGGACCACAAGGCAAGGTAGATTCAAGAGCACCTGGTTGATTCATGGGGGTCACAGACACCGCTGTGCCTCAGCAACCCAGGGCCCTGTGCCCAGAAGCCTCCCGAGAACTGCTGGGGGTCGGGCGCGGTGGCTCACGTCTATAATCCCAGCACTTTGGGAGGCCGAGGCAGGCGGATCACCTGAGGTCAGGAGTTCGAGACCAGCCTGGCCAACATGGTAAAACCCTGTCTCTACTGAAAATACAAAAATTAGCCGGGCCTGATGGTGCGTGCCTGTAATCCCAGCTCCTGGGAGGTTCAGGCAGGAGAATCACTTGAACCCGGGAGGCGGAGGCTACAGTGGGCCGATGGTGCCACTGCACTCCAGCCTGAGTGACTGAGTGAGTCTCTGTCTCAAAAATTTTAAAAATAAAATAAAAAATAAACAGAACTGCTGGGACCTGGGACCCCCCCCACCTCCCAGGCTCAGGCATGACCCCCTTGCCACCTGCAGTCTTGGCTCAAACCTCTCCCAGGGGCCACCCCTGACCACTCCCCACTTTCCAAACTGCACCCTGCACTCCCATCCCCGGGGCTCCCCAGTCCCCTCTCCTCCCTCACAGCTGACAAGGTGTCATGAGCATTAGATGAGCGAACACACACAGCACACACATCACCCGCCTGGCACACAGCCGCTGTTCAGCATTAGATTTAACTTTGAATATTCACCGAATTTAAGACACCGTCGATAGCAAAGCACTGAGCTATTTTATGAACCACTAAGAAAGAGAAAATGCTGCCAATTAAACTGACATGACGCTTTCTTATCACTCATAACTTTCATTTTACACTTATTGAAGGAGCTCTTCTGGACTTAATTAGACATGGATTTGTACTGGCCATCACTTTGGCACACACATAAAAGAAAGATATCAGCAAAATAAAATTTGTTAAGATATTTCTAAAATTTGTGCACATTATTAAGTCCAAATCTTCCAACTCCATTTCCCTCCAAGCCATCGAGCCCTGTGCTTGTCCTCACGCTCCTGTCCTCTGAGCTGTCAGAAGCATCCAGGGTGCAGCTGATGCTCAAAGAACACGTAAAAGGATGAAGAGCCGTAGCTGTGGGACCCAGAAGCCTGCCTGGGGTTGATGGAGTCAGCCTGCTGCCTCCTGCTTAGAGGACTTCTGCGAAAGGCTGATTCTCCACATCCCTGGCCACTTGGTCTCCTAGGGGCAAGCGTGCTCCACTGTTGTCCTGAGAATTTTCTTCTAGGCCCACACCCATCTGCAAGCTTTGGGACTGAGGCTGTCTTGTTCAGGCAAAGGCAGGCCAGTGTCTTGTCCAGGCACAGACAGGCCCAGTGGCTACACGGCTGACCGCGATGGTGAGACGTCTTCTATTACAAGATACGTCCTGATTTTGGAGATGTCCAAGCATTAAAAACTGGGCCAGGCATGGTGGCTCACTCCTAGCGCTCTGTAGGGTGGAGACAACAGCATTGCTTAAGCCCAGGAGTGTGACATCAGCCTGGGCAGCATAGCAAGACCCCAACTCTACAAAAAATAAAAAATTAACCATGTGGTAGCAAATGCCTGTTGTCCCAGCTACTAGGGAGGTTGAAGTGGGAGGATTGCTTGAGACCAGGAAGTCGAGGCTGCAGTGAGCTGTGATCACATCACTGCACCGCGGCCTGGGCGACAGAGCGAGACCCTGTCTCACAAAAATAAAATAAATAAATAAAAACTGCATCCTAAACAGGCTGAGGCTGGAGGAAACCACAAACCTAGGAGTTTGAGGCCAGCCTGGACAACATAGCAAGACCCTCTCTAATTTTTTAAATAAAAAACATATATACAGATAATAGGCCATTGTGTTTTTACACGCAAAGCCTCCAACCCGCCTCAAAGCATCCCTCTCCCTGGTAGTCACGACAAAGTGACTCAACTCACGCCCTGCTTCCTTCTCAATCCTACGCTGACTCCAGAGCCAACGCAGTCCCAGCTCCACTATGACTCAGTGGCCTTGGCACTTCCCGTTGCCTCCTGGGTGCCTCATCTGTGAATTGAGGTGTGAACATAGCAGAGCCTCCCCCTCAGGGCTGTGCTAAGAACTAAGGAAGTGACACTCTTAAAGCCCATTGATGCCTGGGGCACACAGATGTGAGTGCTGGCCACACATACACTCCATCCCATAGCATCTTTCCATAGGATCACCACTCCATCCCACACCATCCTTCAATCCCACACAACCACTCCATACCACACCATCACTCCATCCTGCACCATCACTCCATTCCGCTCCCATCACTCCACCCACACCATCACACTATCCATTGCATCACTCCATCCCGCACCATCACTCCATCCCGCACAAACACTTCATCATGCACAATCAATCCCGCACCATCACTCCACCCACACCATCACACCATCCTGCACCACCACACCATCCCGCACCACCACTCCATCCCCACACCACCACTCCATCCCGCACCACCACTCCATCCCAAGACCACCTCACTCCAGCATCCCCACATCACCACACCACCCCACACCACCACTCCATCCCCGCACTCACCACCTGCATCCCGCACTCCACCACACCACCCCCAAGCACTCCACCACACTCCATCCCGCACCACTCCATCCCGCACCACCACTCCATCCCAAGCACTACCACACCATCCCACTACCTACCACGCCGCACAACACCCCCATCACACACCTAATCCCACTCCATCAGCCTCCACCCACACCATCACACCATCCTGCACCACCTGCACCTCATCCCCACCTCACCACCCATCCCAGCACCTCACCACCTTAACCCAACCACCACCACACCACCCTGCACCACCACTCCATCCCGCACTCACCACACCACCCCGCACCACCACACCACCCCGCACCACCACACCACCCCTTCAAGTGACTCACTCACTCCATCCCGGCATCCACTCCATCCCGCACCACTCACTCCACCCCACTCCACCACTCCATCCCGCACCACCACTCCACCCCGCACCACCACTCCATCCCGCACCACCACTCCATCCCCCCACCACCACTCCATCCCGCACCACCACACCTCCCCGCACCACCACTCCATCCCGCACCACCACACCACCCCGCACCACCACACCACCCTTCCGCACCACCACACCACCCCGCACCACCACACCACCCCGCACCACCACTCCATCCCGCACCACTCCATCCCGCACCACCACCCATCCCCGCACCACCACCCACCCCGCACCACCACCCACCCCGCACCACCCACCCACCCCCACCACCACCACCCCACCCCCGCACCACCACCCACCCCACCACCACCCACCCCGCACCACCACTCCACCCCGCACTACACCACCCATCCCGCACCACCACACCACCCCGCACTACCACTCCATCCCGCACCACCACCACGCACCCCGCACCACCACCCCACCCCGCACCACCACACCACCCCGCACCACCACACCACCCCGCACCACCACTCCATCCCGCACCACTCCATCCCACCACCACGCCATCCCGCACCACCACGCCATCCCGCACCATCACTCCATCCCACACAAACACTTCATCATGCACACTCAATCCCGCATCATCACTCCATCTGACACTATCACTCTATCCCGCAACATTGCTCCGCTCTGCACCATCGCTTGGTCTCACACCATCTTTCCGTTTTGCACCATCACTCCAGCCCCTGCACCATCACTCCATCCTGCACCATCAATCCATCATGCACAATCACTCAATCCCACACACTCATCACCTACATTTGATATTTTTTATTTTCTATTCTACATTACTTTGTCTTGTAATTTGTTGTTTTGTTTTGATAATTTATTCTCTAGAGTTTTGTACTTACTTATTTTAGTTTGTATTTATTTTAATTCTAATGACATTTGCTCTCATGAGCATTAAGCATTTACTTTTATATTTATTACTTACTTCTTTATAATTTATTATTTGTTTCTATACTTATTACTTGGTTTCTATACTTCATATTTACTTTTACATTTATTATTTTAATACTTTTATATTTATCATTTCTACTTTTATATTTTATTATTTTACTTTTATATCACTTTGCTATTTACTTTATATTTATTACTTGCTTTACATTTATTACTTGTTTTATACTTCTCATATTTGCATTTTATACTATATTTGTTTCTATATTTTATTACTTGTTTCCGACATTTATTATTTGTTCTCGGAGACTTTGAGCATTTACTTTATACGACATTTACTTTTATATTTTATTATTTGTTTTATATCATATATTTACTTTATATTTATTATTTACTTTTATATTTGCTATTTCATTTTATATCATATTTACTTTATACTCATATTTACTTTATACTATATTTACTTTTACATTTATTATTTCTATTCGGAGACGACATTGATTCGAGCATTTATCTTTAATTTTAATGACATTTATTCGAGATATTTATTTTAGATGACATTTATTCGAATGATAAGCCGATGGTTTTATTGCCGATCGAGCATTGACATTTATTTCTATATTTATACTGATCTAATGATTAAGCCGATGTTATCCGCTTCACCCCACAACATCACACTGTCGTGCACCATCGCTCCATCTCGCACCATTTCTCTGTCCTGCTCCATTGCTGCATTTTGCTCCATTGCTGCATCCCATACAATCTCTGTGTCCTACACCATCCCTTTATCCTGCACCCCGCCGTCACTGCGTCCCACACCATCGCTCCGACCCACACCATCACTCAGTTCCATGCCATCACTCTGTCCCATACCACCCATCCTCACCACCGGCTCCACTTTGCACCATCACTCCATGCCGCAGCATCACTCCATGCCGCAGCATCACTCCATATGCCGCAGCATCACTCCATCCTACCACCAGCGATCCCAAGCATCAGTTCTGTCCCCGCATCATTGCCCATCTCACCCATTGTTCACTGCACTGCTACTACTGCGCCCCGCTTCCATCGCTTCTGTCCTGCACCACCACTCGCTCTTGTCCTTGCTGTAACATCGCTCCATCCTGCACCATTGCTCTGTCCTGCACCAATGCTTCATCCCACACCATCCTTCAATCCTGCACCATCACTCCATCCCGCGCCATCACTCCATCTTGCACCATCTCTCCATCCCGCACCATTGCTCCATCTGGCACCATTGCTCTATCCCGCACCATCGCTACATGCCGCAGAAATGCTCCATTCCACAACATCTCGCTCCATCTCACACCATTGATTCATCCTGCTCCATCGCTCCATCCCGAACTGTCGCTCACTGTCTTGCTCCATTGCTCTGTTCTGCACCATTGCTTTCACCCACTCCATCGCAGCATCCCGCATTATCCTTAGATCCGTACCCATCGCTTGCACCTATACCCATATCGCTTCATCCCACATAATCACTTCTTTGATCCAGCACTCCACTACTTTGTTCCCACTACTTTGTTCCCCATACCTATCACCCAGCATGTACCCATCTCCTTTGTCCATACCTATCACTTCGCTATCATCGCACTGTATCATTACCTATTTACACTATCCTTTCTAACTGAGACATTACTCCATCCTTGCACCATTGTTCCATCCCACACCATCACTCCATCTCTACACTCATCCTCCATTACATTAATTATCATCGCATTCTACACTTATCTTCAATCCTGCACCATCACTCCATCTCTTACACTTTATCCTCTTCTTAACTTGTACCACATTTCATCCTAATCACTTCTATCCCATCCACATCCATAGACCATCGATCCACATCATCAATCGATCCCACATCACCTTATCCCCATACCCATCAATCGATCCTGTAATTTCACGGTATCCCTGACCATCATCGCATCCTGACCACTACTCTTTCCTACTACCCATCACCTGCCTTTATCACAATTCTTCCCACACCATCACTCAGTCCAGCACCATCGCCTCCCATCTTGTAACCCACGCTTGTCCCCACGCTTCAGTTGTCCCACACTTATTGCTTTGTCCCATTACCATTGCGCGTCCTGCGACCATTGCTTTGTCCCCTAATTTCAATGATTCTGCTTATCACTGCATTATGATCATCATGAACATCCTAGACCATCGCCTCACACACCATCGCTGCATCTTGCACCATTGCTCCGTTTTGCACCACCACACCATCCCGCACAATCCTTCAATCCCTCCTCCCACGCGACCCCATGCCATTCCCACCTCCTCCCCACGCCATCGCTCCATCCCGTACCATTGCTCCTTCACGCACTATCGTTTTATTCTGCACCATCACTGCATCCCGCACCACTGCTCCGTCCCACACTATCCTTCCACCGCGACCACACCCAGACCACATCATTTCCCCATCCCGCACCATCACTCCATCCCACCTTATCCTTCAACCTCACACTATCACTCTATCTTACACAATCACTGCATCCTACAATATGACTCCATCCCACAATTTAATATCTATCCATAATTCCATCCTTAATCCTGAATATTGCCCATCCCCACACCATCGGGTCGTCCATCCCGTAACCATCACTGCATCCCACACAATCTCTCCACTGCAAACCATCACTTCATCCTTGCCATACCCATCCCACACCATCACTCCATCCCGTACCATCGCTCCATCCTGCACCATCGCTCCATCCCACACTATCGCTCCTTCCCACACCATCGCTTTGTGCTGCACCATTGGTCCATCCTGCACCATCATCACTGCATTCCGACCAATCACTCCACTGCGAACCATCACTTCATCACACAATGGCTCCATCCCACACCATCGCTCCATCCTGCACCATCGCTCCATCCTGCACCATCGCTCCATCCCACACCATCGCTTTGTCCCGCACCACAGCTCTGTCCTGCACCATCCTCGGAAATGCAACATTGCTCCACCCTGCAACATCGCTTTGTCTTGCAACACCGCTCCATCCCGCACCACTGCACCATCCCACCCCATCACTGCATTTTACACAATCGCTGCATCCCTAGTGACTCATCGCCCATCATGCACCATCGCCTCCATCCCCATCGCTGTATCCTACACTCATCAAGTGTTGTGTCCCACACAATCATTCCAGACTTCTACCATTGTTTCATCCCTACACCATCACTTTGTCCCTCACCATCGTTCCATCCCACATCATCGCTCCGTCCCATACCATCATTTTGTCCCACATCATCAGTCCATCCTGCAACATCCTTCTGACCCACACCATCACTCCAGCCTATAATTCCATCTGTAATCCATCACTGAATCCCATACCATCCTTCAGTCCCGCACCATCACTCCATCCTGCACCATCACTCCATCCTGCTCCATCGCTCTCTCCGCACCATCACTTTGTCCCACTCCATCACTGAGTCCCGCACCATTGTTCCATCCCCATGCACTTCGTTCCTTTCCACGCCATTGCCTTGTCCTACTACCGGCTTCGATCTCTACACCATCGCTGCATCTCACATCATCGCTGCATCCCGCGACTCCATCGCTACAGCATCCTGTGACCATCGCCCATCTCGCACTCATCTTGTCCTCCACCATCAGCCCAGCATGCACCCACCACCGTCGCATCCTACACCTTTCACTCCATCCTAAACCATTTTAACTTGCACTTATCACTTCCATCCTGTTTAATCCCTTCCATCCCACACCCATCACCCATTCACCACCGCACCATCCCGCACCATCACTCCATCTCGCCACGACTACCCATCCCACACCATCACTTCATGCCACACCATTCTTCAATCCTGCACCATCACTCCATCCCACACCATCATTCAATCTTCCACCATCACTTCACCTTGCATCACTCCATCCCGTCCCATCACTCCATCCTGCACCATCACTCCAACATGCAGTCACTGTGTCCCACATCATCGCTCTGACCTGCACCATTGCTCCATCCCACACCATCACTTTGCCCCGCACCATCTCTTCATCTTGCACCATTGCTCCATCCCGCATTCTCACTGCATTCCACACCATCACTCCGTATTCCGCACTAATTGCTCGATTCGGTAATCTACCATACCATCTCGTGACCACTCCACTCCATCCCGTGATATCTGCCCCACATCGTCACTGTCCCACATCATCGCTCCATCCTGCAGCATCGCTGGACATCCCATGCCACTGCTTCTTTCCACACCATTGCCTCATCCTGTACCATTGCCCCATCCACACCACCGCTCTGTCCTGCACCATCATTCCATGCCACAACATCGCTTCATCCCAAACCATCACTCCTTCTTGCACCATCGCTCCATCCAGAATCATTGCTCCGTCTTGCTCCATCACTCCGTCCTGCACCATCACGTTATCTCACTCCATTGCTTTGTTCCGCACTATCACTCCATCTCGCACTATCACTGCATGCTGCACCATCACTCCGTCCCACATCATCACTCTGTCCTATTGCCACACCATTGCTCCATCCTACACCTGTCTCTTGTCCCCTGACCCAGCACCCAGCCCCTGCACCCATTGCTCCATCCTACATTACCCATCCCCACATCATCATTCAATCCTGCACCATCACTCCATCCCGCACCATCCTTTGTCCCACCATCACCCATCTCATGCCTTCATCACCTATCTCACCCTACCCTTCAATCCTGCACCATGTCTTCATCCCACACCATCACTCCATCCCACACTACCCTTCAATCCTGTGCCATCACTCCATCCTGCACCATGTCTCCATCCCACACCATCACTCCATTCCACACCATCTCTATTATCACCACCCATTCCATACCCATCACCTTATCCCACATCATCACTCCATCCCACACCATTCCTATACGCATCATCATCGACCTATATCATCCCATCCTCACATTCATCCCACATCATCACTCCATCCCCCACACCATAAAGGTGCTGTGAGGGGTGAGCATGTGGGGTTTGGGTGGCGGGATGAGAGAGCCTCCCTGGGGTGAACAGGAGGGCCCCTGGCTCGGGTGGTCTCTCCTCTGGTCATGATGCATCACTACCATAGTGTCACCCTGGTGGGGGAGTCTCTGTTGGATGGCACACCATGTGACATTCCAGATACTGGCCACGAGTGCCCTCTGCCAGGCTCCAACACTTTCGCTAAATACTTTTAATAACTCATTTTTTAAAGTAATCAGGAGGCTACTCTACTTGTGAAAAGAGTTAAAGAAGCCCCAGTCCAGGGTTCTGTGGTAGTGAAAGGGATGTGAGCTTCAGGCGGAGGGAGCCTCTGCTTGGATTCCTGGTGAGATGCCCAGAGGCACTTAGGAATGAGCCAGAAAGACTTTTCAAAAAAAAAAATTAAATTCAGTAGGATCATGCTGACTGTCCAGCCTTCAGCACCATCCAGCAGCCATCAAGTCCCTGTGGAGGGTCCCCGTGGTACCGAGCTCAGCTTGCTTTTTGCCCTGAGCTCTCCTGGGAGAAGCAGTCAGGGATGGAGTGAGAGAAGGTGCCACCCTGGAGCATGTACAGTCTTGGCACCTTCTCCTACTTGCCTGGAACCTTGGCTCAGTGATGCCCTTCCTGTGAGGTGTGGTTTCCCACTCATAAGATGGGGATGGCACAGACCTCAGAAGGCTGATGTTGGCTACAAATGTAAAACTGACATACACTGTCAAAAAATAAAGCATTTTTTTTTTTCTTTGAGATGGACTTTTGTTCTTGTTGGCCCAGGCTGAGGCAGTGCATGGATCTCAGATCACTGCAACCTCCACCTCCCGGTTCAAGTGGGATTCTCCTGCCTCAGCCTCCCTGAGTAGCTAGGGATTACAGGCGCAGCCATCACATCTGGCTAATTTTGTATTTTTAATAGAGATGGGGTTTCACCATGTTGGCCAGGTTGGTCTCAAACTCCTGACCTTGGGATCTGCCCGACTCAGCCTCCCAAAGTGCTGGGATTACAGGTGTGAGCCACCTCGCCTGGCCAAAAACAAGCATCTTTTTTGTGTGTGTGTGTGTCAAACAGTTTAATTCATGGAAAGAAAACAGCTTACAACAAATCATTTAAAAAGCATGCTTACATTTACCTTTTATACCTGCGTTTGTACACCTGTGTGTTGTGAGTCCATAGAGTAAGAAGCATGCTCCAATGATACTTTCTCAGTGTTTCCTATACAGGGGTTTCTCTGTCATATGCTGCCATTCAGTAAAAAAAAACCTGATTATGATGCAATCTTTATAGCTTCTGTTTACATCTATAAGGATAATGGCCTCCAGCTCCATCCATGTTCCTGCAAATGACGTGATTTCATTCTTTTTTTATGGCTGCCTAGTATTCCATGGTGTATATTTACTGCATTTTCTTTATCCAGTCCATCATTGATGGGCACTTGGGTTGATTCCATGTCTTTGCTATTCTGAATACTGCTACAATGAACGTATGCATGCATGTGTCTTTATAAGAGAATGATTTATATTCCTTTGGGTATATACCCAGTGATATGGTTGGGTGGTGTCCCCATCCAAATCTCATCATGAATTGTAGCTCCCATAATCCTCATGTGTCGCGGGAGGGACCAGGTGCAGATAATTGAATCTGATAATTTCTCCCATCCTGTTCTTGTGATAGTGAGTTAGTTCTCATGAGATCTGATGGTTTTATAAGGGACTTTTCCCCTTTTGGCTCAGCACTTCTTCCTGCCGCCATGTGAAGAAGGACATGTTTGCTTCCCCTTCCGCCATGATTGTAGTTTCCTGAGACTTCCCCAGCCATGCTGAACTGTGAGTCAATTAAACCTCTTTCCATTACAAATTACCCAGCCTTGGGTATGTCTTTATTAGCAGTGTGAAAACAGACTAATACACCTAGTAATGGTATTGCTGGGTCAAATGGTAGTTCTGTTTTTAGCTCTTTCAGGAATCACCACACTGTTTTCCACAATGGTTGAACTGATTTACACTCCCACCAACAACGTGTAAGCATTCCTTTTTCCCTGCAACCTCACCAGCATATGTTATATTTTGACTTTTTCATAACAGTCATTCTGACCGGTGTGAGATGGTATCTCATTTCAGTTTTGATTTGCATTTCCCTAATGATCAGTGATGTTGAGCTTTTTTTCATATGTTTATTGGCCACGTGTATGTCTTCTTTTGAAAAGTGTCTGTTCATGTTCTTTGCCAACTTTTCAATAAGGTTGTTTTTTTCTTGTAAATCTGTTTAAGTTCCTTTTAAATGCTGGATATTAAACCTTTGTCAGATGCAGTTCACAGAAATGTTCTCCCATTCTGTAGGTTGTCTGTTTACTCTGCTGATAGTTTCTTTTGCTGTGCAGAAGCCCTTTAGTTTAATTAGACCCCATCTGTCAATTTTTGCTTTTGCTGCAATTGCTTTTGGCATCTTCGTCACAAACTCTTTGCCCATTCCTATGTCCAGAATGGTATTGCCTAGGTTGTCTTCCATAGTTTTTACAGTTTTATATCTTACATTTAAGTCCTTAATCCATCTTGAGTTGATTTTTTACATACGGTATAAGAAAGGGGTCTAGTTTCAGTCTTCTGCATATGGCTAGGCAGTTATCCAAGCACCATTTATTGAATGGGGAGTCCTTTCCCCATTGCTTGTTTTTGTCAGCTTTGTCAAAGATCAGATGGTAGGTGTGTGGCCTTATTTCTGGGCTCTCTATTCCATTCCATTGATCTATGTGTCTGTTTTTCTACCAGTATCGTGCTGTTTTGGTTACTGTAGTCCTGCAATATAAAGTCAGATAGTGTGATGCCTTGTTCTTTTTGCTTAGGATTGCCTTGGCTATTTGGGCTCCTTTTGGGTCTATATGAATTTTAAAATCATTTTTTCTTAGTTTTGTGAAGAATGTCATTGGTAGTTTGACAGGAATACTGTTGAATTTATAAATTGCTTTAATGATATTGATCCTTCCTATCCATGAACATGGACTCTTTTTACATTTGTTTGTGTCATCTCTGATTTCTCTAAGCAGTGGTTTGTAGCTCTCCATGTAGAGTCTTCCACCTCCTTAGCTATATTCCTAGATATCTTATTCTTTTTGTGGCAATTGTGAATAAGATTGCACTCCTGATTTGGTTCTCGGCTTGACTGTTGAAAAACAAGAATTCTTTCTTTCTTTCCTTTTTTTTTTTTTTTTTTTTTTTTGAGAGAGAGCATCTCACTCTCTCAAAAACCGAGGCTGGAGTGCAGTGGTGCGATCTTGGCTCACTGCAACCTCTGCCTCCAAGGTTCAAGTGATTCTCTAGCCTCAGCCTCCTGAGTAGTTGGGGTTATAGGCATGTGTCACCATACCTGGGTATTTTTTTTGTATTTTTACTTGAGATGGGGTTTTGGCATGCTGGCCTGGTTGGTCTTGAACTCCTGGCCTCAGGTGATCTGCCTACCTTGGCCTCCCAAAGTGCTAGGATTACAGGTGTAAGCCACTGTGCCCAGCCGAAAAATAAGGATTCTTAAATGTGCCCACCTCTGCCTTGCTCTGAAGAGGCTGGGTGCCCGGCAAGGATGATTTGGGGAGTGCGGGATCATGGGAGGTGGATATCATGGGAGAGGGGATGCAACGGAGTAGCTGATTTTATGGAGGTGGATGGCCGCGGGGAGGTGATGGGATGGGAGGGATGAATAGGAGGGATGCCAGGCGGATGTCATGGGAGGATGTCATGAGAAGGGGATGGATGGAAGGGATGTCATGGAGGGGGTGGATGGAATGGGGAGGTGGAAGGTGGAGGGGGGGGGGAAGGATGGTGGATACAATGGAGAGGTGGATGAAAAGATGGACAGTGGATGGATGGAGGGTGATTAATCTGATGGAAGTGATCACAGGCGGATGACCTGAGGAGGCCGGCGACCATGGGGAGAGATGACCATGAGCAAGGATGTCATGGAGAGTGATGGGAGCGGGATGTCACAGGTGGATGTCATGGAGAAGTGGATGGAGAGGTGGATGTCATGGAGGTGAGAGGTGGAAGGTGGAGAGTGGATAAACATGGAGAGTGGATGAAGAGGGTGGATACAATGGAGGTGGATGGGGGATGGAATGGAGTGGATGGAAGGTGGATGGAGGGATGGATGGGGAAGGAAATGGAGGTGGAATGGATGGATGGAATGGAGGGTGGATAAACAGTGGACAGTGGAAGGATGGACGGATGGAGGAAGGATGCCATGGAGGTGATCATGGAATGCGGATGCCACAGAGATGCGGACGTCACAAGCAGCATGGCATGGAGGTCATGGAGAAGGGATGCCTCATGGGGAGATGACGCCATGGAGCAATGGAAAGAGTGGATGCCAGGGGAAGGATGCCATGGGGAAGTGGATGTCATGGGAGGTGGACAATGGGAAGTGGATGGAATGGAGGGAGGTGGATAAAGGGAGGTAATGTCATGGAGAGGTGATGTCATGGAGGATGTCATGGGGAAGTGATGCAATGGGGAGTTGAAGTGATGGGGTGGTGATGTCATGGGAAGGTGATGCCATGGGGAGGGGATGTGATGGGGAAGCGATGTCATGGGGAGGTGATGTCATGGAGAGGTGATGTCATGGGGAGGGGATGTGATGGGGAAGGGATGTCATGGAGGGGTGATGTCATGGGGAGGTGATGTTACAGGGAGGTGATGTCATGGAGAGGTGATAACATGGGGAGGGGATGTCATGGGGAGGTGATGTCATGGGAGAGGTGATATCATGGGAGAGGTGATGCTACTGGGAGGTGATGTCATGCAGAGATGATGTGATGGGGAAGGGATGCCATGGGGAAAACAATGTTGTGGCAGTGGTGATGCCATAAGGAAGTAATGTTATTAGGGAGATGATGTCACGGGGGTAAGCCATTGGGGGTAAGGTAAGCCACTGGGGAGGTGAAGTTGCTGGGGAGGTGATGTTGTTGGTGGAGGATATGTCATTGGTGGAGGCAGGATAGTGGCGACACCTGTGTGTGGCCACTGAACACCTCATGGTTGTGGAATACTGAGCTGTGGCAGGTGACTCCAGGAGGGGAAGGTGGGCTCTTGCCTCAGCAGGGCTTGCCGGCAGGCTGTGCCCAGTCCCAGCTACAGCAACTCCAGAGGGACTGAGGGTAGGGCCGGGTAGGTGCTCGGGCCTCCCCGGGCAGGTGGGACCTGGGGTGGTGGTGGGGGATACTGCACTGAGTCCTGCCGCAGCCCCAGAACCAGGACCTTTCTTTGCTCCCTTTCCTTGCAATGAAACAGAGTGGAGAGCTGGAAAACCGTAAGTTTCAGCGCCCACACCTGGACCCAGACCTATCTGCCTTCAACCTCAGCTTTGAGCAGGCAGGAGCTGGCAGGAGCGTGCTGTGCTGGGGTGCATTTAGGCTGGAGGTTGGCTGCGGACACTTGGAAGATGCGTAGCTGGTGGGATGCCAGGTGGGTGTCAGGACTCCTGAAGGCCTTGACTGTCGAACAAAGGAGTTTCTGGGCAAGGTACTCTCTCTGGGTGTTAAAGAAAACCACCTTTGTGCTACCAAATGCAGTGCTTTTCTTTTTGGTTGGCACTTAACATATTTGTCGGTACCATATTCTAACTGGAGTTATGTGACTTCCTGGTGCTGTGGTCCAGAAGGCATCATTGTTACCTGTACTGACTCTTCCTAAACAACAGGCGATTCCTCTACTGCTCCTGTTTCCTTGTTTTCAACTTGGAAAGCAGCCCTTTGGAAAAGGGCAATTTTGCTTTCCATTCTATAGGTGGGGAAACCGAGGCTGAGAGGCTTAGAAGCGCGGCCAGCTCTCAGCCTGCAGAGGCGACCTGGGAGGCCCTCCCTGTCTGGGAGGCTTCACACGTCGCTGCCAAGTGGACAACTGCTTAATGTATTTTCCCCCAAGCTGAATAAATGGGCCTTTACAGAAATTTAGTAGGTGAATAAACCACAGATGAAAAATCAAACACTTAGAAAAACCATTTAACGTTTTTATTTACACCATAGTGAAAATACCAGCTTGGTTTGGGATCGGAGCTGTTACATAATTTATGGCCACAAAGCCGATTCCTAACATAACGTACTCTCAAGTTTTGCAGGTCCCTGAGGCGCCCAATTTATACTCCATTCTAACTTGGAGAGGATGAATGGCAGGCGGTGGCGGGGAGGGAAGGGTGCCTTCCTGGGAGCCGGGGAAGGGACGGCAGCCTGGAGGAATGGGAAGGCAGCTTCGGCATGTATGTAGGGCAGGAGAGTGGCTTATAATGGAAGGATTGTAATTTATTTTGACACTGATCATGTATTATTCAGCTAGAGTAAAAATAAACCTTATTAGCCAGGAAAATAGATCCCTTTCTTTACGCCCACGCAATGCCAACTGCAACATCACAGTGATGATCAGGACAATAGCGGCGTTTGCTCAAACATCTCATCAGGCACTCGAAGAATCAAATCCCTCGTTGGGAAGAGATTTGCAAACATGCAAGTGCATCTACATAATACGCTTCATCTCTCCCTGAGCCTCCGAGCTCCCAGAGAGGGAACCTGCGCCCAGGAGGCAGCCCCGCCTTTCCTCAGCCCATCCCCAAGCCTGGGCCACCTATTTCTGAGCCTGGGCCACTTGTCCCCAAGGCTGGGACACTTGTTTCTGAGCCTGGGTGGCCTGTCCCCAAGCCTGGGACACGTGTTTCTGAGCCTGGGCCACCTGTTTCTGAGCCTGGGTTGCCTGTCCCCAAGCCTGGTGTTCCTGTCCCCAAGCCTGGATCATCTGTGTCCAAGACTGGGCCAGTTGTTTCTGAGCCTGGGCCACTTGTCCTCAAGCCTGGGTCGCCTGTCCTCAAGCCTGGTGCTCCTGTCCCCAAGCCTGGATCACCTGTCCCCAAGCCTGGGCCACCTATTTCTGAGCCTGAGCCACCTGTTTCTGAGCCTGAGTGGCCTGTCCCCAAGCCTGGGACACCTGTTTCTGAGCCTCGGCCACTTGTCCCCAAGGCTGGGACACCTGTTTCTGAGCCTGGGTCACCTGTCCCCAAGCCTGAGCCACCTGTTTCTGAGCCTGGGTCACCTGTCCCCAAGCCTGGTGCTCCTGTCCCCAAGCCTGGATCACCTGTCCCCAGGCCTGGGCCACTTGTTTCTGAGCCTAGGGCACCTGTCCCCACCTCTCTCACTGACAGACACCACCCATCCCTGCAGACAGGATCAAGCCACACATTGCAGGAAACCTTCCTCTGAGCCTCCCCAGTAACTTCCAGCCCACTTAGAGTCCAAACCCAAACCCCAGCCACCTCCTCTACTGGGAGGCAGACGCATAGCAGAGTCCAGAAGTGTGCGCTGATCCCTCATGAAGGAGAAGGAGGACCAGGACACATGGGTCCAGAGGCCAGGGCAACCCGCAGTTCAGGTTGCATGAGAGAGGCTGACATGGGGACTTGACCATGCTCCCCACACAAGGCACAGCCCCTCCTTCCCTGACCTCCATGTACAGGGGAACCCCTCCCTTGCCCCCACACGAGGGACCCCAGGGATTGTGGTGGGAAGAATTCTAAGGCCATCCCCCAAGCCCCACACCCTCGTATGGTGGCCCTCTCAAGTGCAGGGAGACCCGGGAAGCGAGGGGGCATCACCCGGGATTATGTCACATCACACAGCCACAGCAATGACTGAGGATGTCATCAGGTCCCTAACAATGGAGTGCTTCAAAGGGAGAGTGTCCTGCTTGGGCCTGCACTAATCAGGCAGGAAAACTCTTAAAAGGGAGTCTAGAGGTTTGAGACAGAAGTCAGAGAGACGCACCCTGCTGGCCTAGAAGAAAGAAAAACCCCACTGTGAGCTGTCCATGGTGGCCTCGTTGCAAGGACACACAAGCAGTCTCCAGGGTGGACGGCATGGCGGCCTCGTTGCAAGGACACACAGGCGGTGATCTCCAGGGTGGGCGGCATGGCGGCCTGGGTGCAAGAACCACCACGGGCAGTCTCCAGGGTGGGCGGCATGGCCCGGCCTGGTTGCAGGGCGCCGCGGGCAGTCTCCAGGGTGCGCCATGGCGGCCCTCGTTGCAGGGCAGCACGAGGCAGTCTCTCCAGGGTGGGCCCGGCATGGCGGCTACTCGTTGCAAGGGCGGGCAGTCTCCAGGGTGGACGGCATGGCGGCCTCGTTGCAAGGACACACGGGCAGTCTCCAGGGTGGACGGCATGGCGGCCTCGTTGCAAGGACGCACGGGCAGTCTCCAGGGTGGACGGCAGCCCCATCCAACAGCCAGCAAGAAAGTGGGACCTTAGCACTACAGCCCCGAGGAACTGCATTCTGCCAACAACCTGAACAAGGCTGGAAGAAAACCCCGAACTCCAGAGAGGAGCACAGGCCCGGCCAGCACCCACATGGCCACCTGAGGACCCCCCCACCCAGACTCCTAATCCACCATGCCCTGGGAGCATCCACAGGGGTGACGGTGATGTAGACTACGAATGGGTGGTGATTTGCCCCAGGCATAGACAGCCAATGCAGAGGTGCCTGAGCCTGCACCCCATCCCAGGAGCCAAGGAGAGTGAATTTTCATCAAGATACAGCACGATATCGCAAAGGCATCCTTTAAAAAGGTGACCTGTGCTTTCACTCAGGATGTCAACTTTTGCTACGTAAAATGTGTTTGTCACTTCCAAACCTCAAACAAGAAGTCAGCTTTAAGGTCTGAATGAAAAACAATCTTGGGGTGGGTGAGTGCACCTTCCATCACAGGGACACTTTGCTTCTACCCATCGTGGTGGGGGAAGTCACGGAGACTCCAGGTACCCGGCTCGGGGACGCTTTCTGCCATTGCATTTCTCCACCTGGAGTGGCACCAGAAGTTTCTGGAAGGTGATTTAAACCAACATTCAATCCAAAGATACATCAGAAGACTGGACTGCCCCCTCCGACACAGCATGGGTAATTCACAGGAGTCCTTCCACCACAAACTGCTTTAAAACTCAGAGCTGCAGTGATTTCAGGCCCTGAAGTTCAAATAGTGCAGTGATTAATGCAGCTGAACAGCCCCTGTGAAAGAGCTGGAGTGTTCGCTATGTTTTTAAATATATAGCTAGACACACAGATATATAGATATAGATATACGTATATATACACATATATATAGAGAGAGAGATACAGGGTCTCACTCTGTTGCCCAGGCTGGAGTGCAGTGGCACCATCTCGGCTCACTGCAACCTCCACCTCTCAGGCTCAAATAATCCTCCCATCTCAGTCTCCCGAATAGCTGGGACCACAGGCATGCACCACGTCCAGCTTTTTTTTTTTTTTTTTTTAATTTTTGATAGAGTCGGGGTCTCACCATGTTACCCAGGTTGGGATTACAGGCGTGAGCCACCTCTCCTGGCCTATATATATATATTTTCTACAGAGAGGGTTTTGCTGTGTCACCCAGGCTGGAGTGCCGTGGCGCCATCATAGCTCACTGCAGCCTCAAACTCCTGGGCCCAAGCGATCCTCCTACCTCAGCCTCCCAAAGTGCTGGGACTACAGGCACCACCACACCCAGCTAGAGTGTTCACTATTCTTACAGTTGTGGTTCCACTGGGCGCTTTGTCTGTCCTGTTTTACGGGACCACTCTGCAAAGCTCCAGAAGATACAGTAAAAGTAAAAGTGGAGCCGCCAGGCGCCGACCAGGGATGGGAAGAGGCTGGGGCAGGGACGTGACCTCTACCTGTGACCCTGCTGGAGCAATATATGGTTTAAATGTGAGCTCACATCCTATGAAGGAAAGAATGTCATTTTAAATGGTTTTTTTTTTATTGCTGTTGTTTTGTGGAGGTTTTTTGTTTGTTTTTTAATAAACCATGGAGTGGTTTCTCGTTCTTACAAGGTCTTTTGGCAGCTCAGAGGTTTAACTGCTTTAGGCCAAATGTGCGGGTGCTGGGAGTGGGCACAGGCGAAGCCACCAGGGTGTGGGAAGCTGAACGTCGCTCAGCCAGGAAAATGTAACAATGAGCCTCCATGGCAGAAGTGGGAGCAAAAGTTAAAGGTCAGCAACGTGGAACCTTCCTCTCTCCCCCAACCTTCTGGAAGTCTCTAGAACTGCTGTTCCCGGCTCATACAGGGGCCTCAGATCCCCTGACTACAGCAAGGTGCCAGCTCATGGGTGTATCCCCGGCCTCAAGCTCATGACTCTGTCCTGGTGGGTAGCCCCCAAAAAACACAAATGCAGTCCCTCCGGCAGTTTAGATGGGAGGGACCAAGGTGTCCTTTCTCTGTGACACTTGGCCAGGAGTCCGTTGCAGGGCCAGCTCTCGGAGCTGTAGTCAAACAGCTTCATCCAGACAACCCGGAAGAGGGGCTGGGGTGTCTGTCTTGCAGACAGCTCCCCGAAACTCATTTCCAAACAAGAAGGGAAGACTCACTTTCTAACAAAAGAAGAGCAGAACTGACCACTCCAGTTTCATTGAGAGGATATTCAGCAAGACTTCCTCTTCTCGAGGGACAGTTCTGGCCGGAAAATAGTCATAACAAAAACAGCTAACATTTACTGAGGGCAGATCATGTGCCCGGTACTTCACGGATATGACTTAATTGGAATCCTTACTTTAAACCCCAGGATAAAGAGCTCTTTCTTTCTTCATTTCACAGCCAAAGAAACAGGCTTGGGTAGCTGGTGTGACCTCTCCAAGTCCCCACGGCTTTACAAGGGGACAGGAGCGCTGCCAAAGGGGCAGCCCTTGTCCCTTTCTTCCCTGGAGAGAAGCAAGGTTTTTTATTATTATATTATCCTTAGTACAAAAATAGTATGTTTTTGATCATTTTTAAAAGAGACATAGCCAAGCACGGTGGCTCATGCCTGTAATCGTAGCACTTTGGGAGGCCAAGGGGGGTGTGGATCACTTCATGTCAGGAGTTCGAGACCAGCCTGGGCAATATGGTGAAACCCTGTCTCTACTAAAAATGCAAAAATTAGCCAGGAGTGGTGGTGCACACCAGTAATCCCAGCTACTCAGGAGGCTGAGGCAGGAGGATCACTTGAACCCAGAGGCAGAGGTTGTAGTGAGCCGAGATCTCACTACTGCACTCCAGCCTGGGCAACAAAGCGAGGCTCCATCTCAAAAATGAAATTAAATAAGTAAAAGAGACGTAAAAACTCCTTTGGCTCATACACCTTGCCACCGTCCAGCCGTAATACCCCTGTAATAATCATGATGATGTCTGAGAGTCGATTCTTTCAATATTCTCTATAGTTGGTTTTTTTATATAAAAATGGGACTGAATACTGTATACACTCTTTTGTTCCTGGTCTTTTTTCCATGATCCAGGTGGTTTTATCCCCCAGGGTCTCTTCTTCTTCTTCCTCCCTCTTGCTTGTCGCCCTCTCATTGTTGGGAAACTGCAGACTGTTCTCTTCCCCATGTCCCTTCCTGCTGGGACCTCAGAAGCTGCTGCCATTCAGTGAGCCACTGCCCATGGTTGCCATGAGAAGGGATGCTAGGAGTTCAAGTTCCTGGAGCCTCAACCACATTGGCAGGAACTGCCTCACCCAGATAGCTCCCCCAGCTCAGAGATCCCAAGCCTTGGGGTCCGAGAGCCACCCAGAGCGGAGGCAGAGAGGAAGTTGGAATCAAAACCGCACAAGCCCGTCTCTTCCCCGTACCAGTGCTCCAACCCGTGGAGCTGACAAACAATCTTAAAACAGGAATTTTAAAAATAAGGAAAACAAGAAAGGGAAGAGAAGCCAGGCAGTGGGAAAGAGCCGCTCCCCTCAACAGGAGTCGTTTTCTGTCCAAAGCCTGCTCTGCCAGCCATCCTGGCTTTACTCCTGGAATCCATCACTGGCTAGGTTTTAGAGGGACTGCCATGACAAAGCACCACAGCCCAGCGGCTTAAACACGGACACTTACTCCCCACAGTCCTGCAGGCTGGAAGTGAGATGGAGGCACAGGCAGGTTGGTTTCTCCTGAGGCCTCTCTCCTTGGTTACGGACACCATCTCCCCTCTGTACCCGCAGGGTCGCCCCTCTGCGTGTGCCTGTGTCTCCCTCCCATCTTCTTATAAGGACACAAGTCAATGGATTAGGGCCCACCCTAATGATCCCATTTTAACTTAATTCTGAAAAATCTATAAATACAGTCACATTCTGACGTCCTGATGATTAGGATTTCAACATACAAATTGGGTAGGGGACTGTATTGACATTTTGGACACACACACCCACCCCTCTTATTGCCACAACTGAAAATGGCTCCAAATATTGCCAAATGTCTCCTGGGAGGAGGGGTTACAACACCACCCGCTCCCTGAGAGCCATCACCTAGACCTGAAAGGAAAGGAGGATCCACATGGGATGCTGTGGCCTCCCGAAGCCCCACAAGACTCCAGACAGAGGAGGAATTTGGCCACTGGCTTACGTCAGGCTGGCCTCATTCACCACCCTGTGGGGAAATCTAGGCATGTGGCTTCAACAGTGCAAGGGAATACCGCCAGGTCCCCAGGTCCCCAGGTCCCCGCATGCCTGCTGAATCCGTGATCCCATTTCAGGGATAGAGCACCTGGACGCATCAGCGATGCTGACTTGCAAAGCTGTACAGAGCCGCGGCCACCCAGCCCAGCTCCCTCACTTCCTGAAAGTGCAGAGACAGGGAACCACTTGCCCAAGGTCACACAGAGTTCCACCTGATAGGACTGCAGCCTGGTCTCCTGGCACTCGGCCCAGTGCTCTCCAAATGGCCACAGGCTCTGGGCACCCAGGCAGACCCTGGCACGGACACCTCCCCTCTGGGGCCTCAGCAGAATCCCCAGCAAGCACCCTGGCCGGACAGAGCCAGATAGGGCCTGCCTGGACTCTGGGGAAAGATTTCCCAGGAGCGACCCCAGGACAAGGGCTTGGAAAGTCCCCCCACCCACCCACAAGGAAGGAGCACCCCACCTGCGAGGGTTCCCACTCTCCCAGACACAGTGTTTCCCTCCAGCCTGCACAACCCTTGGAAGCTGCAGCCCTCCCTGCCAGAGGCCCCCAGAGCCCCTCACCTCGTGCCTCCGCACGTCCTCCTCCCTGTCCCGGCCACTCCGCCAGGCCATCGAATGGGAGAGGGAAATTAAATCTGAGCCTTGATTTTGTGAGGAAAATAATGAAAGCGCACAAGGTGAAGTGAATCAAGAAAAATGACACAAGTGACTGGCTAAAATAAATGTTATCAAAGAATCAGGGAGGGAGAGGCTCATGTGAATGTCCACGTGGGGAAAGAGATGACAAATTTCACATCTTGTAATCAAAGCTCCATTTCTCTTCACGTGCAGTTACCAGGCTGTGAATGCTCGGGCCCAGCCAACCCTTCCAAAGCCAACAGCTCAAGGCCAGCAGCTCAAGGACCATGCTGCGGAAATGTGGTCCCTCACAGATTCAGTGACTCCCAAGACACACTGGCCCCAATGAGCACCAGATCACAAAGGTGTGAGCCGGGCTTGTAAACACATGCAGGCCTCAGACCAGAAGCCCAACAGGATTGGAATGCATGCTGCCTCTCCTTCCTAATCCTTTTGAGCTGCTTTTGCTGGGAATGTGCCATTTCCAGGGGGCTCTTCAGCTTTTCCGCTGAGCAGTGAGTCTTGTTAGAGGCAGCTGGGACACTGGTGAATCATAAGCCTGATTTGAAGGGACTGGATGTCCAGGCTCTGTGATTCCCAGACTCCTGCCACTTACAGCCCTGCTGAGAACTCCTTTCAGCTCAGAGCCTTCCTGTAGATCCACCTTGCAGGCCTCGGGATGAGAATCTAAGTGAGGTGGCTTCTCTATCCTTTCTGCCTTCTTCCTGCCTGGGATGTGTATGCAGCACCCGGAAGCAGTGCAGCCGTTCTGCAGCCTTGAAGATGAAAGGCACCTGCTATGGAGGGCAGGACAAGGGAAAGGGCCTGGGTTGTGTCTCAGCTCTGCACCACTTTCCTCTGAACATCTTGGCACAAAGATTTAGGGACAGCAAAGAGGAAGGGAGAGAGGACAGCCAGGACATAAAGGTGACACCAACAGCAAGGAGGGAAAAGAGTCCAACACTTCAAAATGGTCTTCTGGGGTATGGAGCAAGAAGAAGCCACAGGGTTGGTCCTGTTTTCTGAGTGACTGATGCCTTATCATTCTTCAGGTCTCAGATCAAAACACTTGATTGGAGAAACCCACCCTGACAACCCCAGCTAAAATATCCACCATCACCCTCCCCACGACCCTGCACACTCTGTGAGGTGGGCAACCCTTCATCTCTCTCACCACTCCAGATGAATGGATGGATGGATGGATGGATGGATGGATGGATGGATGGGTGGATGTAGGGTGGATGACAGAAAGATGGACAAATGATGGATGGATGGATGGATGTAGGATGGATGAGAGAAGGATGGACAGATGATGGATGGATGGATGGATGGATGGATGGATGGTAAGTAGATGATGGATGGATGAGAGAAGGATGGACAGATGATAGTAGATGGGTGGATGGATGGGATGGATGGATGGATGGATGGATGACATGGATGGATGGATGACATGGATGGTTTGGCTGTATCCCCACCCAAATCTCATCTTGAATTGTAGTTCCCATAATCCCCACATGTCATGGGAGGGACCCAGTGGGAGGTAATTGAATCATGGGGGAAGTTACCTTCATGCTGTTCTCATGATAGTGAGCTCTCATGAGATCTGATGGTTTTGTAAAAGGCTTTTCCCCCTTTGACTCAGCACTTTTTCTTGCTGCTGCCACGTGAAGAAGGACATGTTTGCTTCCCCTTCCACTACGATTTTAAGTTTCCTGAGGGCTCTTCAGCCATTTCCTCAACTGTGAGTCAATTAAACGTCTTTCCTTTATAAAGTACCCAGTCTCGGGTATGTCTTTATTAGCAGCATGAGAACAGACTAACACAGATGAATTAATAAATGCCCAGGGATCTTCCTCGTGTACCACAGTGCCCTTCAAACACAAACTTGTTTAAATAAAATGTAGTGACTGTTTAATTTGGAGCAGCAAGGCAGAAAAATCTATCTAAACCATGAAGACTGTCTCGCACAGAGAGGAAGGCACCAGCAAACTCTCACACAGGTCAGACCAGACTTTGGCAAATTGCTGATCCTGTCTGTGCCCGTTTCTCAAGGGGGCTTCACAGCATGTTCCAAGGTGGCTGGTTGGCCTATAAAATCCAGTGGTTTTGTGGCCAAATTAAAGAAGGCAATAGTTTCCAAAGCCAACAGCTCAGAAAAGCTGATCACTCTGAGACTCCAAGGAAAGGGAGCTTCTGGCTGCAAATCCTTGAAACACAAGAAAGAAATAGCTGCTGGACTCAGGGTGGGCTGGGGTTCTGGACGGGGCTCCCCAGCATCCCTCCAGAGTGGGAAGCAACTGAGCTGAAGGTTGGTTCTGGGTGAGGGGGCCCTTCCGGGAGAGGTGGTGGAGGCTACCTTCATTTGTCAGGGGACCCAAAACTGCAGGATGGTGCTCCTGGCATGGCCTCCACCAGGCTGCAAGATGCACATAGCCCTTGTTACAGGCCGGGGCCGTGAGTCTCTGCCACAGGCACAGCCTTCCTGGGCAAATGCCTCCCCGACGGTGCGTGGGAGAAACGGAACTTCATTACACAGATTAATAAAACATAAATATGGGCTTGGAAATCTAATAATAGCTGGTTTATATGCTAACGAGCCCTCCAAGCAGCAAGTTCAAGGTCTTTCCATGACCAAACAGAGCACCGAGAGGGCCTGGGGTTCACGGCAGGGGAGCTCTTGTCTCTTGTTTTGTCACCCCGCTAGGTAGCCTTCACCTCACAAAACAGACACATGGATAACAAATGACATTTCTGCTAGGTGAATCTGATTTTCCTATGACATTCATAATTAAAAACAAGGACATGTTCCCATAGAGAAGAAAAACCCCGCTGACGGTTAGTGGGAAGGGCTAAGGACCGGCCCCTTCTTCAGCATGGTGAGTGAGCAGCGCCATGTGTGCTCCCAGGGCTGGGGGCAGCTCTGCACACCCAGTGGACAGCAGACACATGTCCTGCAGCAGCTTGGCCCTGGGCCGTGCCCCAGCGGGACCTCACGACATGTTTATTGAACTGGATTGGAGCAGCTGTCTTAGCAAGCCCTGCAAGCCTGTTTACAGTGCTCACCCTTTCTGACCTCATTACCCACCCACTCTGGCTCTCAAAACCCCTCCACTTTAACCTTCAGAGCCCACAGTCAGTCATCAGCAAAATCCCCTGTACCTCCAAGCACTCCTCTAGAGTGTCCCTTCACCCACTGGCTCCAGCAGGGCCCTGGCTCTCTCCCCCATGGTGCATGCCTCCCCTGCTGCGTCTTAGCTGGGGGCCGTTTTCCCTCCCACGGCCTTGGTCCACGGAGCTGAAGCTGGGTGGGTGGCCTTCTGCTTTTCACCGTGGCTTTCAGGCTACACTGGTGAGCTTCCGCTTACTGTCTAACAAATGACCAAAAAACAGCGGCACTAACGCTACACACCACAGCCACAGCAGTTCCTTCCCACAAATCTGTGGGCTGTCTGGGTGAATTTTCTGGTCCCTGCTGGTCCCAGCTGAGCTCTCTGACGTGTCGTGCTCCCCAGGCTGGTGCGTTAGTGGCTGGATAATCTCGCTGGGCTTCCTCACCCGTTGTGCACCAGCAGACCATCGGCCAAGGCTCCCAGTTCTCCCCCGAGCAGCATCTCACCTTCTAGCAGGCTGGCTTGGGCCTGTGCCCATGGCAGCCTTACAACCCCAGGTCCAGCAAAAGGACAAGCCCCAGTGAACATGGGCTTTTCAGCCTTCGACTCTAACGTCCCACTGGTCAAAGCGAGGTATGCGGCCAAGTCCAGAGTCTGTGCAGGACCCCACCCACCAGGACCCCACCCACTAGGAGCAGAGACACAGGACGGGAGAGCACTGGGGTCATTTTTACCAATGGTCTACGCGCAGACCCTGTTCCCTCCCTCCACAGTCAAAGCCTCCTCTCTGAGTCCTATGTCAGTGGGCGTGGTGGCCCTATCCCCTTTGCCGAGTCCCCCTCCAGCCCTGGTTCCTGGAAGGCTCAGCTTCTGTTGCTCACGCTCTGCCCTCACCCCATGCCCGCCCAGTCATGGGGAGTATGACTCCTCTCAGCCCCTCCTCCACTTCGGCCCTCACGGAGCATTGGCTGAGCTCCTCCCTCATGGTCATGCGATGTCAGACACCCTCACAACTGCAGCTGCCATCCTCCCAACCCCTCCCTGGGCCACGCCAACTGCAGCAGCCCTTCCCTGCAACCCCCGTGGGCCCTCCCTGCACGGCTGCCGCCGACTCCCACCCCTCCAATAGCTCCTAGGCCCCCCTCGCCTTTGCTTCATCTTTAGAGGCTTCCTTGCAAGACCCTCATGTCCTGCCGTTTTGGCATCCTGCAAAGCCCCCGTCCCAGGGACAGCCGCCATCCCCCCACTCACAGCACCCGCATCCTTCGGCTCAACGAGGATGAGGAACAGCTCATGCCATCGGCCTCGCTTTACACTCAGCCCACGCATCTCAAGGGGGTCCCTCATCCTCCCTGCTGGCCCGGCCCCCAGCCCCTCCACACACTGGTCTCCTGGGTGATGGCATCATGTCACTGCCTCAAATGGGAGCTTCCAGGAGTTTCCACAACCCACCTCGGTGCCGGTGCCCTCCACCTTCTCCCTTGTCACCCCAGGGGCCAGTCCAGGCCCCTCTCCAGCGCCAGCCCTCCTCCTGTGCACTAAGTTCATCCCCTCGCCCCTGCCCAGGCCATCACCCCAGCAAGCCTGCTTCCGTCTGCTCCCTCCTGAGATAGTCCCTCTGCCACGCCACCCCCAATAACACATGAAACTCACCTGCTGCTGTATTTCTCCTTAACCAACAAGCACACAGAACACAATGCACAAGGCACAGCTCCCTCCTGGCTTCCCCTACTCCCCCACTCCCCTCCACAGAGAAACAGCTCATAAGAGCCATCCACACCCATGATCTCCACTCCCTCTCCCGCCACTGTCTCGAGTCCGCTCACTCTGAGCATGACATCCACACTGCCACCCAACTTCTTGGCCAAGGTCATCAGTTACCTCCACGCTGCTGACCATGGTGGCCCACGCCAGGTCCCGTGGCAGCAGCCCGTGGCCGCGTGATGGCTCCTGCCTGCTGGGCATGCTTTCGTCCCCTGTCCTCCAGGATGTCACACCCTTCTGCTTCGTCATGCACTTCTCTGGTCACTCCTTTGCTCAGGAACACTGTGTGGCCACACAGGTGGGTTCTGCACAGTTCCAGGGGTGCGATTCACATGACCTGTGAGGTGAATGGTGATCCTGTAGTTAGGGGACGTGGCTGCTTTGCCTTTGTGGATTCCACTCCTCCCCTGCCTCCTAACAGTGGGGCCCAGGTTTTCATTCTGGGATCTCTCCCTCTCTCTGCCCACTCACCCGCTGGTGAGCACATCCAGCCTCAGCCCTACACTCAAATCTCCTGAACGCATGTTCTCTGTCTGTGATCTTTCCTCCAAATGTCAGGTCCACTTTTCCTAGAGATTCCCCAGTAGCGCCACTGGGATGTCCAATAAGCATTGCATATTACCATGTCCAAATCCACATTCCCCAGAGCTGCCCCCAGCCATCTCTCAGTTCAGCTGCGACTCCATCTTCCAGTCCCTCCAGCCCAAAACAACGAAATCAAGTCCTGTTACTCCTCTGCTCGAAACCCTCACATGGCTTCTGGCTCACACAGAGCAAGAGCCAAGGTCACCAGAGCCGCCCTCCAGACCCTCGGGATGTGGCTTCAGCATCCCTTGCTGTCCTCTCCCCAAGCCCACTCCGGCCTTCTGGCCTCCTGTCTGCTCCTGGAGCCTGGCCATGTGTTTCTGCTCATATTCATTTATTCTCACACTGTGATAAAGATACCACCCGAGACTGGTAATTTATAAAAGAAAGATGCTTAATTGACAGTTCTGCAAGGCTGAGGCGGCCCCAGGAAACTTACAATCGTGGCAGAAGACAAACAAGCCACAAGCGCCCTCTTCACAAGGCCGCAGGAAAGAGAGAAAAGCCCCCGAGAAACCGCCATTTATAAAACCATGAGATCTCGCGAGAACTCACTCATTATCACGAGAACAGCAGGGGGGGAAACCGCCCCTGTGGTCCAATCACCTTCCACCACTCCCTCCCTCCACCCGCGGGGATGCTGGGGATTACAATGGAGATGAGATTCAGGTGGGGACGCAGCTGCACCCTCTCAGTGCCTCAGGACACTTGCATTTGCTGTGCGTCTGGCTGCAGTGCTCTTTCCCTGCTGTCTGCAGGGCTCCTCCCTCCCCTCCTCCAGGTCTGCACCTGTTCCTCGCCCTCTCGGGAGACCTTCCCTGGTCACCTGCTTCCAAACGCGGCTCTCCTCTCCGTTTGCCTCCTCCCTTACGCCTTCTCCACAGTACTCAGCCTCAAACAGAAACATGTTTTACTTTTTAAAATACTGTTGTTGCCTCCACTGGCATGCCAGCTCCACGAGGGCAGGGCTTTGTCTGCTTTGCTGATCATGGCACCCTAGACAGCCGTGCCTGGCACCTAGTAAGCGCTCAGTAAATCTTTTTGAGTGAATAATTAACACCTAAATGAAGACTCATGCTAAAAGTGCAGCGGCAGCATCCCTCCCGTCCCCAGGGCAGCCATCTCTCCAGGTGCTGCGGGTCATCTGCCTTAACCAGCTCTTCTCTTCTGGCGGACTTCCCCTCATATTCCTGGGAGCGGCCCCGGCTACCAAAGGCATCTAGCACTGAGCCCCCAGGGTAAACCCTGGAGTGTCTGTCAGTACCCCAGCAAGGATGCCGAGCCTTAAAGGAGAGCCCTAGAACTATTCCTGCCCTGGGAGTCTGGGCCTGGGGGAGTGTGTGTGTGGGCATGCCTGTGTGTGCCCATTCATGCATGTGCATGTATATAGTTGTACATGTGTGCATGTGTGTGTACATGTGTGCCCTGTGTGAGTGTGTGTCTGTACATCTGTGCATATGTGCATATATGTGTGCACTATATAAGCATGTGCATGCTTATGTGTGTGAGCACGCATGTGCATGTGTGGTTGTGCATGTGTGTACCTGTGTGCCCTGTGTGTGTGTATGCTTGTGTGCACATGCATGTATGTGCATGTGTGTACATGTGTGCATACATGTGTGCCCCATATAAGTGCATGTGTGCTTATGTGTGCATGAATGTATGTCTGTGCATGTGGTTGTGCATGTGTGTACATGTGTGCCCTCCATCAGTGTGTGCCTGCTTATCCATGTGTGCACATGCACATATAAGCATGTGTGTGGTGGTGCATGTGTGTGTACATGTATGCCCTGGGTGAGTGTGTGCATGCTTATGTGTGTGTGATTGTTCATGTGTGCCCTGGGTGTGTGTGATGTGTGCACGTGTGTGTGCACATGTGAGTGTGGAGGGCTGCTGGAAGGCAGCTTACTCCCAAACTCATACTGTCCTCAGGGCATCTCACACCCCTGAGGGGAGACGGGGGTCCTGGGTGTCCCTGTCCTGAGACAGATCTGGAAGTCACCTTCCACTGCGGCAATGAGAGTGAAGGGCAGTGCCCACCCGCTGCCTGCTCTGACCACACACCTGAGGCAGGACCTGTTGCCTGCTCAGCACACAGTTCTCGTCCAGGGGACAATTCCCTTTCCTTGAGGCGTTCTCTCTCTGTTTTCTTTTTTTTTTTTTTTTTTTTTTTAGTCAGGGCCTTGCTCCATCACCCAGGCTGGAGTGCAGTGGCACGATCTTGGCTCACTGCTGCCTCTACCTCCTGGGCTCAAGCAATTCTCTGGGATCACAGGTATGTGCCACCATGCCCGGCTAATTTTTGTGTTTTTAGTAGAGATGGGGTTTTGCCATGTTGGTCAGTCTGGTGTCAAACTCCTGACCTCAAGTGATGATCCACCTGTCTCAGCCTCCCAACGTGCTGGGATTATAGGCTTGAGCCACTGTGCCCGGCTTTGAGACTTTCTCTTTCTGAAGATAAATGTCTGCTGACCTCACAACTGATGGTGCCCCTCCCCCACTCACACCACCCACTTGCCCCATCTGCTCACTGCACACGGGGGCCAGAGCCCCCATTCCCAAACTCCCCTCAGACAGAAACAACTGGGACTGGCAGCTTCTGGGCAGCAAAGCTCAGCTCGCTCTGCCTTTTCACCCTTGTTTTAAGGTCAAAAGGAGAAAAATTGCTTCTCAGTTCTATGTTTCACCTATAGCTAACCCTGGAACTAAATTAGTAGGTATTTCCTGCCTTATTTGAGTACAGTCAAGATGGGTGATCAGGCCCCACAGCCACCATATTGGGCTGTCAAACGTTATGCGCTGCTCCGTATTCACTCTCCAAGTCCCTCTAGACACCGTGGGGAATACGGTCCCCGACCATGCTGGAGTCCTCCCAGAACCTGTGGGGAATATGGTCCCTGACCGTGCTGGAGTCCCCCTAGACATTGTGGGGAATAGGGTCCCCAATCATGCTGGAGTCCCAAATGTCCAGTCAGCCCTGTGCACAGGAGCCCCTGAGCTAGAGTGGAAGACACATTCTTTGCACAAGGAATTGTTCTGGACATCTAGACATCTAGTAAGAGTAGAGAACTTGACAGGGCACAGTGCTGCATGCCTGTGATCTCAGGACTTTGGGAGGCCAATGAGGGAGGATCACTTGAGCCCAGGAGCTTGAGGCCAGCTAGGACAACATAGTGAGACCCTGTCTCAATCAATCAATCAATCAATCAATCAATCATTTTTAAAAGAATAGCGAATTTGCCGGGCACAGTGGCTCATGCCTGTAATCCCAGCACTTTGGGAGGCCGAGGCGGGCGAATCACAAGGTCAGGAGATCGAGACCACAGTGAAACCCTGTCTCTACTAAAAATACAAAAAATGAGCCAGGCGAGGTGGCGGGCGCCTGTAGTCCCAGCTACTCGGGAGGCTGGGGCAGGAGAATGGCGTGAACCCAAGAGGCGGAGCTTGCAGTGAGCCAGGATCATGCCACTGCACTCCAGCTTGGGCGACAGAGCAAGACTCCGTCTCAAAAAAAAAAAAGAATAGAGAATTTACCATTAGTTGAATTCTTGGTGGTACAGCAGAGTGGTCATCTACACAAACTCTGGATCTAAAATACTGCGGCCAAAACCCCAGCTCTCCCACTTACTCTGTGTGACCGTAGGTAAGTCTCTCCACCCCTCTGTTCCTCACCTTCCCAATCTGTAAAATGGGTGACAATAATGAGCGCCACTGATATAGTTTGGACGTGTGTCCCCTACAAATCCCATGTTGAAATGTGGCCTCTAGCGTTGGAGATGGGCCTGGTGGGAGGTGCATGGGTCATGACGACGGATCCCTCATGAATGCTGGCTGCTGTCCTCACAGTAAGAAGTGAGTCCTCTTTCTATGAGTTCATGTGAGACCTGGTTGTTTAAAAAGAGCCTGGCCCCTCCCTCCTGTCTCTCTTGATCCTTCTCCCACCATGTGATGTGCCAGACCCCTCTTCGCCTTCTGCCGTGACCGTAACCTCCCTGAGGCCTCTCCAGGTGCAGCCTGCAGAACCATGAGCCAAAATAAACCTCTTTTTTTAATACGTTACTGTGCCTCAGGGATTCCTTTATGGCAACACAAATAGACTAACACATCTACCTTCTAGGGTATTGTTAGGAGCCAATGAGTTAACACCTATAAAGCTTCTCTGTGCTTAGCACAATGACAGACTTGCAGCTATTCTTTCAGAAAACCTAGAATGAAACAGATCAGGTGTTGGATCAGGTACCAGCTGATCACATTTTCCAACTAGTTTGGAGTCTCAGGTCTAGTATTCTCCATCCTCATGAGTCATTCACTAGGACTTGCAACCCAAACCTCTACAGAGTAATGACCAGCAGGAAAAAGAAGCAGCTGCTAAGTGCTGGTTCCCTTTTGATCTTTATTTAAAGGAGGATTAGGAAATCCTGCAGAACTGAAAAGCCTAAAGTGAGGCTATGGTAAGGACAGAATTTTTTTAAGCAAGCAGATCAAAGAGGGAGGTAGCTCCTGGTGCTCCCAACATCTGAAGCGATTCTTTTAATCAGGCTTCAGACTGCCTGAAGGTTGGCAGGACGACAGCGTGGCTCACCATCCCCAAACCCGCGTGCTTTCCAGGCAATGAACCACAGGGCTTGATCTTTTTTCCCTACACACCAGGACAAGGAAAAGAAGCTAGCTGTTGTTAAGCTTCATGCAGGGCCAGTGAGTTGCCTGTGTCACCTCATTAATCCCATGACAACCCTATGGGGTGAAAAATGTTATGCCTTTGTTGGAAACGAAGGAGCTAGGCCTCAGAGAGACTCTGTCACTTGCTCAAGGTTATACAAGACAAATGGGAAGTGAGAGTCACATCAAGGTCCACTCCGCACACACGCTCTTCCCACTGCCCCCAGGAAATAGCCTTTGGTCCTGGGCTCTCCGAAAATTCAAAGACAATTTGGGAATTGTTTACATCCCCAAATCTTCTGTCCCCCATTTTTTCTTACTGGCGTCCCGGGGGGCCCCAAAGTAGAGAAGGCACCATGGGTTGCCCCTGCATTTGCTGAAGTGCTCAGGAAGTTCCATCCAGGAGCCACCGGCTCTCTAACGTCCCCTTTGCCCACCTGGTCTCCAGATCTTTCCACACCTGGGCTGTCCAGTCCCACTCTGATGGGGCTTCTGCAGTTAGCAAGGTCAAGGCCATCGTATATTTTTCAGAGAGCCACATGCCGCCCTCAGCAAGCACTCCCAGGTTCCTCATTCATGAAACGGGAGCACGAAGGTTGGTGCAGGCAGAAGAGAAAACTAGGACAGACTTTTCAGAAGTGGAGAAAAAGTAATACCCTTCGTAGGTGAGCTGCTGAAATCGTCCCACAGGGAGCATTTTGTTTTTGATGAAACAGTTGACATTTGCCTCCAGGAGCCCGAACTGAGAAAAACGGAGTAGGCACTATTTATCCCAGCCAGGGATTGCAGTGTTTTGGCCGACACCCCCTGGGGCTCCAGCAGACTACTCAACCAAAATACAAAAACAGGAGTTGATGTGATGTCTTCTCCATGCAAAGTGAGACAGCTGGCGTCTGCTTTTTCCTGCATAAACAGGAGTTGACAAACAAGTTATAAGCAGGTGCCCAGCTGGTGTACTGCCCTCTGCTCTCCTGATACAGATGCCGTGTGCCCCCATTCATGCAAACCCATAGGGACTTTGGAGGTTGGGTTGAAGTACCAGGACCACAGGGAATGGAAATGAGGTTTGTGGAACAAAAGCATGCTCTATGACAGGCAAGGTTTCAGCAGCTGACATGCTCGAATATTGTGGAAGCATTCTGGATCCAAATCTGCCTGCTGGGAGTAGCAGACGCTGGTGATATTTCACACCTTAGTGCCTCAGCCCACTTGACCTCAGTGCTATTAGCGAGAACAAGTCCTCCACCTCAGGAACCCTGCATCTCCCTGCTGTGTGGAGTCAGAGCTTTCTCTGATACAATAGAGGCTGCTCTGCCTTTCATTGGCACAGCCCAGAGGCATGGGGAGGGGACACTCCCAGAAGTAACCTGAAAGAATAGGGGATGGGAGTTGATGGACAAATGGCCCAGCCTCACTTCCTTCATAAGCACAATAATGAGAGGCATTCTACACGGTGCCCAGAGTGCCCAGTAGAACTAGAGCTCAGTTGAACACAGCTGTAATCATCTCAATAGAAAACGCTTTCATTGAACTCTCCTCCTGCCCTATTCCACCCCCACTACCCCTGCTTCTACACCCTGGGATCACTGCCCCATGAAAGTAGCTGCATCCAAGACCTTGTCTCAGACTCTGTTTCTAGGGAATCCAAACTTAACAAAGAAAACAATCCTCAGGATGGAATCATGGACTGGACTGCTACCTGGAAAGACATCAACAAAGACTTCATGACGGGGTCTTCAGTGATGTTAATCGCTTAAGTTAACATGTTAAGCACTGTCTCATGGGCAGTTCAATGCACATTGATGGGATCTTGCTTCAAGTCTGTGCTGCCTTGACTCTCCACTTTTCTGCCCCAAGGCTTTCTCCAAAACTGCAGAATGTCCCCCACACAGGGACAATCCTCAAATGATGAAGATTGGGAGCTGATGGATAAATCCCTAGGCGATGTTAAGTGTGACAACAATCCCTCTAAACTATAAAATATTTGCCTGTCGTGTGTTGGGATGAGATTCAGGCATAAGGAAAGCATTGGCTTATACACTAACTAGCACTTGAAGTGTATGAAAGCAGTAGTGGTTATAATGATGGGAGAGTTTGCTGGGTTTTGTTAACTGCCTTAGATTTGATGAAAGAGAATGACAAGCTCAGGTCAGCCAATTATCAGCTCAGGCTATGTTGTCAAAGCCAGAACGCCTCCAAAGCATCATTTACAGTGACCCTCATCTCTTGCAGCCAGAGGGCAGATGGTGCTGAAAATCAGGACTGTAATTAAATCTAAGGGTGGAAAAACCATAAAAGAGACTGAATGTGTAGCCTTGACAGGTCTCCAAGGCTAATGTCAGGGATCAATACAGAAAGAGTGGGACTCCAAGTCCAGGGATGGAGACATGTGGAAGAATGCACCTGAGAATTTGGGACCTTATCCACTGACCCCTCCAAATTGAAAGAGAGAACTTTCTCCCCCTTTCTAGAGAGGAAAACCCTCTTAATTGGTGACTATGAAAAGGCAAGCCTTCATCTGATGATGCTCCATAAGGTGATGCTTGTCCTCAGGTTCCCTCTTCCTCTCCTCATTACCTCCAGACCAATAACTAGTGTCAGTGATCAGCATATCCCAAGCAGGCTGTGAGAAATCTAGGATGAGTGGTGAAGGAAAGAGATGCTGAATTTCAGTTATGACCTCTCAGGGCCTGCTACAGCAGCAATACTAGCTGTGTTTGACAGATCCCTCTGGCTTAAGCCTTTCATTAGGGAGTTCAACTGGCCACCACGTTGAGATTCAGTGATAGAGGGAACATAAGGTGAGGCAGGTGCAGATTAACAGTTAAGGGGCGGACTGTAGCAGGCTCCCCCTGGCCCGCCCGATTTTAGCACTGCTATCGTGGACAGTTCCGTGCATTTTGACGGGGTCTTGGTTCAAACCTGGGCTACCTTGACTCCCTGCTTTTCTACACCAGGGCTTTCTCCAAAGCTGCAGAATGTCCCATACACAGAGACAACCTTCAAATGAAATTGGGAGTTGGTGGATAAATACTCCCGCCTTGTATCCTTCAGAAAGTAATTCTAAAGTGCATTCTAGAAAATTCCTCATAGGGTCTCCAGCAGAATTAAGAACTAGCTGTCCACAGTGGTAACTGGCTTAACAATGGATCCTTGATTGATTCTTCCCTCCCCTCCTGTCCCACTACCATCAATCTACTCTGCAGCTTCCTGGGAATCTACTCTCAGTTAAGCTCCCTGTGCTGCAGCCCTTGCCTCAGGCACTGCAAGTGGGACATCCATGAACATTGGGTAATGTTTTTGCTTTGTACCTTAGCCAGGGGGCACTCACAATGTGTGAGATTCTGCCCAGTGTAGAGGAAAGGCAGGAGCCCTTGGGTGGCCCACTCTGTGGTTGAGCCAGACATGGATATGTGAATGATTCCAGAGATATCCAGTTTTTATCCATTGCATTGGCTTTAATTGTCCATGATTCAAATCATAATAACTATTGATCATTCCCACTTTCTGGGGGTATAAAGTTCTTTGGTTGCCTCAGTTTACTTTGGCTCATAAGACCCCTCCTGAAGTAGCTCCTTGTGACCTCTATGACCTCATGTCTCCTTTCCAGTCCCACCGAGGCACTCCACTTCCAGTCATGTAGAGTGACTCCATTCCTGTCATGCCTCACACACTCTCATCTTCTGGTCCAAGCTCCAGGATTTAGCTACCTGGAGGAACTCTGTCTCTCCCCACCTGAGCCCTGAGCCCACCCTGGACCTATTCTAACCTAACTATCTTTCCAGTGCCCTGTCACTCTCTTTGCCAGCATGTGCTGGGCATCCCTCCCAGGTGCTCCAAGGACTCCTCGTGCCTAGTCTGTCTGTTGTAACTATAACAATCTTTTGACTTTCTCTATTGACTTGTGCATATAAACCATGGTACTGTGAGCTTTATGAGAACAAGAACTATGTTTCACCCATTCTTGTAACCCCAAAACCTAGCACCATTCGGGGCATGTATCAGGTGTTTAGTAATGTTTGTTTTTTAAAAAGTTAGGTTGGTACAAAAGTCATATCTACAAGGTGTCACAATAGTCCATTCATGCACGTATTATTTTAATAGGGCTGCTATAACAATGTAACACAAATAGAGCAGTTTAGTAGAACAAGGGAAAATTATCCTCTTGTGGCTCTGGAAACTGCAGGTTTAAGATCAACATCTGAACAGGGTCACGGTCACTCAGATACTCTGGGTAGAATCCTTCCTTGCCTCCTCCAGTTTCTGGTGTGGCCATTAACCCTTGGCATTCCTCGGCTGGCAGCTGCCTCACTCTGATCTCTCTGCCTTTATTATCACAGGGCATTCTCTCTGTGCGTAAACTTGTGCAAAGTCACCCATGAGATCAGGATTTATTTATTGTAGCAGCCAGCCTTTCCTTAGCCTAACTGACACATCACTGGATACTACAACTGCACAGTTCTCATCTGGGGGTGAGAAAACACCTTACAGGGAAGACTTGGCTACTCCGCATTCAAACTTCACTGAAAACCTTCAAGGTAGAAACTGTTGTCACCCATTTTTCAGATGAGAAAGGAGGCTGAGAAGTTAAAAACTTGACCCAAGATTAATCTGCTAGTGAAAGTAGAGGTTGGGCTGAACACAGGTATGTGAGTGACTACCCAACCTTTGAGAAAATGGCATGAGGTCCAAGATTTCCTGCAGAGTCTCAGTGTGGTCAGCTCCCAACAATGCAGGTTCCTGGTCCCCTGATGCTTCTATTCTAAATGGAATTTTCGAGTTACCAGGTAGCTCTCCTTCCATATTTGCCTGGGACAGCACCTCCCACTGTCAACTCAAGGATCACCCTGGGATCACTTGTGTGGAGCTTGGCCCTGGGAAGGTCCCAGGATGTCCAGAGCCCACATTCCTGTCTCACCCACATTCCAAGTGGGACAGGAAAAGGATGGTGGCACACATACAGGTGACTGTGGGTATCCAGGAGCCGTGTGGCCACACCTGGGCAAGGCCCACCAGGCAAGGGGCCACATGGGAGAGGCCTCCACTTGTTCTTTCCCTGTCATACCTCTGACGACAGGGCACAACCAACTGGCCACCTGATGAGGTGTTTGCTGCCATCCTGTCTGTTAGACCCAGAGCTCCATGCAGGCAGGAACTGCACCTGTCTCAAGCATCACCAGACATCAGCATCAAAGACAAAGGAGCAGGAAGGTGCTCAGTCAATGCACCAAATGAATGAATGAATGACGGATCTCCACTGTCACTCTGGTATGGGATGAACTGCATTCTCCTAAAAAACATATGTTGAAGACCTAACCCCGAATACTTCGGAACGTGACCCTATTTGGAAATAAGGCCATTGCAGATGTCATTACTTCAGAAAAGCTCATGCTGGAGTAGGGTGGGCCCTAATCCAATATGGCTGGGGTCCGTCTGAGAAGATGGCCATGGGAAGACAGAGGCACAGGGAAAAGATGGCCATGGGAGGATGTACCTGCAAGCTGAGGAATGCCAGGGCCTCCTGGCAGCAACTAGAAGCCAGAGGAGGCAGGAAGGATCCTCCCTACAGACTTCAGAGAGAGTGCAGCCATGCAGACACCTCGGTCCCAGGCTCTCAGCCTGCAGAGTGGTGCAGGGACCAGCTTTTGCCGTGATGAGCCCCCACAGCAGTCTGCGGTGCTTTGCTACCACAGCCCCAGGACACTACCCCAAGCCCAGGGCCATAGCACTGGCCACTCAAACCCTTTTGCAGGAGCCACACTGGCACCAGCTGACTGCCTGGAACCCTTCCCTGCACCAACTGCAGCCATGGCCTCAGTCATCTATTCATTTGCGGCAGCTTTGGAGCACCATGGGCCAGGCCTCATGCTGGACACTGGGGACACAATAGGCTCACAGTGCAATCTTCATCCCTCCCATTATTATCACACCATATTGATGCAGGACAGGCAAGCCCCAAAATTGGAGCTTAGCCCAGGAGGGTTCTTGGCTTCACCCAGGAGAGAATTCAAGCGTGAGCCAGTGGTGTTAGACAGCAACTATTATTGAAGTTGCAGTGCACAGCAGCAGCAGAGGTACGGCTCCTTGAGAACCAGGGCTACCCCATAGGCAGTGTGCCCAGGGTAGCCACCCAGAACCACTTCTGTACTCACATTTATACTGGCTTTTAATTACATGCAAATTAAGGGGCAGTTTATACAGAAATTTCTAGGAAAAGTCTGGCAACTTCCCGGTTGTCGTTGCTGTGGAAAGAGGCAGTAACGTCCAGGCGTTGCCATGGCAATGGTAAACTGGCATGGCACACTGGTGGGCATGTCTTATGGAAACCTGCTTCGGCCCTGGCCCTGTTTTATCTAGTCCTCAATTTGGTCCAGTGTCCAAGCCCCACCTCCAGAGTTGAGTCCCACCTCCTACCTCAACATCACTGATGCCTGAGGCCCAGGAAGCTTCAGTAACTTCCCCCAAATCACCCTGCTCTGAGGGACAGTGAGGGACACTGCCTAGGATGTGCTCATGGGGGACCCTGTGAACCCCAGAGCTGGTTGTTGCATGCTGAGACCACCCAGGCAGATTAACAGTGTGTTAAGTTTCCCAACTTTTTTTTTTTTTTTTGAGACAGGATCTCACTCTGTCACCCAGGCTGGAGTGCAATGGCTTGGTCTTGGCTCACTGCAACCTCTGCCTCCTGGGTTCAAGGAATTCTCCTGCCTCAGCCTCCTCAGTAGCTGGGATTATAGGCCTGCACCACGACACCTGGCCAATTTTTGTCTTTTTTGGTAGACACAGCGTTTCACCATGTTGGCCAGGCTAGTCTTGAACTCTTGGCCTCAACTGATTCACCCACTTCGCCTCCCCAAAGTGCTGGGATTACAGGCATGAGCCGCTGCATCCAACCCAAGTTTCCCAAATATTCAGAATGTGATCTGTACGAAAGTATCCTTCCCCCATTCCTTGTTTAAAGATGGCAGCAGGATTGGGCAAAAGTATTCCGCTGCCCAGGGCCCTGAAACCACATGTGGTTTTGAGCAGACCTGGGAACCGAGCCCCTCAGCCTGAGGAGCCCAGGGTCAGGCCGCTCTTCCTGGTGAGCTCAGGACCCAGCAGAGGAGGGCTGTGCCTGTGCACATCTCAGGGCCCGGCTGTACATGCATCTCCTGGGCACTACAGAGGCCACCAGCCTTCTGCAGTGTGCATGGCCCTCCACCTGGCAAGCGCTCATGTTAAATTTTCAGAAATTTTAGGAGCCAGTAGTTAAACACAGCCATTATTAAAAATTAAACTATATAAACTTTCAATTAAGTAAATTATAAAAATGAACATATTAAGTACTCACAATTCATCACTTCCCCATCATTTGACTGCATCTGACTGCATACCGTGCACGCCAGATGGCTCATGTCTGCAGCAGCTGCACGGTGGGGAGTGTGTGGTGGTACCACCAGTCCCTTCTCAGCCCTCCTTCGGTGATGGCACAGTCCTGGGCTCAAATCAGCCATAGTTGCAGTGTTTACACCACGGAAGTAGGCAAACACTGTCAATCAAGGTTAGATTTACTGTTCCATAGATCGCCTAGTCTTAGAAAAGAGAGAAATTGCTAATAATGAGGACGAAACTTTAAAGTACATTGCTGTGTTTCTGGCCATTCATTGCACTGTGATGAGCACAAAAAAATGAGGAAATATTCTTTGAGTATTTGAAAATTATCATCCAATTCAGCAAAGAACCACTCACATAATTGACAAAATGATGATGTTTAGACATATGTCTCTGTTGTTTCATTTCTGTCTTGTTCATTAACATAAACAAAAATACAAACTGACATTCATGTCAGAACTAGACTTGTTCATCAGTTGCAAGCTTTGACTACAACAGATACAAGAGTTTGACAAAAAAATCAACAAAAGCTACCTTCGAGAATCCATCATATGGAATTTAAAATACACAGTATTGTAGATGTTAACGTCAACTGTGTGCTTTATATCCTTTCTTTTTTTTTTTTTTTTTTTGAGATGGGGTCTCGTTCTGTCGCCCAGGCTGGAGTGCAGTGGCCCGATCTCGGCTCACTGCAAGCTCCGCCCCCCAGGTTCACGCCATTGTCCTGCCTCAGCCTCCCGAGAATCTGGGACTACAGGCACCCGCCACCACACCCGGCGGGTGTTTCACCATGTGAGCCAGGATGGCCTCGATCTCCTGACCTCGTGATCTGCCTGCCTCGGCCTCCCAAAGTGCCGTGATCCACCATGCCCAGCCGCTTTATATCCTTTCTATCAGTAATAACATCTGTGCATTTTATCAGAAAGCCAGTTATTGAGCATCACCAGCACAGCACTGTCTCTCAGCTGAGGCCAATCTCAACCTTCTGGATCCTCAACCTTTCCAACACTTTCACTGCATGTGGCCAAAGCTCAGCCCTGGGCCTATAAAATGCAGCCATGGCTGGCCTTGGCCACACAGGCCCTGAAGAGCAGACAACAGCCGGACTAGGAACTGCCAGGCGTGAGGCTCTGAGAGCCCCGGCTAAAGACTCAGGCCTTACCAGACAGAGGAATTTGTTTATGGGAACAATTACCAAGGGAAGTGGCAGTAACGGCAGTGTCAGCCGTGAGCCTGAACGCATCAGTGGGACCTCCCCCCGGGGAAGGCGCATTTAGGTTGACCTGGGCTGCAGCAGGAAAGCCTGTTTTCAAGCTCCTGGTCCTTGACAAGTCCTCTCCTGGACCTGACTCTGCTCTGGCTCCTCTCAGCCCTCTAGGCCTGACCTTTACATCGGTCCTTCACCTTTACATCGGCTCATCCAGTTTCAGCAAAAACTCTGTTAAGCCAGGTGAGCGAGACTGCTCCCACCGTCTACATCTGATTGGGTTCTTCATCCTCCACATCCCCCAGGTGAAGTCTGATCACCTGGCCTAACTTCAGCAAGAATCCCATTAGGTGAGTTGAGCCAGAATCCCCCCGGTTCCCGAGGTTTCCTCTTAGTCATTTTCCATCCACAGACCCCACCCTTCTCCTTAGCTGTAAATCCTCACTTGCCAGTGCTGTGTTCAAAATCAAGCTCGGGGCCAGACGCAGTGGCTCACACATGTAATCCCAGCACTTTGGGAGGCTGACGTGGGCAGATCACCTGAGGTCAGGAGTTTGAGATCAGCCTGGCCAACATGGTGAAACCCCGTCTCTCCTAAAAATACCAAAAAAAAACAACAAACAACAACAACAAAAAAAACATTTAGCCAAGCAGTGGGGTGCACCTGTAATCCCAGCTACTCGTGAGGCTGAGAATAGAGATCACTTGAACCCAGGAGGCAAAGGTGACAATGAGCTGAGATTGCATCACTGCACTCCAGCCCAGGCGACAGAGTGAGACTGTCTCAAAAAAAAAAATAGAGCTCAGTTCTACACGAAAATTCCCTTTCTCCCATTGTAACGGTCCCAAATAAATCCGATTTTAGGCCGGGCACGGAGGCTCAAGTCTGTAATCGCAGCACTTTTGAGGCCGAGGTGGGTGGATCATGAGGTCAGGAGTTCAAGACCGGCCAACCAATATGGTGAAACCCCGTTGCTACTAAAAATACAAAAATTAGCTGGGCGTGGTGGCGTGCATCTGTAGTCACAGCTGTTCAGGAGGCTGAGGCAGGAGAATCCCTTGAACCCGGGAGGCGGAGGTTGCAGTGAGCCGAGGTTACAGTGAGCCAAGGTTGCACCCCTGTGCTCCAGCCTGACTCTGTCTCAAAAAAAAAAAAGATGTTATTTTAGCACTTTAATGATCCCCATTTTCTTTGACAGCCTCTACTCTCGCCCTCCACTGAGCGAGTTCCAGGCTGGGGGATGCCAACCTGACCGACGTCCAGCGTTAGGCTGTCTGGCCAAGAGAACTTGGCTTTTTAAAAAAAATTATGGTAAAATATGCAAAACACAAAACTTACCATTGAAAGAGGTCAGGACACGCCACCCCAAAATATGCCGCTTTGGCACATGGGTTATTTTGAGCTGAAGACACTTGGGAAATGGCAGGTGCAAGAAGGCCTCTCTGGACTCCCCTTTTCTACCTAAAAGCAGGTCACAACGTCTCCCTGAGAAAGGTGCCCTCCCTGTTACCAGGAAGAGAAGAGCGTCCCCATCACCAGAGACTGGGGCTCGGTGCTGAAATGAACCTACAAACCAAAATAACCCCTATTTTCCAGAGCCCCCTGCAGCCCAGCTCCTCTCACTTCCCCACTTTACTGCCCCGAGCCCAAACCTCTTTTGCCGGGTCATTTTCTCACAAACTTCTTTGTCTAAAAGGTGGATAAGCTCTCTGTTCTGGTCACTTCAGGTCTTCATTGTCTTTTTCTTCTTTCTCTTTTTTTTTTTTTTTTTTTTTTTTTGACATGGAGTCTCGCTCTGTCACCGAGGCTGGGGTGCAGTGGCACAATCTCAACTCACTGCAAACTCCACCTCCCAGGTTCAAGCAATTCTCCTGCCTCAGCCTCCTGAGTAGCCGGGATTATAAGCACCACCCCCACACCCGGCTAGTTGTTGTATTTTTAGTAGATATGGGGTTTCTCCATGTTGGCCAGGCTGGTCTCTAACAACTGACCTCAAGTGATCTGCCCGCCTCGGCCTCCCAAAGTGTTGGTGTTGGGATTCAGGCGTGAGTCACCGCGCCCGGCCTCTTCATTTTCTTTTGAGGATTTCCATGTACATATAAAATTTGTTTTCTTTTCTGCTGTTAATCTGTCTTAAGTCAGTTTAATTCTTAGGCCCAAATAAAGACCCTAAAAGAGCAGAGGAGGAATTTTTTCTCCCCTACACCATCTGAACCATTTTTAAGTGCCCACTTCAGTGGCATTAAGCACTTTCACAGAGTCACGCAACCAACACCACCACCCATCTGCAGAACTTCCTTCCTCTTCCCAAGATGAACCTCGTTCCCCATCCAACACTCACTCCCCATTCCCCCTCCCTCAGCCCCTGGCACCCACCACGAGGCTTTCTGTCTCTCCGAATTTGATGACTCTACGGACCTCATATAAGTGGGATTGTACAGTATTTGTTCTGTTGTGACTGGCTTACATTGTGCAGATATATTGTCCTCAAGGTTCATCTGTGTTGACCCTTGTGTCAGGATCTCCTTCCTTTTTAAGACTGAGTAACATTCCACTGTGTGGGTAGACCACGTTTTGTTTACCCATTCACCCATCAATGGACACATGGGTTGCCTACCTTTTGGCTCTTGTGAACAAGGCTGCTATGAACATGGGGGTGCAGATACCCATTTCAGCCCCTGCTTTTAGCTCTTTTGAGGCATGTACCCAGAAGTGCCACTGCTGGATAATAGGGTAATTCTGGTTTTAATTTTTGAGGAGCTGCCATACTGTCTTCCACAGCGGCTGAACCATTTTTCTTTCCCAGCAGCAACGCACAAGGGTACTGATTTCTTCACATCTTTGACAACACTTGTTATTTTCTGTTTGTTGTTTTTATTATTTTATTTTTTTATTTATTGATTTTTGAGACCAAGTCTCACCCTGTTGCCCAGGCTGGAGTCCAATGGCGTGATCTCAACTCACTGCAACCTCTGCCTCCTGGGTTCAAGCGATTCTCCTCCTCAGCCTCCTGAGTAGCTGGGACTACAGGTGCTGCCACCAGGCCCGGCTAATTTTTGTACTTTTAATAGAGACAGGGTTTCACTATGTTGGCCAGGCTGGTCTCAAACTCCTGACCTCAGGTGATCCTCCCAGCTTGGCCTCCCAAGTTCTGGGATTACAGGCCTGAGCCACAGGGCTCAGTCTGTTTGTTGTTTTTAAATAGTCATCCTAATGGGTGTGAAGTGGTATCACATTGTGGTTTTGATTTGCATTTTGCTAATGACTAGCAATGTTGAGCATTTTGCATGTGCTTCTTGGCCATTTGTATATATTCTCTGAAGAAATGTCTGTTGAAGTCCTTTGTTCGTTTTTGAATTGGCCTGTATGTTTTTGTTGTTGAACTATAGGTCTTTAAATATTCTGGATATTAGCTCTTTATTAGATATATGATTTGCCGGTGTTTTCTCCCAGTCCATGGGCTGCTTTTCATTCTGTTGGTAGTATTCATTGATGCACAAAAGTTTTTAATTTGTATGAAGTTCAGGATTGAATTTGGCTTTGAATTTTAAAGCACAGTGATTTCAATGGTGCTTGGCCTCATCCAAGGCCAGCCCTGCGCTGGAATCTAGGGACACAAAAGAAGATGCGGAGCTGCCTGTGGGATGGACTGACTCACAACAACAACGGTCACATCTCAGTAATGGCACCTAACACACCCTCCAGAAAGCGCACAGCCACACACACAGGCGCATGCGCACCCATGCACACACACAGAGGAAAATGCGAGGAAAGCTGCCTGAGAGGTCACGCCAGCTTCATAACAGAGGGAACACTGGGGCTGAGCCTGGAAGGAGGACGAGGGAGTTCCTAACCAGATCCAGAAGGAGAGGACAGAGACATGGCATTCTGCTTGAAAGACTAAGATCTTTCCTCTCCTCAACTGAAAGGGCTCCTGGGGCAGCCCAGGGCTCCTCAGGCAAAGGGCAGCTCTCTCAGTCCTGCCTGGAAAACAAAAGTCACAACCCAAAGCTAACAGGATTTAAGAGGCAGGACCAGTGGGACGTGGTGGCTCATGCCTGTGATCCCAGCACTTTGAGAGGCCGAGGCAGACTTCAGGAGTTCAGCAATTCACCTGAGGTCAGGAGGTCGCGACCAGCCTGGCCAACATGGTAAAACCCCATCTCTACTAAAAATACAAAAATCAGCCTGGTGGGGTGGGGTGTGCCTGTGGTCCCAGCTACTTGGGAGGCTGAGGCACGAGAATCGCTTGAACCCAGGAGGCAGAGGTGGCAGTGAGCCGAGATAGCACCACTGCACTCCAGCCTAGGTGACAGAGACCCTGTCTCAAAAAACAAAGAGAGGCAGGACTAAAAAGAATGGGCTGGGGGGCCCCTGTTTCTACCCCCGGGGGCTACAACTCCCAAATCTCTCTGAGGCCCAGCCCTGCCATCCCGCTGAGGCCCCACAACCTTCCACCTTCAGGGACAGGACCACGGGCAAATCCACGGCTGCCCTTCCCCCGCCCCTCCCCTGCCATCTGTGGAAGGGGACAATGAGTCATTTGTATTCATAAGACTATTGTTCCAATGATTAATTTAAAAGCGAGAGTATTTTTAACCATCTGTACTAATTTAGGGGAAGAATTTAGAAATATAATTGTATTATCTGTAACTGAGGAATTCAGACAGATCCCTCTCAGAATCAGAATATTAACGTCTCAGAGGAACTCACCAGCCTGCGCAACTCATTGCTATCGTTCCTCCTCCTCAATTAGCCAAATAAACAAGGGTGATTTAAGATGTTTGGTTGGTGGGGAAAGGATAGAGAGAAGACCAGGCTTTCCCCCCCAAGTTTGGAGAAGCGGAGGCTCCAGGCTGGGATTCAGCCCCCAGCGGTTGGGTGGATGAATGTTCTGGACCCAAATGTGAGCCCTGTGTGTGGATGCACTTATACTGTCAGTAGTGGTTGACTGGGCAGGAGTCTGTGGCGGTCTTTAGTGCATCTGAGCTCCTTCTTTCTCCTTGGTCCTTTAGGGGTATAATTTGATACCCAGACACTTAGCAGACACCTCCTGTGGTCACCCTCACAGTGTGGGGTGTGGGAGGGGCTGAAATCTAAATAATCAGGTCACCCTGGGGCTGGGGAGGGAGGTGTTGTGAGATACACGCCGGTGGCCACCTGCTTCCACCCAGCCAGCTTCTCAGGGCTTGGAATTGGTGACCCCCAACCTCTGTCCTCCTCAGCCAGCTTAGTCCCATGTTGAAGGACACAAAATAACAAACAGCACAGGGTGGAAGGAAGGGCTTGGTTAGGATGGTGTCCAGGTAGAGGAGACCCCTAGAGAGCCCCTGCAGACCCCAGGCTGCACCGCCTCCATGCCTGGAGTGGCACTGGGAGGACCTAGGCCTCCTGAGAGGTGGTGAACTGGGACACCAGGTCAGAGGCTCAGCGGTAGCTGTAGGTCACTTAGGGGCTGGGGAGGGGGACTTTACACATGCCAGGGCCTGGGGCAGTGGGGGAAAAGGAGGCTCAACGTGCAAGGAGGGCACAACCTCTTCCTGCCAAGCTCCTTCTGCTCCGAGGGCTTCCTGTCTGAAAGAATTCCCTCCAGAGTTTCCTCATGGCCCTGGATCCAGGGGCTTCCTGGGATATCCTAATCCACGCTGGTGCCCACAGAGCCAGGCCGGGCACTCAGGGAGGGACATACCGTGGCAGGCAGTGTGGTTTAGAGACCCATCCAGGTACACACATGCAGGCACACATGTTCATCCTCGTGCATGTGTGTACACACGTCCGTGTGGGTGCACACCCATGAACGCACACACACACAAGCAGGCACAGGGACTTGAAGAGTTCAAATCTTGCTCCAAACACACACTAGCCATGTGACTTTGGGCCAGTTTCTAAAGCTTTTCTGAGCCTCCAATTCCTCATCTGCAAACTGTGGGTAATGCATCTGCCCCTCGAGGCTGGGGATGACAGAATATGGATTATCGTGGCTGAGTCCTTTCAGCCCCTCCACACCCCACACTACGAGGGTGACCACAGGAGGTGTCTGCTAAGTGTCTGGGTATCAAATTATACCCCTAAAGAACTAAGGAGAAAGAAGGAGCTCAGATGCAATGAACACCCCCACAGACTCCTGCCCGGTCAACCACTACTGACAGTATAAGCGCGTCCTGCCTGCACACGACCCACTTCTCACCGTTCTGGCTTACAGACTGAACATGCGGTTTTGATCAAACAGAATCTACTGCGCGCATACTAAGCACCTACTGAATACAAGGCTCTGTCTTGAGCCATTGTGAGCCTAGCTCACACACAGCCCCTGCCCTCCAAAAGTGACAAAGTCAGGGGAGAAGAGGCAGGGAAAGTTGAATATAAACCACGTTGCAGGACAGAGCATGGATGCCTACAGCATGGGAGATAGAGCAGAGATCCTGGGATGGAGGGAGCAAGGATTCCAGAATCCAATGAGTCTGTATCATGCTGGTCCAAGGTCCCAGGCCCCCTACTTTGTTATATTGGGAGAAAATGAAATGAGGAACCCTGCAGACTCTGACTAGGACAAACAGCGAGGTGGCCAGGGACACCCTTCCAAGCCACACTGGACCCAGAAGCAGTCAGTGAGGAGAAAGATCCTCCTTTAAACATCATACCACCGATTTCCAGATGGGCAAACTGAGGCCAGGAGCTCAATGTCATGTGCCCTAAACCTCTCTCCCAGTCCCCTTTGAGTTCCTGAAGTTATCCTTGGAGAAGGGAATTCCCCAATTCCTCACTCCCAGCTCTGATCTTCCTTACCAGGAAGTTCTTCCTCAGCCCCGCTAAGCTCCTCCAGCTGGGATTTCGCTGAGAGCTTTTCTGACAGCCAGGGCCTGATTGGACTCCAGGTAGTGTGACCCTGGCACTCAGGCCGGTAGAGCAGTCCCAAGAGCCCACAGCCTCTGCCACACTCACACAGGACCCTGGCACTCTGGTCGGTAGAGCAGTCCCAAGAGCCTGTGGCCTCTGCCACACTCACATACGACCCTGGCACTCAGGCTGGTAGAGCAGTCCCAAGACTCCGTGGGCTCTGCCGCACTCACACAGGACCCTGGCACTCAGGCTGGGAGAACGGTCCCAAGAGCCTGTGACCTCTGCTGCAACTACACTTCATTCCCAGACAGGCCTATCCTTTCCACCATGCAGCCCAAGACCATGAACATCCACCCATTCACTCACTCAGCAAACATTTAGTGAGTGCCTATGCTGGGTCAGCCTTCGGGCTGGGAACTGGAGATAGAAGAATGGCCCAGCCTTGTTTACTCCACACGGAAAGAAAACCTCTTCTGCCAAACTCTTGAGAGCTTGCAGAGCTTATGGTCCCATTGTTATATGTAAAAACGTTTATTTAGAAATAGAATGCTTGTTCCCCGGTGCAACAAAGAAATCACACTTGAACATAAATTTAATTTTCTCAGCAAGGCCATTTTTTACTTTCTGCAGAAAGGGTGCTCATCCCTGATGGAACAATGGCAAGAGCACACCTGAACAAAGGAGGGAAGCAATTTTTATCCCTTACACAGTTTGTCCCTGCTACTGTGCCCTGTCTCTATTGGCTGGAGCCAGACTGCACAATCTAAACTAAAACCTGATTGGCTAACAGTTTAAAACTTTTTTAAATAGGTAGAAGTAATGGAAAAACAAAGGAAAAGAGAAAGTTGTTTATGCCAAATAGGGAAGGAGTGTAGGCTGCGAGCTGGAACGTGCCTGTGAGCAGGTCCAGCACAAATGTTTTAGTCATGGTACAAAGACATAGGATGTACCACGTGCCTGTGAGCATGTTTAACAGCTACATAGGACAGGGCCCAACAAAGAGTTATTAGCACAAAGTAAGGAGGCTTGAAGGAAGTAAGTCTTTAAAAGAAACTATTATTTCTAACACTTAATGATTTATTCTTTAACAAGAAAGGAAACTTTGAAGAGGAACTTTTACTTTCGACACACATCATTCTTCTTATTGCAATGGTCCTCTCCCCATTCAGTAGTCCCATCCCCACTGCAAGAGTCCCCTATCTCCACGTCAATAGTCCCCTCCCCAACTGCAATAGTCCCCTCCCCCAATGCAATAGCCTCCCCCAAAAGCAACAGTCCCCTCCCCCACCGCAAGTCACCTCCTCCACTGAAATAGTCCCCTCCCCCAAGCAATGGTCCCCTCCCCCATTGCAATAGCCCCTTCCCCACTGCAGTCAAACACTCTTCTTTGCAGTCATCCTTTTCAATGAAGTCTCTCCTTCCTAGGTCCAGATTCCGGTTTTATTGGTGGAACCGCGGTTCTCTCCAGGGTGTGGCCTGTGGGAGAGGAGCCGATAAGGAGGAGCCGGCCGTGGGCAGTGCCGAAGCAGAGAGAGCTTCTAGGCAGAGTGAGGTGGGCACCGTGTGCAAATGGAAACAGGGAAGAGGAGTGGGGTGGGTGTGAGGGGATAGCGACAAGAAGCCAGGAGGCCTGGGGGACGCAGGCGGGGAGCGTGCAGAAGCATTTCACCCAGCGTCAGCATCGCCCTGGGTGGCAGCGGAGACACCACCGCCGGGGGCTGTAACACCATCCGGGCAGGAGCAGGTGCAGGCGTAGGCCAGGGTGGCGGTGGCAGTGGAGATAGAAACTCGGAACTTACTGTGATGTAGAGACGGGAGTGGAGAGGGAGTGGAGGAGGAGTAAATAATGACTCTACTTTTTTTTTTTTTAATGAAAAGAGAAAGACTGGCAGAGGAAAAAGTTATTTTGTCACAGGTCACAGACCAGATCAGCAAAGTTATGCTGCTGTAACAGCAAATAAAAATGAAATTCAGCTGCTTCATGGATGATTCGGCCATTGTACAATGCTGCTGTCTGACAAGCCACTCCGAAACTCGAAACTCGGTGGCTAACATCAACAAGTGCCAGTTTCTCACCCTCGGCCAGCGTCTGGCTGTGGATCATCTGGGCCTCCCCGGGGATTCCACACTCTCTGGAAGGGCCATGCCTGGGGCACATTCTCCCCAGGCAGGTGACAGAAGCCCCAGGGGTGAGCCCCTCCGCAGGAGCACAGCTGAGACCTCTGCTTGTGCAGCGCTGCCAAGACGTCCTTGGCCAAAGCAGGTCACGTGGCTAAGCCCGTCCTCAATGGTTTGGGGAACACATCCTGTGTACTCATGTGTACTGGAAAGTCACAGGGCAGAGGGACAGACTGAAAACAGAATGCCAAGAAGAGGACCAGAATGCTGGGAAAGAGACAGGGTGGAAAGAAACCCATAAGCAGGGGGGTCCCAGGAACCCAGGAGAGAAGGGATGAAGGGCCAAGCGTGAGAAAAGCGACGAAGAGGAGACAGAAGAGGAGGACAGAGGGCCGGCCCCCTGCTGTGGCAGGGGTGTTGGGTGGCCAAGACACAGCCTCAGCAGAGGGGCGGGAGGAGAGGCAGGGGGGAGCAACCAGCTCTTCTGAGGACTCTGGTTGCAAAAGGGAGCAGAGAAATAGGGCAGCGGTATTCAGGGGCACGGGGTCACAGAGGCCTCCCACGCCTGGAGAGGAGGATGAATGCTGATGGGAGTGACCCAGACAGGGGCCATACCCGGAGAGACCGGAGAGGGGAGGTGATTGCAGAAGCCAAGTGCTGAGTGGGGGGCTGGGGGCAGAGCCAGGAGAGGCTGGAGCAGGGCGGAGCTGGCCTTGCCCGAAGTGGAGCAGAAGGCGAGGACCCTGCTGTCCGTCCTGCGCACCCACCACTCCCTGCTTCAACGCAAACCACCGTGGCACAGATCTACCTATGTAACAAACCTGCACATCCTGCACCTGGACCCTGGAACTGAAAATAAAAGTTGAAAGAAAAAAAACATATTGTCATGCCCTCAGGAGGAGTCATGTCCGGGTCAAAGCATCAAATACTCTACTAAAGGCAACATTACCTAGGAGGGATAATGAGCCGTTTTCAACCCCCTGAAAACGCTTGGCTGGTAACAAACCCCGCAAATGAGCCAGCCGCTCTGCTGGGCTGAGAAGCCTGGATTGGGTTGTCCGTTTCAACTCAGCATCATCCCATCACCTCCACGTTCTCCCCGGTTTCCCAGGTCCCCTCCCGCTGTGGTTCCAGGCTCGTCAGCCTCTGGCAGTTCCCAGACATTCCCTGGGAATGGCTCACTGGGCACTGTGGGCTGCCAGGGGCATCTTCGGGGCTTCCTCGTCATCTCTGCACTTCCGGGTTTCCTAACACTGACCTTCACTGCTCCCTTCCAATGTCTAGGTGAGCCTCTTATTTCCTGAATTAAGTCAATTTCTCTCGCTCTCACTCTGTCTCTCTTTCCTCTGAATACTGAGTGTGGCTCCTGTTCTCCTGCCCAAACCTGTATGGATAGGAGCAGTAATAAAGTGAGAGGGAAGGGGGCTCGGGGGCTCCTGGAGAAAGATGCTAAAGGACGTTGGTTGCCTGTGTAGGCACACACCCTAAGATGTCAGGAAAGGGATGTGGACAGAGAGGCACGGTGGCAGCCTCTGCACACTAAATGTCTGTGTCGCCTCCAGATTCATGTGCTGAAACCCTCACTCCCCAAGGTGATAGTGTTGGGAGGTGAGGCATTTGGGAGATGACTGATTAGGCCATAAGCGGGGACTTCTCATGATGGGATTAGTGCCCTGATAAGAGACTCAAGAGAACTTGTTTCTCTCTCTCTCTCTCTCTCTCTCGCTCTCTCCCTCCCCCCACCTCTCTCTCTCTCTCCCCATTCCCTCACCGCCTCTCTCTCCCTCCCCGCCTCTCTCTCTCTCCCCATTCCCTCACCGCCTCTCTCTCTCTCCCTCCCCGCCTCTCTCTCCCTCCCCACCTTTCTCTCTCTCCCTCTCTCTCCCTCCCTCCCTGCCTCTCTCTTTCTCTCTCCCTCCCCACCTCTCTTTCTCTCTCCTTCCCTGCCTCCCCCTCTCTTTCTCTCTCTCTCTCTCTCTCTCTCTCTCTCTCTCTCTCTGTCTCGAGGATACAACAAGTGGCCATCTGCAAGCCCTCACCAGACACCAAGCCTGCCAGCACCTTGATCTTGGGTCTCCAGCCTCCAGGACTGTGCGAAATAAATGTCTGTTGTTTAAGCCCCCAGGATATGGTCATTTGCCACAGCGTTTCCAACTAAGATGATCAGAACCCACCTTTTGTAGTACAGCAGTTTCCGATGGTCATGAGGCCAAGTAGCCAAAGACTACCTTTCCCAATATTCCTCACAGCTATTTGCTGCCATGTGACTAGATTCTGGTCCCAACACAGGTGAGCAGGGTGATGTGAGCAGCACTAGGCCGTGTCCCTAAAGTGAAAGGCATAAGCTCTCCCTTTCTTCTTCCCACTTGCCACCTACTGGAGTATGGAAATGATGGCTGGAGCCAGAGCAGCCACGCTGGACTCAAAGACAAAAGCCACCTGTTGAGCAAAGCAGGGCAGCAAGAGAAAGGACGCTGGCTCCTTGCCACTGTGGAGCTGTGTTTGGACTGTTACATTCATGAGAAATAAACTTCTATGTCGTTTTGACCACTATGAAACTCCTTCTCGGTTACAGCAGCTGGAATGCGTATTTTAACCCATGCAGAGATGCCTCATCCACTCTGGATGGCTTAGGGCTTAGATGTTCTTTGCAGAGACATGAACTCCAGTCAATCTAAAAACAGATTTTTAAAACTCTACTGTCCTTTGGTAGTGCTGCTGCAAATTTCTGTTTCAGAAGGAAAAATAGTGCATGTCGTCTATAACTAGTGAAAATGTCTATGATATGAGTGTATATTAGTGAAGGTAATGCCAAGTGTTCTAATAAAAGAAACCCAAGAATATGCCATGGCCCAGCACAACAATGCTTTGTATTTTGCTGGAATAAAGTCCAGTTGGGTGTTCCTGATCAGTCGGTGGCTCTCCTTCAGGCTGTGGTTCAGGGTAAGCCCATTTCCAGGACAACAGGGCCGCTTCCTGGGTCATCGCCATCCAGTCACTTCCCAGTTGGGGAAGGGAGAGAAGGAAATACCTCACAGGTGAGACCTGGAAGGGGCACACATCACTTCCACCCACGTTTCCCATCCATAACTCAGTCACATGGCCCTACTAGACATAATAGAGGCTGGAAATGTGATCCCTGCCTGAAAAGCCAATTCCAAATTACATCCCTACAGCTCAGATGGAGAGCATAGATCTCTGGTGGATCAATAGCTGTGTGTCGTGACCGCAGAGAGCTCTACAGCAGATCCAGCAATTTATGCTCAAAAATATCTATGTAAAACTAAAAGTTTTACATCCACGCTCTGCTGTTTACCCTAAGGAGACAAAGGTAACGACCTGCCCCAGACACAGCTCCACACAGCTGAAGTAAGAACTTGTCTCTTCTGCAGCTGACTCACCTGCCGGAATCTTCCTCTGGGGAAGGGAGTGACTGCTCCTTCCTTCACGGAATGCCGCAAAAGCTTCGTGTGAGGAGGGAGAAATCAGACTGTGGTCACTACAGGTATTTTCAAGCCAGAAGGGGTTGTCCAGTTCACATAATCTCTTCACTTTCATCCTACTTCTGTCTCATCCAGAAGCAAATATTTTTTGTGAAAAATCAGACCTTGGCAATGACCTTGAGCAGTCGGACATAAATTGCTCCCACAAGCTTAGCATTCCAATAATGGAACACTAGGCATAAATGGGTTAAACTTAGTTTACAAATGTAACCTAGATATAAGCTGGGACCCCATGTGGTCCAGTCTCAATGAGAAATTAAATTCAAAGAAGTAGAACAGGCTGGGTCGATGGCTCATGCCTGTGATCCCAGCACTTTGGGAGGCCGAGGTGGGCGGATCACGAGGTCAGGAGATCGAGGCCATCCTGGCTAACACGGTGAAACCCCATCTCTACTAAAAATATAAAAAATTAGCCAGGCGTGGTGGTGGGCACCTGTAGTCCCAGCTACTCGGGAGGCCGAGGCAGGTGAATGGCGTGAACCCGGGAGGTGGAGCTTGCAGTGAGCCGAGATAGAGCCACTGCACTCCAGCCTGAGCAAGGGAGCGAGACTCCATCTCAAAAAAAAAAAAAGTACAATACAGCATCAAAGGTAGCACTATGCTGTCCTTGAATCTCTTCAGGAAAATGATCATGACTCTAACTTTTTTTTTTTTTTCGAGACAGAGTCTCACTCTGTGGCCCAGGCAGGAGTGCAGTGGCATGATCTCAGCTCACTGCAGCCTTGACCTCCTGGGCTCAAGCAATCCTCCTGGGCTCAAGCAATCCTCCTGGGCTCAAGCAATCCTCCTGGGCTCAAGCAATCCTCCTGGGCTCAAGCAATCCTCCTGGGCTCAAGCAATCCTCCTGGGTCGCCAACTCCTGGGCTCAAGCAACCTCCTGGGCTCAAGCAACCTCCCCTACCAGCCCTTGAGTAGCTGGGACTACAGGCATGCCAAACAAGCCCCAAGTTTTCCAGTTTTTGTTTTGCCTGCCTTTTGGTGGTGACAAGGTCTTGTTGCTGCCCAGGCTAGTCTCAAACTCCTGGCCTAAAGCAGTCCTCCTGCCTCAGCATGGATCCCACAGCCATGCTCCTTTTCTCCCTTCCCTAATTCTGTTCCTCCTGCATCTGTCTCAGAGCCTCTCACAGGGCAAATTCCAGAAATCCTCTCTAATACCCCCACCCCCATCACCTTTTGCATCTCCCCCTGCTACTTCTTTCTTCCTATTTCTTATAGAGATGGATTTAGCCTCTCAGATACTTTTGTAAATGGACTTTATATATGTTTAGAGCCGTTTTAGGCTCACAGCAAAATCCAACAGAAGGTAGAGTCCCATGTACTCTCTGTCACCCCCCCACACACACACACACAGCCTCCCCAACTATTAATACCCCCCACCAAACAGTACATTTATTACAACTGATGAACCTACATTGACATGTCATTATCACTGTATTAGTCCATTTTCATGCTGCTGATAAAGACATATCTGAGACTGGGCAATTTACAGAAGAGGTTTATTGGACTTACAGTTCCACGTCGCTGGGGAGGCTTCACAATCATGGTGGCAGACAAGAGAAGAGAGCGTGTGCAGGGAAACTCCTCTTTAGAAAACCATCAGATCTCATGAGATTTATTCACTATCAGGAGAACAGCACAGGAAAGACCTGCCGCATGATTCAATCACCTTCCACTGGGTCCCTCCCACAACACACGGAAATTCAAGATGAGATTTGGGTGGGGACACGGTCAAACCGTATCAATCACCCTAAGTCCATAGCCCACATTACAGCTCACTGTTGGTGTTGTACAGCCTATGAGTTTAGACAAATGTTTAATGGCATAGACCCACTGTGACAGTATGATACGGAGGAATTTCACTGCCCCAAAAAGTCCTGTGCTCCACCTATTCATCGCTCCCTCTCCCCAACCCATGGTGTTACCGGAAAAGGGGTCTTGATCCAGACCCCAAGAGAGCGTTTCTGATCTCACACAGGAAGCAATTCAAGGCGAATCACAAGGTGCAGCGAAGGAAGCACGTTTATTAAAAGCTACTCTCACAGAGCAGGGGACCTTCTGAGAGAATGCACCGTCTTTAAGTTTTTCTTATATAGGGGTCTTGTCTATGTAATGACTAAACCAAGCTGTGACTCTGTGAGGAGGAGCAGATGGCATGACAAAATTGATTACACTATTGATTTATAGAAAACTATCCTTAACAGTCTAGTACATGAGTACATCAAAGCGTATCTATAATTATCTTGAAAGCACATATTGTTATAAGTATTGGGACATCTGGGCTTTCTGTTGTTTTAGGAGTTTGTCCTTGCAGGCAGTACCAAGCTGCCTCCTTAGCTGTGACCATCTTAGGACCATGGGTTGTGACTGGCAAGGAAGGTGCCTTGTTAGTCTCAAGACAGAGAAGATTTTTCAGTGGTGTCACTCTGACTCTCTTCAGCTCCTGCTTCCCTAATGATGGCACCTCCTCTTTTTCCTGTCCCCATAATGTTTCCTCTTTGGGAATGTCACAGAGTTGGAGTTAGAGGGTGTGTAGCCTCCCCAGACTGACCGCTTTCACTTTGTGATCTGCATTTCTGGTTCCTTTATGTCTTTTCATGGATGGGAAGCTCACTCATTTTTAGCACTAAATAGTATTCCGTGGTCTGTGTAGACATGCCACAGTTCATTTCTCCAATCACCTGCCAGAGGACATCTCGGCTGCTTCCAAGTCGTGGTGATTGTAAATGATGCTGCTATCATCATCCAATGCATTTGCAGTCTTCTCCACTTTAGCCATTCTGCGGATTCCACTTCACGCTGACATCACAAAGACGGGACCCCTGAGGGATGGATGAGAGAAGACCAAGGCAGAATCCCCCCCAGAGAGCAGGTGGGGGAAGGCTGGGGACCTTCCTGGGGGACAAATCTTTTCCTGTCACCAGAGGATGCACACAGCTCATGGAGACCACGTCAACCACCGGCCTAAGGAAAGCAGCGGGAAAGCTGTGAGATGGAGCCAGAGATGGATCTGTGCTCAATCTGTGTGTGGCGGACTCCTAAGTACTTGCTAGGGAGGGTCCTCGAAAGCAGCTCCTGGTCCTGGAAATTAGTGTACATGCGGTGGACACCACGGAGCAAAGCGCTGCTCAGAGAAAGCACACATCCTGGTTGCTATGGCTTCCATGCACGGGGCCCTCACTATGGACCAGACACTCCTAAGGGCCATGCACCCCGTACGATACCTCATCCCCCATCTACCTTCCCTTTACCGAAAGCGTGAAGCGGCTTAAGCAGCTTGTCTGAGTTTGCACAGCTGGCAAATGGCTGAGCCATGACTCACACCCAGGTCCATCCACGGCCAAAGCTCGAGATCTCCGGCATCCTTCTAAGGTCGGAAAGGGAAGGAAATCCCTAATAAGGAGCCTGTGTGACGGCGTGCCCCCTCTCCACTTTCCCACCCCTGCCAAGGACCCGTTTGAAGACTGTTCACGCCGGTCACTGCAATCACCGTTGCGCACAGAGATGGCAGTTCCAGCAAACACTGACCTTCTAGCCCACTCTGCCGAGGAGAAGACAGGGGCCGAGAGGATGCTGATTTCCTGCGGTTGATTCTGGCTCTAATTTCCCGGTGCTGACTCAAACTCATCAGGAACATTGCTTTCACTGAGTGTATGAAGTGGTTTCTCCATCCGTGTGACTTTACCCAGGTGTGGGGCCGAGCACTCCCCTCTGCCCCCTCCCTGGATTGCAGGAGCTGTGTCTCACTCTACCAAAGAGATGCCCTTTGGGGAAGACTCGCATTGTCAGGAGCACTGTGGATGCTCCGGGCCGAGATCAACACAATGATGATGATTATGATGATGGAGGGAATGTGCGCTTTTCAGGAGGTTAATCACACCCTGAACAACGCCTATGGATTTTTGCTTTTCCTTGGCTGGTAGGAGCTGGGGAGGCTGCCTTCGCTGTGATATTTCTGCCAGTTCTCATCCCCAGTGGGAAGAGGAATTGCCTGTGTTTGCTGAAATTAAAGCCAAAACCCAGCCGGTGCAGATGGGAGGGGGAGGCTGGGAGCAGGTGGGAGCTGGTGTGCGGGAGTGGACCCAGGCCCTGGGGCAGGGAAGGAGGGGAGAAGCAGGGCCGTAGCACTATTTGGGAAACAGCAGCCGTCTCATGGCACATCAGGACGCGGAGGGTTTACTGGGAGTGGGTGGAGCTACCATAGAACGAGGTATTGAAAGTCAGCAGCACGGAGGAACTGGAGGCCACCATGTTAAGTGAAGTAAGCTAAGCCGAGGAAAGCGAATACGGCATGTTCTCACTCACACAGGGGAGCTAAAAGGTGGATCTCATGGAGGTGGAGAGTAGCTTGTGGGTACCAGAGACCGGGAAGGGGAAGGGAGTCGGGGGATGAAGACAGGGTGACTGATGTGTACAAATATATGGTTTAATGGAAGAAATAAGCCCCAGTGTTAGAGCAGCAGGTGACTGTAGCTCACAGTAATCTACTGTACATTTCCAAACAGCCAGAAGAGAATAACCCCAATGTCTTCAGCATCAAGAAAAGACCAGTATTGAAGGTGATGGATGCCTTAATTATGCTGATTGGATCTTTACAAATTATATGAATGTATTAAATTCTGACGTGTACCCAGAAACTATGTACATCTATTATGCGCCAATAAAAATGAATTTTTTTTGAAAGTGAGCAAAGGCCGCTTTGCCTTGGATCTCAAGTCTGAAAAACAGGCCCTGATGCCTTTAGGAAACCCCAAAAGGAACAGGGACCTTCTGTGGGAAGCTGAGCCAGTGAAAAAACACCCCGGACCTCAAAATTGGGCAAACGGGGGTGTGTTTCCCAGGCCAAACTGTCGTCTTTACCTAGAAATTGGGCCACACCTGTGGTGCTGAATGACTGTACCTTGGGCTTCAGGTTCCCAGATCCCACACTCCTTCCACAGCCTATGAAAACCCCACAGCATCCCCAGGGATCCTCTGCAGGCCTCGGACAAAGCTCAGCCTCCCACTGGACACTATTCTTGACCTCGACACTGCTGCTGCCCTGGGCCCAGCTGTGGGTTTGAGGTTTCCTAGTGGCCCCCGGAGAGCGGTCCCTGTACTGCCTGAAAGGGACCCCCTCACTGGATGCCCTATAGGTCTGCAGGTCCATGCACCAGGCCTGGCCCTGGCTCTGCTGGTCCTGGGCTCAACCCTGAGGATTAACTGGACTGGCCTTGGGTGCCCGCGTGCCACCTTGCCCACCCATGCTTCATACATGTCACAAGCTTCACCCTCTCTTGGAACAAACCAGCTCATCATCCCCTGGCCCCTGGCTGTCGTGAACGCTGTCTCCACCTGGGGATGTGCCAGCCTCGGTTTCCTTCTCTGTACAGTAGGAGCCAAAAGCATGTTGCTGACCTCGATGCAGATGGACCCTGCAACAAGATGCGGAAGAGGCACCAAAGGAGCCTTGTAGCCAGCGTTGCCAGGCCGATGCACCTTGCTGATGCAGCCGACTCTGCAGAGGTGCAGGAGCTGAGGACCCACGCAGGGGTGCAGGAGGTGAAGACCCACACAAGGGTGCCATCGAAGGCCATGGGAGGGACAGCTCCACGGACAGAGGCAAGGCCCACCCCACCCTGACTATGAGGGGACAAGTCCATGGCTAAGGATCTTGGGAGCCATTCTCTCTGCTACACGCCATGCAAGCAGAGGTGCCCTCTGGCAACCAGGTGCCGCTCTGGGTACAGCCGATGTAAACACGAGACAAAGAGTCAGCCAGACAGGAGCATCGGTCCAGGGACAGAGATGGGGGGCAGTGTCAGACAGGTGGGCCAGGCACATGTCCCCAGCAGGACCCTGCAGTGGGGAGCAAGGCTGGGGGAGGGATGGGGCACTGAGCAGCCGGCGTCAGAACAATCAGGAAACCTCCCAGGCGGGCATTTCAAGCGCAGGCCCTGGCCAGAGGCGGGAGGGAGCCTGCGGGAAGAATGAGACCTGGGAGGGGCTGTGCCTGCCAGCTCCTTGTCCTGTGGTACCTTTGTCCGGCTTTGGCACCTAAGGACCACTGGACTCAAAAGGCGCTGAGAAGCATTTTCTCCTCCCATCTTTTGGAGGTGTTTGTGAAGGTCTGATATTAACTCCTCTTCAGATGTTTGGTAGCGGTGACGCTGTCTGCGGGGCAGATGCCTGTGAAAGGCGCCCTGGTGTGTTCGAGGCACAGTGATGAGGTCAGTGTCCCCCGGGACAGAGGAGGGAAGCGGGCAGCGGGCAGCAGGCCTTATGCAGGGCCCGGCAGAGTGAGGAGTGTGAAGAGTGCCACGCGGGGGAAGTGGCAGGGCCCGGCTGTGTAGCAAGGAAGCCCTCTGGCCCCTGCCCCGTGGTGTAAAGGCTCTTGCGGGAGAGGAACAGAAGCGAGAGGTCAGGTGCCCCCAGTACCATCCACTCTTACCTCATTGCACACATGAGCTCGTCAGGGTGGGCTCCGGGTCCCCCGGAGGAGTCCAGGGTCGAGTCCCGGAATCAGCCCAAGGTCAACTTGGAGAAAGACCATGTGTCTAGCGCCTGCCTCCCTCCCTCCCAGTCTCCTACTCACCTGGCCTCCAGCGCCCACCCAGCACCCCTGGGGACTGTCCCTGTCCCCCGAGGGACTCCAGAGGGAGGGTGTTTTGTGCCGTGTGGAAAACAAGCCATGCTCTCTGCAAACCACGACAGCCCCTTCAAGCTGTCAGAGTCCCTACATGTGGAGTGAAAAGGGGGAAAGAACACAATTTACAATTGCAAATTGGAACCCCTCTCGGAGCGGAGCGATAATGCAGCTCTGGAGACAGATGGCGAGGAAGTGCTCCAGGAACCTGTTACAATACATCGCTGCCTAGCAGAGACGAGAGGCTCCAGGAAGGACCCGGTGCCTGCCATTCCAACCTCGAGGGGCTCCTGGAGGGACGCTGAGGACAAGGTGGCTGTCCCGTCACCTCGCTCTTGTCTCTGCCCCCACCTGTTTCCACTGTGCAGGTGCCCGGACACGAAGGCCTAAAGCCACAGAACAGTGAACTCTATGCCGTGCAGCTGTTGGCAGGCAGGGCAGGGGGAGAGACTAGAGTCCCCCTCTCTGCTGCCTTTTAAATAAAAGACAAGGAGGACGGCGAGGAGGAGGTCAAAACTCTGCAGTCTATACCGCGGCACAGATCCCGACTCAGGGTGGGGACATGTGGAAGGGACAGAGGGAGAGGGAAAACACAAACAAAGAGGGAGGAGGAGGCCCCTCCGCTTCATGCAATCGGGATCAGGTGTGTGGGAACCCTGGCGTGTCTGGCGTCTGGCGTGGCAGGCTCCCATCCTGGGTTCCACCGGTGCCGCTGGCGAGGCCTCCCTCTCCCCAAATGCTGCTCTTTTCAAGGGAGAACATCAGGCATCATTCCAAAGATAGGGTAGACGCTGAATGAAGGAATGTTTTTAAACGCCCATGTTGTCATTCTTTCTTCCGGAAGTTCATTCATTTATGTGGTGATCTGAGAGCCTGTCACTCACTGAGGCCAGAGTGGACCCTGGGAGGCAGGCAGCGGTTCAGGGACCAGGCCCGGAGGTGCGCGGATAGACGGGGTCTGACAAAGGCCAGGACACAGTGCTCTGGGTCTAGGCTGGGGACAGGGGTGGCGGGGCAGCGGAGGACAAGGAGACAGCCAGGCAGACCCCAAAGCCTGGACCGGGCTGGTCTCGGGGCAATGCGGGTGTGGAGGGAAAGAATGTTCCCTGCAAACAGAACATAGGATTGGCAGCACTGGCTGCAGCCAAGGGACAGCTCATGGCTCAGCCAGGCTGCAGGGATTCCAGAAGATTCTATGGCTCAGTCCTTACTGCAGACTGGAAATCTTCAATGAGCTGCTAACAAAAAGTGTCGGCAAACAAATCAATCAAAACCAAAACACGTGTGTAGATGCAACGGGGCAGGGCAAGGGATGTTGAGCTGGTGGCAAATGAAGAAAGGAGAGGGAGGGGCACGGGGCTTCTGAGCCCGGACCGGCCTGTTCCCACTGGGCTTCAAGGCTGTGGGAGCATTGGTGTCCTGGCCTGGAATCGGTGAGCACAAAAGCACCGAAGACCTGAAAGGTTCTCAGGATCAAAGGCCCCTTTGTGAACGGTTCAATATTTTCAGCATAAATCCAATAAACGTCAGAGTTTTGTTTGTTTGTTTAAAGGCACCACCTGTTTCTCCCTATGGAAAAACAAAATGATAACTATTGCTAAAAAATGAAAATTTAAAAACCCCTAAAAGATGATCTGAGGTGCACGTGAAGCTGTTCTGGGCCAGCTTGAATGTGAACAGAGCCAGCCACTTCACCATGCAGGGAAGGCCTTGGAAAGGAAAAGCAAAGCCCAGGCTGCCCGGTGGCTACAGCTCTGGGCGGCGTGTCCCTCACCCTCCTCTCCCACCACTGCCTGCCTCGGAGGGAAGACCTCAACGCTTCCCAGAGGCTGAGCCCGAGAGACCCCAGTGCTGAGGGCAGAGCAGCCCACTGGGCCTCACCCCTTGGCACCCCTGCCCTCAGGGCACAGCAGTGATTTGAGGCCATGGCTGCCTAAGGGCCCTAGAGGAAGTCACATCTGGTCACTGAACAGACAGGACAGGCGTCGGGACAGTGCTGTGTTTGACACTCACTCACTCATTTATTCATGTATTCACTTGTGGGTTGTGAAATTAACTTCACAAATATTTACAGAGAGCTTTCCAGGGTTCTTCAAAGGGAAGAAATAAAGACGTTAGCAGAGTTCCTGTTTAAGCTTCTCTCTCATTGCATCCTGGCATCACGTGGGGCCTAAGGGTGACTTGGCAAAGTGAGCTCCCACTTCCTCCAACCAAAAAACACCAGCAGGCAGGATCCCGCGGCCAAGACGGTGAGTCCCGCTCCACTCTGGCGAATCTTGAAAAGTCCCTTCGTCTCTGTTGGTTTCCTGAAGCCACAAACTGGGCAGCTTCAACAACAGAAACTTATTCTCTCCCCGTCCTGGAGCCCAGTACTCCACGATCAAGGTGTGGACTGGGCTAATTCTTTCTGAGGCCTCTCTCCTGGACTCCCAGAAGGCCTTATTCACTGTCACATGGCCTCTGTGTGTGCCTGTGTGTGTCTGTGTCCAAACCTCCCCTTCTTAGAAGGATACCAGTCCTACGGGATTAGGGGCCACCTGAATGACTTCATTTTAACTTAATTTTGTCAAGACCCTGTCCCCCAATAAGGTCGCACTCACAGGTTCTGGGGGTAAGGATTTCAGCATGTGGATTTGGTAAGGGGGTACCCAGTTCAGCCCATAACAATCTCTGAGCCTTCATCTTCTCATTAAAAAAAAAAAAAAAAAAAAAAAGGCTGGGCACAGTGGCTCATGCCCATAATCTCAGCATTTTGGAAGGCTGAGGTGGGCGGATCATTTGAGGTCAGGAGTTCAAGACTAGCCTGGCCAACACCCTGAAACCCTGTCTCTACTAAAAATACAAAAAAAAAAAAAAAAAGCAGGGCATGGTGGCATATGACTGTAGTCCCAGCTACCCGGGAGGCTGCGGTGAGCTGAGATCGAGCCACTGAACTCCAGCCTCGGTGACAGAGCGAGACTCCATCTCAAAAAAAGAGAGAGACAGACCGGCCAGGCGTGTTGGCTCACGCCTGTAATCCCAGCACTTTAGGAGGCTGAGGCAGGCAGATCACTTGAGCCCAGGAGTTTGAGACCAACCTGGGCAACGTGGTGAAACCTTGTCTATACAAAAAACATACATAAATTAGCCAGGCGTGGCGGCTCATGCCTGTAGTCCTAGCTGCTCAGGAGGCTGAGGTGAGAGGATCACTTGAGCCCCAGAGGTGGAGGCTGCAGTGAGCTGAGATAGTGCCACTGCACTCCAGGCTGGGTGATAGCAAGACCCTGCCTCAAAAAAAAAAAAAAAAAGAGAGAGCACCTGCCCCAACTCTCTCCCAGAGCAGACCCACTATATTGGGCCTAAAGGGTGCCCTGTGAGCTTCAGAGGGCTATGCTGTAGGCGCCACCCACTTTCCTCTCCAACTACAGGCAGCAAGAGAGACAGGGACTCTCATCTCCCAGTGCCCCTCAGAAAATCAGAGCTCCTGGGCAGGACATTAGCATGCGGTCCACTGGCTCCTTTAAGAAATGCCAAATGTCCTCAGAGACCCGCACAAAATGTCAGTACTCTCTCTGCAGACCAATCCATTTCCCCCCACTAAGTATCATCTGATGGCGTTAGATGCTAAGACTCTCTCTTCAGAAGTAAAAAAATAAAAATAAAAATAAAAAGGCAGTCCCTTAGTGGGAGGGTTTTTGGCATTTCATCTGAATTCCATAATGAATAATTTATATGAAAGTTTTACTGGAGCCCAGCGTTCCACAATAAACGTTCCCTGAGAACACACGCAAATGCTTCAGCAGCCATCTCTCTCTCTCTGCCGGATCGGGCTGACGGCCCAAATCAGATCTGAGTTACTGCATCACTTATTTACAAAAAATAACATAATCTTACTTTTATGTGCATTTTTCCCGGCATCCGTGGGTGACAAGTTTGAGAGGCACGGGCAGCAGTGGCCGCTGCATCTGTTGGATCCAGGAGGGAAGGGAGGTTCTGAGCTTTGGAGCGGGAAGTGAGGAGCCTCAGCTGTCTGCACCCTTTTGCTTGCAACACAACAATTAGGAGAGGGACTAGGAGGAGAGGAGCCACCTGGTTTCTGGGGCATAGAAGCCCTACGCAGCCACGTGTCCCAGGCAGAGCGAGGTGGG